>NC_133063.1:22558521-22867643 GCF_048771995.1 Taeniopygia guttata | reverse complement strand
TGGCGGTTGTGGTGGCGCTGTGGCCGTTGTGGCGGCACTCGGCGATCGGCACCATGGCGGAGCTGCCGCTGCCCGCCGGGCTCTGCGCCAGCACCTTCCCCGCCAAGCTGTGGCGCCTGGTGAACAGCCCCCGCGTCCGCTCTGTGCGCTGGGACAGCCGGGCCCAGGGGCTGCTCATCGACCGCTCCCTCTTTGAGCGGGAGCTGCTCAGCCCGGGCGACGCCCAGGGGCCGGCCCCGCGCCCCTTCAGGGCCACGCGGTTCCGCTGCTTCGTGCGCCAGCTCCACCGCTACGGCTTCCGCAGGGTGCCGGGCCGGGCTGGCTCAGCTGCGCCGGGCGATGCCGGGGCCTGGCTCCACTACAGCAACCCCTGCTTTCGCCGCGACTGCCCCGACCTCCTGCTCCGCGTCAGGCGCTGGAGCACGCAAATTGATAAGCACTGGCCTCACTTCACATATGGCAGAGCAATTTGCCGGACGGGCAGGGCGGGCACGCTCGCTTCCAGCCGCTGCCCACGGAGCGGCCGCCGCTGCCGCCCGGCGCCCGCCCTGCGGCTTCCTCCTGCTGCACAGGGAGCGGACGCTGCCGGACGGGCGGGAGCTGCGCAGCCCCCGGCCCGGCCGCTTCCAGCAGCCGCCCGGAGAGCGGCCGCTGCTCGCCCGGCGCCCGCCCAGCGGCTTCCACCTGCTGCACCGGGACCGGCCCTTGCCGGCCCGGTGGGAGGGGCCGAGCCACTTCCAGGAGCTCTATGGGCAGCGGCCGCCGCCCACCGAGCAGGAGGTGCTTCAGATCCCGCCCTGTGACTTGCTCGGTTTCTGCGGGGAGCCGCTGCTGCCGCTCGCGGGGGCGCAGCCCCGCAGCCGCTTCCAGGACCTCTACGGAGAGCAGCTGCCTCCGGTCGACCGGGAGCTGCTCAGGATGCAGCCCTGCAGCTTCCAGCCTCTCCACAGGGAGCAGCAGCCCCCAGCCTCTGTCCCGCAAGGTAGGAAAAGAGCTGTAGCTCCTTGCTTTTCCAAAAGGTCATGAAAAGTGACTGAACTATTTTTCCACAAGGATCTGTCAGCTCTGTCATTCTCGGCCCAAAATTGTCAAGCCTATTAAGCCTATTAGAAAGCCAGAAGGTTCTCTGTCTGGTTTTCCTGTGTGCTTCCTGTGATGTTTGATCCAGGGTAGCAACGGAGATCTGTGTCCCAGAGCCACATTGTGGAGCCTGACCAATGTGTTTGGATTCTTGCAGCTGCCTCGGGCACTTCAGCCCCCAGTGCTCCACCTGGCAGTGCTGCAGCATCAACAGCCTCCAGCTCAGCACAGAAGGCCCCTGGGGAAGAGCAATTGCCACCAGTGGATCTGGGCTTTGCCATAGAGCAAATGATTCAGGAGATCAGGAGGTCCCTGTCTGAAAGGTCTCCCTCTGCTCAGGTAATCCCATTGGAGAGGAAGGGAAGAGGCTGGGCTGAGAGCTTTTCAATGTTGTTACATGGAGAAGGAGAGTAACTTATCCTTGATGTGATCCCAGCAAAATACTGAATGATCTCTAATTTTCTTATTTTCTATTGTTCTTTCAAGGGGAATATTAATGTTGTCCCTGAGTCTTCAGAAGGGGAGCCTGTGGACCGAGCTGCAGCCGAGGAAACTCCATCTGGCACCGAGAGCTGCGGGAACAGTTCTCCAGAGCCCGAGGAGCCTGGTAAGGACAGAGCCCCCATTGGTTTAGAGAGGTGTGAGACGGCTGCTCTGAGCCTGCCTCTGGCAGGAGGGGAGATGAGAAGAGTTGAGTTCTTGTCTGCAGGGTTGGTGCTTCCCGGTGCCTTCAGTTCAAATCCTGCACTGGCACAACCTGCCCGAGCCCTGCCCTCCATGCTTCTGCAGAGGCTCTGACACCGCGTCCTCTGCTGTGGCAAGAGAGCAGGGAATAAGCCTGACCTTGTGGGAGTTGTGTCACCAAGCTGGCTGTCCCAATTTGGTTCATAACTCAGCCATCAGCAGCCTTCAGCCATTTCAGTGAGGACGGTGGTCACTCTGTCACTGGCACTGTCTCTGTTTCAAGCTCTCGTGGCTGCCATTTGCACTGTGAGTGCTGAGACTCTGTCAGGATACTTAAATACTTTATACTGTTCAGTTTTGAACACTTGGAAGGATCCCTGTTCTTTAAAGAGCAGGCTTCAAATTGCCAAGTGAGAGTCTGCCTTTCAGGCCATCTTTTAAAGTCCCTCATGGACGGACAATTGGTGCTCAACAAGGGACACTTGGGCAAAGGCCAGTATTGACTCAGTGTTTCCTTTGCTTCCCAGATCCAGTGTGATTGACTTCCCCAGGAGGGCTGCCCTGTGTGGCTGGAAGAGACAGAGGAAGAGCCTGTGACCATTGGGCAGGTAGAATTCCTCTGTCTCTCGTAATATTAATAGATGTGTATAGTTACATTTATGTATGTAGTTGTATGTCTCGGTTTATATAGTTACATTTATCTATCTAGAGGGTTAGAGATCTGAATAGTTAATTTATTTTTAGTTTTAAGTGTATATATTTATATATTTAGCTGTGCAGTTTTAGTTATAGATGCCCATAGTTGCATTTATACATGTGTATAGTTACATTTACGTGTATGTAGTTACAGTTATAGATAGGCATCTTTATTTTGATGTATGGGAGTTTAGTTACATAGATTGATGCCTGTATAGGTATAGGCCTCTTTTTAACTTCTTCCTCTGCTCTGCTTCCTCCCTCACCTCTTGCTTTTCCTCCTGTGCCCCCTGTGTCGCCTCTCCCTGTGCTGGGTCCGAGCTGGAGCCGGGCCGGGCGGAGCAGCAGCTCCAGCCCGGGTGTCCCTGGAGCGGTGGGAGCTGCCGCTGGCCCCAGGCCCTGTCCCCTGAGGAGCTGCTGAAGGACGGTGAGAGCGAGGGGGCCGAGGGGGCGGTGACGCTGAAGGGACGGTGACCCTGAGGTGCTGCTGGGGCTGAGGGGTGTGGGGCAGCCGAGGGCGATGGTGGCACTGAGGTGACAGAGAAGTGGCACAGGCGGAGGGCGTGGCGGGTCTAGGGGGACAGGAAGGGTCAGAAGGGACTGAGGGGGTGAGAGGACTGTGAGGGGCTGAAGAAACTGAAGGGGGCTGGGGCTTTGCCGAGAGCATGGCGGGGCTGAGGGGATGGAGGGGCCGGCAGGGAGCACAGAGGGCTCCGGGACTGCAGCTCTGCCAGGCCTTGGAAGCAATTCCAGAGCCTCCGCTTTTGCCACAGCTGCAGTAAATCATTGAGGACAGCCGGAGACTGACGGGATCCAGCAGGGAGAAGCCGCTGGCCAGCAGCAAGAGCAGGGATGGGGGACCTGCTGCTGCCACCCTGGAGAGAGCCCGGGTGAGGCACAGGGCCGGGGAGGCAGGGTGGGGCTGAGGGTGGCAGGGCTGAGGCCACGGGCACTGCCCGGCGGGGCAGGAGCGGGCCCTGCCCGTGCTGGGGCTGCTCAGCACAGCTGCCCCGGCTGGCACAGGGGCTGTCCTTGGGCAAGGCAGCTGTGCTGGCAGGGCCCGGGAGCTGTGCCGGCTGTGCCGGGCTGCCGGGGCTGGGGGACAGTCCCGCCGCGGCTGCGCTCACCACGGCCTGGCCCGCTCGGCTGCTTTTTCCTTCTCACCCTCCTGGGGAGGCTCTGAGATCTTCCCTGATGGAAGTGCAGCTGCTGCCAAGGGAAAGGTCCCCGTACTGACTCAGTGTTCCCTTTGCTTGCCAGCTGTGCCTTCTGCCATCCCTGTCCAGGAGAGCTGCTCTGCACGGGAGGAAGAGGCTTTGGAGATGGGGCAGCTGGGGAGTTCTGTTTAGAGCTATACAGACTTGCACATAGACAGGAATTATTATATAGCTATGTACATATATGTGTTGCTATTTGTATAGGAATATTTCTATATGTCCTTATATTTATGGATGTATGCTAGGTATATATGCACATATATGTTTGTATTTACATATATGTTTGTATATGTACCTAAGTATACATGTATGTTGTATCTGTTTTTAGTTCTCTAGGTTTAGAGCTGTATAGGTATCTATTTGTATTGATGCAGTTATAGATATATGGCTTTTTAAAATAGGTATATTGGTATTTGTATTGGGGATATATATATTTTTATATGTATATTGATCTATTTCCATCTATTTATTGAGATTTACATATGTATCCAAGTGTATAGCTCTATGTTTGTATTGATGCAGTTGGATAGATATTTAGCTTGGCACAATGATATTTGTATATTTATAGATAGGTTTGGTTTATATATCTATTGATAAATACGTATGTATGTAGTATGTGATGTCTGATCTATATTTACATCTGTAGATTGTTATACATGTATATGTATTTATATATATGTGTGCATATATGTATGTATTTAATTATATTTAAATATGTATGGGGGTATTGTATAACTCTATCGATTGAATTCTTAGTGCAGGGCTTTTTAGAGAACAAATGAATATTCTTGTATTTCTGTATGGGCTGTACATTTGTAGTAATATGTAATAAATTTAAGTTGTTAGTGAAACACTTAATTGATTTTTGTGTATAGTGAGTTGTTGTAGAAGTTGGCAATAAATGCAGATTTTGTTATCTAAAGTTGGTATTTGTATAGTTTTACCTAGACTGGTTGTAATAATCTAATAAATTCCTGGTTTTAACCTTAATTGAGGTTTGTATAGTTCTGTATTGTCAGTGTGGATGTAGTAGTTTGTAATAAATGACGTTTTCCAACTGAAATTGATTCTCATGTATTTGTTGCTCAGCAGTGCAGCTGTAGCAATCTGCAGGAAATGCCATTTGTCAGCTGCACTGGGTGTTTTGTGATTTGTGCTACCCAAAGCCATGAGCAGATGTAAATGCTGGAGGATTTTGGCCATGAAAATCTCTGGCCAAGCCCAGGACTTGCACTCAGGCTGGGCAAGGGAAGCACAGATTTGGGATGGCAGCAGAGCCACACGTTGGCTCAGAACTCGCTGCAAAGGCCTGCTGGGAAAACTCCAGGACTCTACTGAGAGTAGAACTCCAAGCAGGAGCCACCCTGGCAGCAGAAATAATTCACAATGAAAAAAGAGAGCAAATGTGGCAAAGCAGACGTGGGGATAATCTGTGAGTCTGATAAAATGCTCTCAATCACCGCTGCCTAGGCACATCTGCAAAAATACTTTGTTAAAAACTGAACACCTCCCATGAAATACAGATTTCACTTTCCCCTTTAATTACCTTGCTCTGTGAGTGGAGACACTCTCTCCTTTTCCCTGAGAATGTTTGCCCTTCAGCACCTGACATTAAATCAAAGGTTACATACTACCACTTGGCACCATAAATGAAAACAGCCCTGCCCTCATGACAGTGTTTGCAAAGTCTTCCCTCCTCTTGTCCCCACATCTCACAAACGGAACCATCCCCTTCCTGTCCAAAGTGTGCCTGAGGTGAGTGAGGGCTCCAGGAGCTCAGGAGGGTGCAAGAGCTCTGCAGGTGGAAGGTTTTGCAAAGCTTCCTGAGCATCAATAAACTCTGGCTTTGCCAGTCTTCCCCTGGAATATTGTCCTACTCAAGGATGATCTTGGAGGACACTGTGCCTCCAGCTCAAGTAACGTTTGTTTTCTTCAAGGCTTGAATAGAGGAAAATGAAAATTCTAATTGTAAGTGTGAAATTTGGGTTTTGGTGCAGCTGGGTTTGCTCCATTATTTGCGGTGGGAAGTAGGGTAAAAGCTTTAAATTCCCAGCAGAAGTTGATTACCAGCCCACACAGACCTGAATGAGGCCCAGGTGTGCTTGCTGCACGCTGGTCCAAGGGAAAAGCTGGAACCAAGTCCCCTTTTATTGCAGCTGGAGCCTGTCTGTACTGTTGTCTCCAGGGCTGTCTGTGGTAAGACACGGCAATCCAGCCAGAAACGGTGGATATGAGAGTTCCAACAGCAGCCTGCTTCTCCAGAGTGAGGGACGAGGCCAGCCCGAAAGCCTGAAAGGTGTTGTGGGTACTGGAGAAGGCCAGGCTGTCCTTGTGCAGGGATGGCCTTCAAAGGGGACCTCACACCTTGTGCTGCTGACAAAGGACAGCTGGTGGCCTTCCACAAAAAGCTTCTTTTGTCCAGCTCTTTGACATGTTCCAGCCAGCAACAATTCCTGCTGCTCACACCAGCCCCTTTGCAAGCAGGAGGAATTTGTGGAAGCAGCCTGACAGCTTGGTGGCAGTGTCCTAGGGTGACATTATGGTGTTTGTATCTCCAATCATGTGTTCTGTTTATGTTTGATAATATGTTCTGTGCTTTCAGAACTGACTCTGAAAGTGAAGGTTTGTTTTGCCTGTTATCAGCTGGTTCACCTCCCCCCATGGTCTGCTGTCTAAAAAAGGCTAGTGCTGGCTGGCTGGCTTTTGCTTGCTTGCTTGCTTGCTTTGCTTGCTTCTGCTTTTGCCTTTGCTTCCTAGTTAGTTTAGCTAAGCAGTCCAATTCTTTCCCTGGACTGTTTCTTTTCCTTTCTTCTTCCTGAATACCATCCAACCTGCTCTGGACTGGGATCTGGGAAACACCAAGGAACACCGGAAGCCTGCATTTTGTGATCTGCAGCAACCATCCCCAGTGCTGGAGAGCAATCCCCAGCGTCCAGACCCGGGCGACCACTCCCAGGAAAGACTCTCTGGATTTGTTCATCTCTTAAGAGTGGTGAAAGAGTTTTGTTATCATCTGGTGTTGTTAATTTTTTTGGTGCTGGGGAGTGCTTTGTTCGTTAAATAAACAGGTTCTTTTCCATTTCTCTCAGAGAAAATTTTTTCCCGAACCAGGTGGGTGGGGAGGGGCCGTGGGGGCTTGTTTTCTGGGGGCTCCTTCCAGAGGGTTTTCCCCAAATTTGCCCTAAACTAGGACAGGCAGGAGAATAAAATACTCAGCTGAGTGTTATCAACTCTCTGCCAGAGCCTGCATCCTCAGCCCCCTTATCTCTTCCAGTTGTCTCAGACATGGAAGAAGCAGCAGGAAATCACTGATCCTGGAAAAGCAGAAGGAGGAGAGGCAATGGCTGGTCCCTGGAGGCCATGGGAGCAGTGAGAGCCATCCAAAATAGGATCTCTGCTGGGTTGTGGAGATAAGTGACCAGCCACCAATGCTCTGTGTGAGGCTGGGGCCATCTGTGAATGTGAGCATGGAAATCTGACCTTGCAAAACAGAGAAAAAGTGGTCCTTGGGTATTTGCCACAGCTTGGAGGGGCTCTGAGTCACCTGCTTCAGTGGAAGGTGTCCCTGCCCATGGCAGAGGGGTTGGATCTAGAGGGTCTTTAAGGTCCCTTCCAACTCAAGCCCCTCTGTGAGTCTGAATTACAAACCCACGATGACAAAGAGAACACAGCAAACCTGGGTCCCGCTACATTATTGGAGGCTGCCTTAGTCACTTGTGTCACCCGGAGACTGGTTTGTCTCCAAAATGTATCTGGAGAAGTTTTCATGGTCCCACAGTATTTAGGTGTGACTTTCCTGGTTCAGGGCCCCAGAAGATGCCAGAAGAGATTATTTGCAAGCACAGAATTGGTTAAGCTGCCTGTGAACCTGATGGAAGAAGTGTACTCATGTTATTGCAGTGTTTACTGTGTACAGGTGATATTTTTTCCATTTTGAATATGCAATATTCTTCCACAATGTTTGTATATGAATAAATACTGGCTTTAAATCCTAATTCCATCTTCACACAAGGATGTGTAATCCATCAGAAATATTTAACATGGAGCCGTATTAGCTTTGGGCTTGATGGTATGGGCTGTTTAAAGTGTTTGATGGGGAATGGTAGCTCTAACAAATATCCCTCCTGTTAATTTGGGTCTGTCCTTTATCAACCCTCTTGCATAGAAATCACTTCTTTACAAGCAGAGACAAAATGAAATTCCTTAATACAGATGAGAATTGTACAATTCAGCCTGATTAAAGGGGAAGTTTTTTGTTATTGTGAAAAGACAATCTAGATAACGTGTTTGCTGTGCATCCTGGAGGAGACTTCGCAGTTAAGAATGGAAAGGAAAAAGACATTTCTGTTAAGAAGTGTCTTGAAAGAGCATTCTGTTTTACCAGAAGCAGCTACACTGATACTGACCTCCACAATTATAAATGCACAACAACCACTTCTATTACTTAATCTGGCCATGATTTTTAGCTGCAATTCCAAAATCTCATTAAATATGTTGCTGTGCTTTAAACAAGGAAAGAGAGCAGAAACACCAACATTTCTCATCAGCTTTCTGGGCTGGAAAGACCATTTAATTTATGTTCACTTAGATGTCAGCTTAAACTCTGATGTGCAAACCTTAGGTCATTGTTGGACCTTATAAACTTCTTTAGCACTGACATAGACGCAAACCTGATATAAAACCCTTTAGGCATCGCAGTGATTTAGAGGGACAGGACTTCACTGTTCCATCACAGAATTTACTTGCCCCTGCAAGTCATTTTGACAGTGGAAGTGAAATCAATGCCTTGCTATCTGAATGCGCTAGGATTTTACTCCTGTCCTGATAGACAACAGGGAAAAATATTTGTTTCTATTATACCACGACATCTAAATCTTTGGTTTGAGAGCAAAAGGAAAATGTTACTTTAAGAAGTAATTTCTGCCTGGACTATTTGATATAAGGCAAGCTGTGGTCTGCTGGCAAAAGCAGCATTGTCCCTGTGGGTACAAACCCTCCTGAAGGATGAACAGACTGCTGTCACAGGGGCCTGTCACATCTGCAGGATGAAAACCCACCGTGCCATTAACTTGATGCAAACTAAACACAAGTGACACAGCTCTTCATCCTCAGCAAGGACTTGCCTCTGCAGAGATGTTACTGACAGTCTCAGCTCTCATTTACAAGTGTTGTTAAATTGTCACACAAATCGACCGCCCGTCCCTCTCTTGCCCTTCTTGGCGTCCGCCTGCCGAGCTGCTGCTGAGAAAGGAAGAGGTAGAGTCCTTCAGAGCAAACAGAGACTTTCCAATGAGCAGGAACTTCCTCCTTTCTTTTGTTTTCAGTGACAATAGAAGGGTTTGTCTGCAATCTCTGTGTCAGCAGGGAAATTGTGCTTACCCATCATGTCAAGGATCTGAATAACCTGGATTTTTATTGGTGTAAAACCCAGAGTGACCTCACCTTCTGCAGGAATATGGAGAGAAGAGTCAAAAGGGATTCCTGGAATGTTGCAATAAGCAGATAGTGCTATTAAACATATATAGATAAAAAGGGCATCAGAGATGCTGAATGTGGGCAAAACATCAATGTTATGTCCTGGCCATGGTATGGCAGCAGGGCCAGGGCAGTCATTGTCCCCCTGCATTCGGCACTGGAGCGGCCACACCTCAAGTGCTGTGTCCAGTTCTGGGCCCCTCAATTCAGGAAGGACACTGAGAGGCTGGAATGTGTCCAAAACATGTCTTCAAGTCTCTTAATCATTTCACCTTCTCCCATTTGACCTGTCTGCTTGGAAGTGAGGAACTCTTTTTTTTTTTTTGCAACCCCTACCAAATAGGGAAATTATTTAGACTAAGACCTTTTTCCTGACTTTGGCTATGCAGAAATGGGAATGATTTTGTTTTCACTGGAAAAGAGCTAGAGTTTCTGATGGGATTTCTCAGTTTGGACCTTTCTGAAAGCTCCTGCACTTGCCTTGGTGGTTTGGGGCTGTATTGCAAAGCAAAGACAGAAGAATGACTGCAGCCAGGGAAAGAGAGGGTTTGCACCTGGCCCTGCCGTGCGGAGCCCAGCCAGCCCCGGGAGCCGCCCTGCCCATGCTGTGTATGGCTGCTTGAGCCATAATATCCTGCTGCTCAACTTCCTTGAGAAAAGCTGCCATTTCTTTGGGAAAGGGCTCTTCACTAACAGTTTGACTCACAAGTGGCTCATTGATGTCTCTCTAATTCCCAAGTCCTTTCAGATCTACAGTTGCCTTTTAGGGATGTACCCCTGTTGCTCCTTTGATTTCTGTGGCATCCTCTTTGCCTACCATTTTCAGGAATGAGCAAGGTTCAACGGAAGGACTTGTCTTTCTTACTTCATCCTGGGTCATTTAATTTGAAAAGTTTTACACTTGGATTTTCAACAGTGAATTGTCATTGGCCAAGACTTCAAAATCTCTCCGCATACTTGTGTTTCAACGTGAAAGTTTTTACTCCAAAATAGTATCTTTCACTGAATTTTAGTAAAAAATTAAATGGGAGAAAAGTCTTCCACTTAGTGTTTTTGCTTCATCAAAATTCCATGAAAATACCATATTGATCCAGAACACAGTGCTTTATTTGGATACTCCTGAAAACTCCATGCCTTCCTTCTCCCCTTCCTTTGCTCAATGCAAGGAATACCAACATTTCTTATGCCATATTTGTTGCCAGTGTGTTTGTTTGAAGATCATGCATTTACTAATGTTATGTTAAAATCATCTGATTTGGAATCCCTTCCCAACTTCAAAATTCACACACTTCATTTGTTACTCCAGCTGCACCAGACCTAGACGTCTCTTTCATCTACTTTCTCTGTTGTAATTGACCAGTCCTTACTCTCTTTGATCACTGATTTGGTCAAATAAGACTAAAATGCAATGATCCCTTGAAACATGGTGATCTAGTCAGTATATTTCATATTTTCCCATTTATTAGGTATCAAGACTTAATTCTGTCATTTAATAAATATCTTCAATTATATGAAATGAATAGAGACCTTCAGCTTTAAGAGGCAGAAGACATGAATTCCATTCAAATTGGCCCAGTAATATTTATTTTATCTTCAGAGTGACTCATGAACTGTTTCAAGTTTAGATAAGCAATTAATGCATCCATGACTCTTAAGAGACAGCAAAAAGATGATTTTGAGCAAGCAAATAATGGCTTTCTTTGGCACGCAGCAGACTCTGTAGTTTTAAAAGAGAATTTCGCTACATTTTGTGAGTTTTAAAGAAGTAAATGGAGAAAAAAAAATCTTTAATGTTTGGAAGTATCATATATAAATTTGCAATTGTTAATGTGAGAATCTACAGAGTATCCTGCTTAATGATACATGTAGTTGTGCTGGTTTTTTATTTGCTCATAGGTATGTTTGTGTAAATAACCCCATGTGAAGGATTTTTTCTAACACTTTGCAGGAATATTTAAATCTGATTTATATTCATGCTCTAAACCCTGTGTGTTGTGGAAAGAACACTAGTGCCTATATAACATGGTTTCCTTTTACAAAAACTCTTTTTTCCTAATAATTTCCAACTTGTTCCCTGTTCTGCTTGGGTCAACAGAGCAGTGCCACTCTGTCTCCATCTGGAATGTGTCTGTCCCTTTCTTCTTCGTGTTCCAAAATCACTTTCAATCCCTGTCTCCCACAGCTCTGCTGGATGACAAATAATTGCAGCAGCAGTTCATGATCTCAATACCTGTGCATTATTTGCTGCCATTCTGCAGAACCCAGTAGAGATGTGTAGGCTGCGCAACAATTGGTGGATTTCTCTATTTTCACACCTATATAATGTCATGGATTTACTGCTGCTTCTGCTCCCAAAGTCTCTCTAGGTCCATTTATCTACTGCTATTGCTCAGGGCACAGCATACCCAGTGCTTTTCAGCTGGAACAGAATTGTTTTAGCAAACATCTGTGTGAATGCTTATGCAGATACAGTATAAGATAGGTTTAGGAGAGCTGCATCATACAAAACAAGAAGAGTGTGCATTTTTAGGAGAATCTGAAGAAGAAGAGAGGTAGTTCTTACACACTGGACAAGAGCTCAAAGTGCCTATTGTTACAGAGCACCCTGCAGATCATCCTGTGCTGCCTTTGCGCTCAGCCTGAGGTGCCACGTGCTGGTCTCTGGGCTTGTGCATTGCCAAGGAGATCCCCGTGGAGGGCACTCCACAGCCCCATGAACGCACAAGAACTTTATGACACATTTAAGGCTCACACACATGCAATAACCCTAAACCAAAGTAAAACACCACAACAAACAAAAAACCCCCAAGCAAACAAAAAACCCATGGAAATTTATTTACAAGTTATAATCAGTTGTCTCGTGTCCCCTCCATTCTGTTATCCAAACCACTGTCAATGTTAAGACAGAAGGACAAAGAGAGGGTTTAGCAGGACTGACAAAGTTTTGGTATGGGTGGAGCCTGTTGGCGCTGCCTTTCCGTAGGGATGGATGGCACAGCCCCGGGCCATGGCAGAGCAGCCTCCTGTGCACCTGCAGTGGGGTTCAGCAGCAGTTTAAGCCACTCTCACCCTGCATTGCCCAAGGGCTGCTCTGGCAGCGTCCTCAGCTCTCTCTTGCCCCCTTTCCTTCCGTGCTACCCCGGCAGCTGAAAGCCAAGCTGGCCAAGGGGGTGTCTGTGCTCTCAGCACAGTTTGGTTCTACTGTTCGAAGACTTGTGCTGCCACACGCTGGGGAATCTGCGGCTGAAAGCTTCACTGGAGTACAACAAACAGAGGGCCTGACAAGAGGGGAAAGGACCCTGAGGTCAGGCAAGAGATGAAGGGAAAAGGGGAACAGAAAAGGAGAGAAGAGAAAATTCACAGGGCTTGATACTTAAATCTTCCTGCAAATTTTGCATACAACTATTGTTCTGGATTCCCAAAAGATCAACGGTGTCTGAGTTTATTAGTAAATAAAAGAGATGAAAAAGAATATTTAGTTGTTCATTGGCTATTCTGAGCACTGATGATTTTGGGATCTGAAGGGAGATGCAGTATGTGACCATGTTACTGAAAAAATATATAAATATGCATATAAAAATGTGGAAATCAGAACCACAGCATAAAAAACAAAAGGTCAAATCAATTCTGACATTTCCTAATTTTGAAAGTAAAGAATCTGAGCTACAGGTTTGCTAAAATTCTTGTAGGTACTTTTATATGTACTACAAGCATGCAAAACTTCAGAATGAGATTTTCAAAAGCAGTATGTCTTCACCGTGTTCTAACAGTTTTCCAAACAGTTAGAGACAACAAAAATATTAAAATTCTGGAAGCTCTCAAACCCTTTCATCTCAGTCTAATCCTGAAAATAAATGTATGTTATGTGTCTTCTGAAAAATAGGCATAATTATATTCTGTTAAGGAGAATTTTTTGTTGTTGTTTGTTTGGGGTTTTTTGGGTTTTTTTTTGTTTAATCAGCTGTCTAGTACTGGAAACAAAGCAAGATCTTTATTGTGGCGTAGAATAGCAGCAGAAAGAAGAATTTAATACACTGTGTTTAGAGCTTCATATTTCTTACCGGTTATTTTTGCTGGAATTGCTGGACAGCCAAACTGATAGGATATGGATGGAGCAATGGATGAAGGCTACCCCAGCTTTACCCAAGCCTTTGAGAGTGTTTCCTACAGAATGCTTAAACACAAATTGCCAAAATGCCCAGCAAGGAAGACTGAAAAACGGATGAGGAGTGTCATCAGTAGCACAAAAAAGAGCTGGAGATAAGGCAGGAGTGCTCTGACCCCCAGAGGCTGATCCTGGGGCAGATACTCTTTAATGTCTTCATTCGTGGCCAAGCTGGAGGAGCAGTTTACCCTCAGCAAGTCTGCAGACAATATGAAACTGGCAAGGGCAGCTGATAGCTCAAATGCTTTTGCCATTTAAAGGGACCTCAGCATGCTAAAGAATTGGCCTGAGGGGAATCTGATGGCGTTCAACAAAGGGAAATGAGAAGTCTTGGACTTGGACAGGAATAACCCCAGGCAACAAGAGCTGCAGGAGGCTAACTGCCTGGGAAGCAGCTTTTTTATTTTCCTTCCTTGCTGGCTTGGGATTGGGCTGCAAAGCAAAGGCAGAAGGATGGCTGCAGCCAGGGAAAGAGAGGGTTTGCACCTGGCCCTGCCGTGCCGAGCCCGGCCAGCCCCGGGAGCCGCCCCGCCCGCGCTGTGCCCGCGGCCCCGGCTCTGCCGCGCTCGTCCCGCCGAGTCCGGCCCGCGCCGGGGCCCGAGCGCAGCGCCCCCCTCAGGCCGCGCGCCGCCGGCGCAGCCGCGGCCGTTGCGCTGTGGCCGTTGTGGCGGCACTCGGCGATCGGCACCATGGCGGAGCTGCCGCTGCCCGCCGGGCTCTGCGCCAGCACCTTCCCCGCCAAGCTGTGGCGCCTGGTGAACAGCCCCCGCGTCCGCTCCGTGCGCTGGGACAGCCGGGCCCAGGGGCTGCTCATCGACCGCTCCCTCTTCGAGCGGGAGCTGCTCAGCCCGGGCGACGCCGACGGGGCGGGCGGTGAGAGGGCGGGGCTGGCCCCGGACTCCTTCGAAGCGTCGCGCTTTGGCAGCTTTGTGCGGCAGCTCAACCTCTACGGCTTCCACAAGGTGCTGGGCGGGATTGGCTCAGCCGAGCTGGGCGAATCCGGACGCTGGCTCCACTACAGCAACCCCAACTTTCGCCGCGACCGCCCCGACCTCCTGCTCCGCATCAAGCGCCTGACCAGGGCCAACAGGCAGCGGCTGGCGGCGGGGCTGGAGGTGCGCAGCCGCCGGCCCAGCCGCTTCCAGGAGCTGCACGCGGAGCGCGCGGTGCCATCCTTCCCCGCCGGGCAGCCGCCCGGAGCCGGTGAGACGGGGCGGGAGCTGCGGGCGCGGAGGGTGGCGGGGCTGAGGCCGCGGGCACTGCCCGGCGGGGCAGGAGCGGGCCCTGCCCGTGCTGGGGCTGCTCAGCACAGCTGCCCCGGCTGGCACAGGGGCTGTCCTTGGGCAAGGCAGCTGTGCCGGCAGGGCCCGGGAGCTGTGCCGGCTGTGCCGGGCTGCCGGGGCTGGGGGACAGTCCCGCCGCGGCTGCGCTCACCACGGCCTGGCCCGCTCGGCTGCAGCTGGCCCTGCATTGCGCCCTGGCTGGCGCTGCTCCTTGCCAGTTCTGGGGTTCTTGGGGAGCTCTCCGTGAGTGCGTGTGAGCTGAGGGCTCGGTCCTGGTCAGGTCCAGTGGGAGGGACCCCCCTGTCCCTCTGGGGCAGTGGGGAAGAGAGCTTCAGTTGGGTTTCTGGCAGTTGGCCCCTGCCAGGGAAGGGCAGTGGAATAGTTTTCCCAGACAGTTGAGCGAATAGGGGAGAGCGAAGTAGACAAGGAACTGCTAGTTAAATAGCCCCAGAGCATGTTTGATTCTTTATTTTCTTTCTCACCCTGCTTGGGAGGGTGGGAGCTTTTGTCTTCCCTGACATAAGTACAGTTGCTGCCAAGGGAAGCACACCCAATCCCAATAATGATCCAGCCTTTCCTTTGCTTCCTTTCTTCTTTCCTCACTCCTACACAGTGCTCTCCTACCAGGACCTCAGTGCTGCCTCACCTGAGGGTTTAGAGCTTCCTCCAGGCCCTTCCAGGCAAAGTGCAGGTGCTCAGGAGTCTGAGCTTTTCCTAGCATCTCCCAAGAAAATCTTTACCTCATCTGGACTTCTTGGGGTTTCGTCAGAGGAACCAGGCACCGGCAAATTTAGTCTCAACTGTGAGCTCATCATCCCACTGGGTCCCATGGAGCATAAATGCCACCCTGAGCTCACCATTCCTCTGGTTCCTGTAGACCATCACAGCCCTCCCATGGCCTCTCCACAGAGAAGCTGCTGCACATCTTCCAAGCAGCATTTGCCAGCCTGCAGCCCATCAGGTATGGAAAGAGCTTCTACCTTTCCTCTTCAAACAGGTCCTGGTTAATGACCATTTGAAGTGTTTTCCTGCAGTGCTTCCTGTCCTTGCTGCAGACTGGGAGGGTGTTCTGGGCATTTTCCAGACAGCCTCTCTGTAGGGGTACAAGGGAAGGCAAAAGATATTGCCTGAGAAGTGGTCGGTGTTAGGTGCACTCCCCTGTTTCTTTGAATGAAGACAAACTAGGACGGTGATAGGATATTGCAGAATGTTTAACACTGTCTGCCCTGCAAATCAAGCCGTGCCATTGAAATGAGCTCTGTGTACTCCAGAACAGCTGCACCAGCAGCATATGGCCTCAGCCTCAAGGTTGTTTTTAGAATAAACTCACTAATTTCAGTGTGTGTGTCTGAGGATCTGGGCTCTTCCTGGGTGCATCTACATTCTGTGGTCTTTTGTGATGAGAAACTCCAGCAGCCAAATCCCAAAGCTGCTGAGAAGATACAAAAGGCTGTGATTATAAGGTGTCTTTGTGTGTGTGTGTCTATACCAGATTTACAATCCATGCTAAAATCTGTGTACATGTCAATTAGAATAACTGTTTAAGAGGAAGAACTCACTTTTCCAGTTCCCAGGGAAGTCTGAATACATTTTTTGAACTGAGGTTGCTGTGTGCTTTTTGTGATGTTTCATCCAAGGCAGCAATAGAGCTTTGCATCGCAAAGCGACATTCAGGAGCCTGACCAATGTGTTTGGATTCTTGTAGCCACCAAGGACACTTCAGCCCCCTGTGCTGCAGCTGGCAGTGCTGGTTTTGGAGCATGGACAGCTCCCAGCTGGCTGTGGAGTACTCCTGGGGAAGAGGAATTGCCCCCAGTGGATCTGGACATGGTGCTTGAGACACTGGAGGAGATGTTTTCTCCGTCTGCTCAGGTAACTGCATTGGACAGGGATGAAAGGGGCTGGTCTGAGAGCTTTTGAATGTTGGTGCAGGGCTGAGAAGCAAAGGCTTCTTGAGTTCAGCTGTGAACAGACAGGGAAGGATGTGCTTGCTAAAGCAAGATTTCCTAAAAAGGGAATGAAAAATTCTCCCCCCTGAGTAAGGATGAAAAGGTGTGAGCCTTTTGTGTTGGCCAGGTTTGGGTGCTCATTTTCCTGGGAAGAATCCTCCTGCAGGGGCATTTGTGGTGAGGAAGTGGAAGCTCGGTAGGTTCTAAGAGGCTTTGTTTGATGGGAAAGAAGAGAATTGCCACTGAAGGAAAAGTGTCCCGTGCAGGGAGGGGCATGCGAGAGGTGCCTCTGTTCCAGCAGCAGATGTGGAGATGTGGGCTCTGCCTCTTTTGGGTGGGTAGGCCAAGGCAAAGCAGGGCTGGGCTGCAGCTGCTGCTGCTGTGAGAGCCCTGCTGTGCCTGTAGGCGCTCCCACAGCCATGGGTGGGGCTGGGCTGGAGCTGCAGCTTTCCTGTCCTCTCAGTAACCTGGTGCCTGCAGTCCAGTTTCCATCCTCAGCTGGGCAGACTGGCCAGTCTTGCTGTCCATGTTGCAGAGCTCAGTCACCTTGCTCTTGGGCATCTCTGTGGGAAGAGTTGTGTGTTCCCATGCAGTCTTGCCAAGCTGCAGCCTGGATGAGACTGCTGTGCTCAGGGCTGTGGAGGGAGGAGCACATCCCTGTGCCAGGAGCTGGCAAGATTTGTTCCTTAGCAGCCATTCCACGTGTTTAGTGTCACACCCATGTCCAACACTGTCAGCTTTGACAGCCTTTGGACTGTGTTTGAGGAGTCAAATCTTTTTGACAGTTGAAGGGCTTTGGGGCCCAGACTTCTTGTTAGGAGCGCGGGATTAAGAGCGTGAGCCACAGAGTTGTTGGACCAGGTATTCTGTGTAACTGCTGAGAAGGGTTTCTTTCTGTTTCTCTTTCAAGGGCAATATTAATGTTGTGCCTGAGGCTTCAGGAGGGAAGCCTGTGGACAGAGCTGCAGCAGAGGGAGCTTCCTCTGGCACCGAGAGCTGCACGAACAGTTCCCAGGAGCCCGAGGAGCCTGGTAAGGACAGAGCCCCCATTGGTTTAGAGAGGTGTGAGACGGCTGCTCTGAGGCTGCCTCTGGCAGGAGGGGAGATGAGAAGAGTTGAGTTCTTGTCTGCAGGGTTGGTGCTTCCCGGTGCCTTCAGTTCAAATCCTGCACTGGCACAACCTCCCTGAGCCCTGCCCTCCACGCTTCTGCAGAGGTTCTGACACCGCGTCCTCTGCTTGTGGGAGTTGTGGCACCAAGTCAGGTGTCCCAGTTTTGTACTGATGCCCATGGATAAGTTTGCTGCAGGGTGTCAGTGCTCTGCAGGCAACACTGAGTGACTCTTGAAGCAAGAGTGGAAAACCCCAGCAAAAAGTCAGTGTAGAAGTCTGAGCTTTTTGTCTCCAGGCATTAAATCAATGTAGTACCAGTCTGCTGGTAGCTGTTGTGAGATACATTAAAAATACAAGCAGCAGAAGCTCTGAGACTAAACAAATCCTTAGTCATAAATCCAGTAGCTCAAGGAAAAACTAAAATTACCCCAAATTAGCAAGATCTAAATGAGAGAGGGAGCACTTTGGATTGGCATTCTTGTGCAAAGCTGGTGCAGCCTGCAGGCCTGGTAGGGAGCTCTTTTCTTCCCAGCTTTTAATCCCAGAGCTGGTGGTTGTTTGGAGGAGCTGTTGCTCACGGCAGAGGGCAGTTTGTAGATGGCAGGGAACAATGCTAGTTCATAACTCAGCCCCCAGCAGCCCTCAGCTTCAGCCATTTCAGTGAGGACTGAGGTCTATCTGTCCTCAGAGAGGACAGAGGGAGCACAGAGAAAGGACAATCCTGGGCTTCTCTGTGGCAGCTGGGACTGTCTGTGTTTCAAGCTCTCATGGGTGCCATTTGCACTGCAAGTGCTGAGACTTTACTGAGGTACATCAATGCTTTACACAGTTTGGAAAAGTTGGAAGGATCTCTGTTCTTTAAAGAGCAGGTCTGAAATTGCCAACTAAGAGTCTGCCTCTTAGGCCATCTTTGACAGTCCCTGGTAGTAGGACAATTACTTCCAAAGGGAAGGATGCACAGAGGCCAAAATTGGCCCAGCGTTCCTTTTGCTTCCCAGATATCCATCTGATCTACCTTGCCAGGAGGGCTGCCCTGCATGGGAAGAAGGATCAGAGGGAGAGCCTGTGACCATCGGGCAGGTGGAATACCTCTGTTTATACATAGATTCATAGATTTCTGTAGTTCTATTTATCTATCTATATAGTTACACTTAACGATTTATAGAGGTGCGTTTATATAGTTAAATATATATATATTTATCTTTATAGATGTGATAAATTTATATTTTTATATATGGAGTAATGTTTATACATTTTTAAATTTACATTTATGTATGTATAGAGTAACATTTATATATATGTAAAAATATGCATAGTTATGTAGTTAAGAGTTATATGAATATTTAGATGCAAAGATTGAGCTGTGTAGGCCTAGGCTGCGTTTTTACCTCTTTCTCCCCTCGGCTGCCTTTTTCACCTCTTGCTTTTCCTCCTGTGCCCCCTGTGTCGCCTCTCCCTGTGCTGGGTCCGAGCTGGAGCCGGGCCGGGCGGAGCAGCAGCTCCAGCCCGGGTGTCCCTGGAGCGGTGGGAGCTGCCGCTGGCCCCAGGCCCTGTCCCCTGAGGAGCTGCTGAAGGACGGTGAGAGCGAGGGGGCCGAGGGGGCGGTGACGCTGAAGGGACGGTGACCCTGAGGTGCTGCTGGGGCTGAGGGGTGTGGGGCAGCCGAGGGCGATGGTGGCACTGAGGTGACAGGGAAGTGGCACAGGCGGAGGGCGTGGCGGGTCTAGGGGGACAGGAAGGGTCAGAAGGGACTGAGGGGGTGAGAGGACTGTGAGGGGCTGAAGAAACTGAAGGGGGCTGGGGCTTTGCCGAGAGCATGGCGGGGCTGAGGGGATGGAGGGGCCGGCAGGGAGCACAGAGGGCTCCGGGACTGCAGCTCTGCCAGGCCTTGGAAGCAATTCCAGAGCCTCCGCTTTTGCCACAGCTGCAGTGAATCATTGAGGACAGCCGGAGACTGACGGGATCCAGCAGGGAGAAGCCGCTGGCCAGCAGCAAGAGCAGGGATGGGGGACCTGCTGCTGCCACCCTGGAGAGAGCCCGGGTGAGGCACAGGGCCGGGGAGGCAGGGTGGGGCTGAGGGTGGCGGGGCTGAGGCCACGGGCACTGCCCGGCGGGGCAGGAGCGGGCCCTGCCCGTGCTGGGGCTGCTCAGCACAGCTGCCCCGGCTGGCACAGGGGCTGTCCTTGGGCAAGGCAGCTGTGCCGGCAGGGCCCGGGAGCTGTGCCGGCTGTGCCGGGCTGCCGGGGCTGGGGGACAGTCCCGCCGCGGCTGCGCTCACCACGGCCTGGCCCGCTCGGCTGCTTTTTCCTTCTCACCCTCCTGGGGAGGCTCTGAGATCTTCCCTGATGGAAGTGCAGCTGCTGCCAAGGGAAAGGTCCCCGTACTGACTCAGTGTTCCCTTTGCTTGCCAGCTGTGCCTTCTGCCATCCCTGTCCAGGAGAGCTGCTCTGCACGGGAGGAAGAGGCTTTGGAGATGGGGCAGCTGGGGAGTTCTGTTTAGAGCTATACAGACTTGCACATAGACAGGAATTATTATATAGCTATGTACATATATGTGTTGCTATTTGTATAGGAATATTTCTATATGTCCTTATATTTATGGATGTATGCTAGGTATATATGCACATATATGTTTGTATTTACATATATGTTTGTATATGTACCTAAGTATACATGTATGTTGTATCTGTTTTTAGTTCTCTAGGTTTAGAGCTGTATAGGTATCTATTTGTATTGATGCAGTTATAGATATATGGCTTTTTAAAATAGGTATATTGGTATTTGTATTGGGGATATATATATTTTTATATGTATATTGATCTATTTCCATCTATTTATTGAGATTTACATATGTATCCAAGTGTATAGCTCTATGTTTGTATTGATGCAGTTGGATAGATATTTAGCTTGGCACAATGATATTTGTATATTTATAGATAGGTTTGGTTTATATATCTATTGATAAATACGTATGTATGTAGTATGTGATGTCTGATCTATATTTACATCTGTAGATTGTTATACATGTATATGTATTTATATATATGTGTGCATATATGTATGTATTTAATTATATTTAAATATGTATGGGGGTATTGTATAACTCTATCGATTGAATTCTTAGTGCAGGGCTTTTTAGAGAACAAATGAATATTCTTGTATTTCTGTATGGGCTGTACATTTGTAGTAATATGTAATAAATTTAAGTTGTTAGTGAAACACTTAATTGATTTTTGTGTATAGTGAGTTGTTGTAGAAGTTGGCAATAAATGCAGATTTTGTTATCTAAAGTTGGTATTTGTATAGTTTTACCTAGACTGGTTGTAATAATCTAATAAATTCCTGGTTTTAACCTTAATTGAGGTTTGTATAGTTCTGTATTGTCAGTGTGGATGTAGTAATTTGTAATAAATGACGTTTTCCAACTGAAATTGATTCTCATGTATTTGTTGCTCAGCAGTGCAGCTGTAGCAATCTGCAGGAAATGCCATTTGTCAGCTGCACTGGGTGTTTTGTGATTTGTGCTACCCAAAGCCATGAGCAGATGTAAATGCTGGAGGATTTTGGCCATGAAAATCTCTGGCCAAGCCCAGGACTTGCACTCAGGCTGGGCAAGGGAAGCACAGATTTGGGATGGCAGCAGAGCCACACGTTGGCTCAGAACTCGCTGCAAAGGCCTGCTGGGAAAACTCCAGGACTCCACTGAGAGTAGAACTCCAAGCAGGAGCCACCCTGGTGGCAGAAATCATTCACAATGAAAAAAGAGAGCAAATGTGGCAAAGCAGACGTGGGGATAATCTGTGAGTCTGATAAAATGCTCTCAATCACCGCTGCCTAGGCACATCTGCAAAAATACTTTGTTAAAAACTGAACGCCTCCCATGAAATACAGATTTCACTTTCCCTTTTAATTACCTTGCTCTGTGAGTGGAGACACTCTCTCCTTTTCCCTGAGAATGTTTGCCCTTCAGCACCTGACATTAAATCAAAGGTTACATACTACCACTTGGCACCATAAATGAAAACAGCCCTGCCCTCATGACAGTGTTTGCAAAGTCTTCCCTCCTCCTGTCCCCACATCTCACAAACGGAACCATCCCCTTCCTGTCCAAAGTGTGCCTGAGGTGAGTGAGGGCTCCAGGAGCTCAGGAGGGTGCAAGAGCTCTGCAGGTGGAAGGTTTTGCAAAGCTTCCTGAGCATCAATAAACTCTGGCTTTGCCAGTCTTCCCCTGGAATATTGTCCTACTCAAGGATGATCTTGGAGGACACTGTGCCTCCAGCTCAAGTAACGTTTGTTTTCTTCAAGGCTTGAATAGAGGAAAATGAAAATTCTAATTGTAAGTGTGAAATTTGGGTTTTGGTTCAGCTGGGTTTGCTCCATTATTTGCTGTGGGAAGTAGGGTAAAAGCTTTAAATTCCCAGCAGAAGTTGATTACCAGCCCACACAGACCTGAATGAGGCCCAGGTGTGTTTGCTGCACGCTGGTCCAAGGGAAAATCTGGAACAAGTCCCCTTTTATTGCAGCTGGAGCCTGTCTGTACTGTTGTCTCCAGGGCTGTCTGTGGTAAGACACGGCAATCCAGCCAGAAACGGTGGATATGAGAGTTCCAACAGCAGCCTGCTTCTCCAGAGTGAGGGACGAGGCCAGCCCGAAAGCCTGAAAGGTGTTGTGGGTACTGGAGAAGGCCAGGCTGTCCTTGTGCAGGGATGGCCTTCAAAGGGGACCTCACACCTTGTGCTGCTGACAAAGGACAGCTGGTGGCCTTCCACAAAAAGCTTCTTTTGTCCAGCTCTTTGACATGTTCCAGCCAGCAACAATTCCTGCTGCTCACACCAGCTCCTTTGCAAGCAGGAGGAATTTGTGGAAGCAGCCTGACAGCTTAGTTGCAGGAGAATAAAATACTCAGCTGGGTGTTATCAACTCTCTGCCAGAGCCTGCATCCTCAGCCCCCTTATCTCTTCCAGTTGTCTCAGACATGGAAGAAGCAGCAGGAAATCACTGATCCTGGAAAAGCAGAAGGAGGAGAGGCAATGGCTGGTCCCTGGAGGCCATGGGAGCAGTGAGAGCCATCCAAAATAGGATCTCTGCTGGGTTGTGGAGATAAGTGACCAGCCACCAATGCTCTGTGTGAGACTGGGGCCATCTGTGAATGTGAGCATGGAAATCTGACCTTGCAAAACAGAGAAAAAGGGGTCCTTGGGTATTTGCCACAGCTTGGAGGGGCTCTGAGTCACCTGCTTCAGTGGAAGGTGTCCCTGCCCATGGCAGAGGGGTTGGATCTAGAGGGTCTTTAAGGTCCCTTCCAACTCAAGCCCCTCTGTGAGTCTGAATTACAAACCCACGATGACAAAGAGAACACAGCAAACCTGGGTCCCGCTACATTATTGGAGGCTGCCTTAGTCACTTGTGTCACCCGGAGACTGGTTTGTCTCCAAAATGTATCGGGAGAAGTTTTCATGGTCCCACAGTATTTAGGTGTGACTTTCCTGGTTCAGGGCCCCAGAAGATGCCAGAAGAGATTATTTGCAAGCAAAGAATTGGTTAAACTGCCTGTGAACCTGATGGGAGAAGTGTCCTCATTTATTGCAGTGTTTACCCTGTATAGGTGATACTTGGTTTCCGTTTTGAATATGCAATGTTCTTGCACAATGTTTGTATATGCATTAATACTGGCTTTAAATCCTAATTCCATCTTCACACAAGGATGTATAATCCATCAGGAATATGGAGCCATATTAGCTTTGGGCTTGATGGTATGGGCTGTTTAAAGTGTTTGATGAGTAATGGTAGTTCTAACAAATATCCCTCTTGTTAATTTGAGTCTGTCCTTTATCAACCCTGTTGCATAGAAATCACTTCTTTACAAGCAGAGACTAAATGAAATTCCTTAATACAGATGTTGCAATTGTACAATTCAGGCTGAATCTGCTACTGTGGAAAGACAATCTAGATAACCTGTTTGCTGTACATCCTGGAGGGGGCTTTGCTGTTAAGAATGAAAAGGAAAAAGACATTTCTCTTCATAAGAGTCTTGCAAGAGCTTTTTGTGTTACCAGAAGCAGCTACACTGGTTTTGACCAATGTGGGAATTGAATTTGTGGAGAGTTTTCAGGGCCTGACAGAAGACCCACACAGGATATCTGTATGCAAACTTTGACATAAGAAATACTGATTTAGAAATGCTATGGAGTAGGACAGATATTGTTGAGAGAGAAATGGAGGTAGGAGAAAGTTTCAAAGGATTGTCTTGTAGATAAAACTAGATACTTTGGAGAAACAGAACTATGAATTGTAGTAGGACCCATGAGGGGTAGCTTTAGATTATTGTCTTCAAGGCATCTACAGCATGGCATGGCAAAAAGCTGATAGCCCAAGAAATGCTTCTAGTCTATTGTAATTAGGAAATAGCTTCTGATTGTGATGGCATGAATTCTAGCATCTGTATTGTCTCACCCTTCTCATGAGACTGAAAATGGAATAAAAGTTTTTAAAATGCCTCTCAGTTGCCCCATCTCCGGATCAGTAAAAGAGTAATGTCCAACAAATTGGTGTTCCCATGTCAGGAACAAATAACTCGACTAAACTGTCCGACCTCGGAAAGCCCTGAAATCATTTTTGTAAAGTGTTGCTGAGAGAAGCACAAATCCTGGGATCATAACTCTTACAAAAAGAGAAAAGTTGTATTTCTACCCTCGTTGCTGGCTGAATCAAGATGGAGATCTGACAAGGACTTGCCTGTTGTTCAGTATCAGGTAAGCCTCGGGGAACTTGTTAGGACACGAGATGTCCAATTTGCGTAGAGATGTTTATAAAAACCTTAAAGATCTGGTCAAATCTAATTCCTGTAACATTTCAAAAACCGAGTTAAAACACTTACTATTATGCATTCAGAAGCACTTTCCAGCTACAGTTGAAACTTCTGTGCTTTCACTTCTTCTCTGGGAATTTTTAGAACTATACAAGACTTTTACCATAAACAGAGATCAAACAGCTGCTAAGTTCTGACCAGCATGTTGTACAATGATTGATATATTTAAACATTCTACTAAACCCTACTAAACACTTGGGCTGAATCCCCAGACTCCCTCTCTGCTTTGGCCGTGACTCAAGATCCTGAAATTCAGACTGGGGCTGTGACACTTCCACCCCTGCCACCGTGGTGTACCCCCTGACTTTTGCCATTTTCCGAGCCATGTCTGGGTCCTCCCTCTGTCCCCCCAGAATGAGAACTCTTTGCCCCAAGGAAAAGGCAGGGGAGAGAAAGAGGGAGAAAGTTCTCAACACAAGGGACTCTGCTAGCAAAAGAGAGGATTTCTCTGTTAACATTACAAAACCAATAGCCTCTAGTCGCTGTGAAATTCCTCAGAGGCAATCTTGGATTTACAAGGCTGTGAGGGAGGAAAAGAATACTGAGAACTCTAGTGATTCTGAAGAAGTTAACCTATTACATACTAGTCCTGCAAAAACAGAAAGAAAACCTACTTTATCTTCTTTTTATTCAGGAAATAATTCAAAAAGACTGACTGATTAGGCTAAGATAAGATGTAAAGTCATACAAGATAAAACCATCTCCCAAGATATCCCAACTTATTACCCCCAGGGGCACAATGTGAACTAACAAATTCCAAATGAATATATATTTTTTAAAAAAACTTTTTAGCATGAATACATTCCCACAGGAAATGTATTCACAGCAAAAACAAGACTTTTTAATTATAGGCAAGGGCAGTAATAAAATTATTCGACTGTCAATTTTTCTAACTGTCATCTCAGCAAATTATAATGCAGAGCTGATGATTTCAGTTCTTACGTTAAATGCTCCAATGGTAATTGAACCAAAAACAACATTAGCTATCATTATTACATTAGCAATGAATATAAATAAGCAAGTTGTATGCCAAGAAATGCCTTTTGAGAGTTCTGGTCCAGTGCCTAATGTCCTTTGGATAAGACGTGTCAGCAATGAACAACCAGAGCTGACGTGCAGTCTAACACACCTTGGTAAAACAGTTCATAGTACAGGTATGCTGGGCACAGGGGCAGATGTCACTGGGATTTCTCATGCACCCTGGTGGTGCAATTGGAATTTGGTAACACCTAAGGGTGCTCTCACAGGAATTGAAGGAGCTAACTTGTGTCTGCAAAGTGAATTCATGATTACTGTTACAGGTCCCAAGGGAAGGACATCAACCATCCATCCCCTTGTGGTGCAGAAGCCCATCACAGTATGGGGGAGAGATGTGTTGTCTGAGGGGGGAGTGAAGATAGAAGTGGGTTTTTGATGAAAACCACAGCAACGCTTGCCACTCTGAAGTTATCATGGAAAACCAAGCAGCCAATTTGGATTAATCAATGGCCTCTTACACAAAGATACTGAATAGTCTCAAAAAAACTAGTAAGTGAACAACTACAAAAAGACCACATCAAACCTACAAACAGTCCCCAGAATTCCCCAGGTTTTGTCATTCATAAGAAAACTTTGGATTCCTGGAGATTGCTCCACGACCTGAGGAAGATCAATGAGATCATAGAGGACATGAGGCCTCTGCAGCCTGGTCTTCCCTCTCTGTCAATGATTCTAAGACACTAGCCTCTTGTCATCTGTGGTTGTTGACAGAGAGAGAAACAAATAACTTTCCTAGGCATCTTCCTAGGAAAGTTGTGAGAACGCTCAGAGAAAGAATTCAGACAATTCTTATCTTAATTGTTGCACCTGGTGTTTGTGAACATTCGGAATGTTTGTACATGATGTTTATGGAAAGATATTTTACCAGAAGATGTTGTTCCTAATTAACCAATGGTGTGAGGGGTGTTATTTAAGAACCAGTCAGGTTCTGGGTGAACCATCCTGCCTATACATTTATGAAATTCCTAATAAATCTCACTTTATTCTTTCTGATCATAGGAATCAATGTCACCTTTCTTCAGCCGTTCCTAACTCAATGGCCATAGTGTACCACAGAGAAACCTAGTCTTAAGTAAGAGCTGTGTGTAAGGTTTCATGGTGTCAGTTCATTGATTTGAGCATAATGCAAATACTAATAGAATAATGGGTGGATAATGTCTTAGGTTGCAAAATGTGTCTGGGAGTAGGTATTCTATTGCCATCTGTTAGGGGTAGGGCAATTTATCTTCTGCTAATTGGGCCACCTGCTAAAACCAGGTGGGGCAGTTCTCTTTATCTCTTCCACAACTGATCCTCCCTCCATCAAATATCTTCTCTTAGTGAGCCATTGAATCTCACTGCATGACTGATAAAATTGCATCATCCCACGGTGAGATGCTCTATCCAGGGGGAAGAGCCGAGCATTACTATCTAGATATAATCTGAGATTTGCAGCACCATAGAAGCCTTTTCCAAATGGATTCCCAGAAGAGCAGCTTTCTTTTCCACTGGATTGCCAGAAGATGACCAAGACCATCTGCACCACCACTGGACCTTCAGAGGAAGACTACACCCTTCTACAGGATCACTGCTTCAACAGAACCACAGCTGTCACACCAAGAAGACTACAGCCACCCTGTAATCGGACTGCTGCCACCTCCCCGACCCTCAGAGTGTCAGGTCATGTTCTGACTCTGTCAGCAGATTTTTTTTTTGTACTATTGCATTTGTATTTTGATTTTCCTAATAAAGAACTAATATTCCTACTCCCATATCTTTGCCTGAGAGCCCCTTAATTTCAAAATTATAATAATTCAGAGAGAGGGAGTTTGCATTTTCCATTTCAAGGGAGGCTCCTGCCTTCCTTAGCAGACACCTATCTTTTCAAACCAAGACACAGGGCCATGACATTCCACCAGAGGAATCACTGGTGTACATTTCATGGACCTCTCTCAATCCTATTAAAGTATTGTAGTCCTCGTTTAAAACAGACAGGTATGAAACAACTTTGAGAGACAGACTAAAATGGCTTGTGGATTTTTTTTTAAGAATGAGGAAAACTACCCAAAAGGTGTTGTTTTATAACATTTTTAAATATACTACATAAAAATTAAAAACTGCAATTAAATAGAGTTAAATAAATAAGTCCTTTGGTATACAAATGATTAGAAACACAGAAATGTGAATATATGAATGCACATTTTCATAAAAATACAAATTACAAAGGTAAGACTACTTTATTTAGACCTTTTTGCATTGCTGAAGTATTTTCCTTCTGAAGAGAAGCTAGTATTTTGATGAAGAAATCTGTCACATCTGGCAATTAAATTTCCTGATTTCTTCTAGTGCTGGGTAAGACATCCTGGCTGGAAGGTCTGACTGAAGGCAAAGAACTGGCTCTGTGTGGTCTTGAACTGAAGGATGTGTTGACTGAAGACCCAGTACCAGCTCTATTCCATGTCAGACTGGAGGACATGTTGCTTGAAGGCACGGTAAGAGCTCTGTTTCTTCTCATATGGGAGGATGCATCCATTGACCCAGTACTGGTTCTGGTTTGTACCAGGTTGATGACTCTGTCCATTGATGACCCCAAACCTGTTCTGTCTGGTGTCACATTGGAGGGTATGTTGGTTTCAGACACACTGTAGAATCTGCCTGGTGTCACACTGGAGGGTATGTTCGTTTCAGAGACACTGCAGCTTCTGCCTGCTACTACAACGGAGGGTATGTTGGCTCCAGGTACGGTAGAGGCTCTGTGGCTAGGCACTCTCCAGCATGCTGGAATAAACAAAAGAATAAAAAACAAATCAAGAGAGAACCTACGTTTCCTGTTAAATACCTCTAACAAGGGTATGCATGTGAAGTACTTCTAAATGTTTGCTCCTTAAGTGCTTATTTGAAACACACCACACCTGATTATTATACATAAATCTTTAATAGACAAAGGACATTAGCACAAGTATCCTTCCCTAGGAAGTGTTGGTTTAGCACTTTATTTGAAGTGCTACAAGTACTTACTTACAGATATCTTTTACCTCTCCTATTAATTCCAAAGCTGTGTTTTTTAATCAAGAAACAATCTTAGTCTGACAAAATTGTAACAAAATTCTGACAAAAATTTCAATGCCTCTGTTAGTTACCACACCCCTTTTTCTTCTGAAAAATGTCTCAAAACATCTTTGTTTGCACTAGATTTAATGATCCCGTATGTCTACAATTAAGTGTTGTTGTATTTGCATACAGAAGTTGTACAGTATGAAGGGAAAAGCTGGCTGGGAATCCAAATCCAAGGGACAATAATTGCTCAAAAAACAGACTTACCATCAGGCACAATAATAGGAACTGGAGGTCCACCAGCTGCTTGCAGTGAAAGGTAAGGCTGAAAAATATCTGTTGAGTAAAAGTAAGTTTTAAAAACCAAGAAATGCACAGAATGGAAACAGTTATGGTTGAAAGGAATGGCTATTACAAAATGTTAATTGTTAATAACAGAAAGAAAGGGAAAAGCCTTTGGTTATTAAAAAAAGAAAGAAAGAGAGAAAGAATGCAATTAAAAGAAGTAATAAAATCAAAAATTCAAAAATCAAACACCCACCCACCTATCTCAACCACTCCCCAAAACCAAAAGAGTCCAAGCAACCAAGAATCCAAACCCAAACTAAAACCACAATGACATCCAAACCCACAAGGTCATGGGACATAGAAAAAACATTCCAGTAATAATTTTAAACCCTGTATAAGCTTTCTCCACCCCCTTCTCTTCTTTAAAAAGTATCACAACATTTCTGTTTGCACTATTTTAATGCTCCATTATGTTTTCAATTAATTGTTGTTGTATTTGCCTACAGAAGCTGTGCAGCATGAAGGGAGGTGCTGGCTAGGAACCCACATCCCAGTGACAGTAATTGCCTAAAAAGCAGACTTACCAGCAGGAGCATAAACAGGAGTAGCAGGTGTATGGGGTGCTTCGGGCCCAACGCTAGCCTGAAAAATATCTGTTCAGAAATAGTAAATTTACTTCAGAGGAGGTAAATTTTAAAAAGCGAGGAAATGCAAAGAACTGCAATGGTTATGTTTGCAAGAAAAGACAAAAAATGTTAATGCTTTATAACATTATGGAAGGAAGAAACCTTTTAGGGGAAAAAAAAAAGAGAAAATAAGAAAAAAAAATTAAAAATCAAAAACTAAACACCCATCCACTATTGCTGCTCTGGGAAACAAAAAAATATTCAACCAACCAAGGAAACAAACAAAACTAAATCCAAAAAAGCAAATGGGGACCAACTGAAAAAAAAAAAAAACCACAGTAGTAATTTTAATCCCTTTGTTAGCTTTCAGTACCACCATTCCCTTCTCATAGATGTGTCAGAAGATTTCTGTTAGCATTGGTTTTAATGCTCCAGTATGTTGACAATTAAGGATTGTTGTATTTGCCTACAGAAGCTGTGCAGTGTGAAGGGAGATGCTGGCTGGGGACCCACATCCAAGTGACTGCCATTGTTGAAAAGCAGACTTACCACCAGGAGGAGGACCAGGAGGTGCAGCAGCTCCTTTGGGCACAAAGCGAGGTCCAAAAGAGTCTGTTTAGAGAAAGTAAATTTACCTTAGTGAGTACAAATTTGAAATAAAACACAGAACTTAAGTGGTTATGGTTGCAAGGAAAGGCCATTACAGAAGTGTTAGTGGTGTATAACAGAAAGAAAGGAAAAAGCCCTTGGTAAAAAAAAAACAAACAGGAAAGAAAGGGAAGTTCCAGGAAGTTATGGGAAGGGAAGTTCTGCTAAGAGAGGAAGGGAGGAAGGGAAGAAGGGAAGAAGGGTGAAGAGAGGAAGGGAGGAAATTTAAAATGGCAATAAAAAATCAAAAATGAAAGACAGATATACCCACCATCAACACTCCCCAAAACAAGAAAAATCCAACCTACCAAGCAACCAAAGCCAAATTAAAACCTAGAATATCTAAGCAAATAGGGACCAATAGTAAAACCATAACAGCATTCATTTTAATCCCTGTGTTATCTTTCACCATCCCCTTTCTCTTCTGAAAAATGGCTCCAAATGTTTCTGTTTGCACTGGTTGTATTGCTCCATTATGCTGACATGTAGGTATTGCTGTATTTGCCTACAGAAGCTGTGCAGCATGAAGGGAGACGCTGGCTAGGAACCTACATCCAAGTGACTGCAGTTGCTTGAAAAGGAGACTTACCATCACTGTCATGAGCATGTGCAGGAGGTGTTCTGACTAGTTGGTGTCCAACTTGACCCCAGAAAGATTCTATGCAGAGAAAGTAATTTTCAATCTAAAAACTGTTTTCATTTTAAAAAACAAGGAAATGCACAGCACTGGTTTTGGTTGCAAGGAAAGGCTGTTACAAATATTGGTTTATAACATAAAGGAAGGAAAATTTTTTGGCTAAAAAAATAAACAAACAAAGTACGAAATATGAAATAGTAAAATAAAAAAAAAAAACAACCATAAACCAAACATGCATCCCCCCACACCTCCATCACTCCCCAAAACAAAAAGAATTCAGGCAACCAAGCTACCAAACCTAAACTAAAACCAAATATATCCAAAGAAATAGGGTTCAATAGAAAAAAACATTACAGTAGTAATTTTAATCCCTGTGTTAGCTTTCACCATCCCCTTTCTCTTCCGAAAAAAGTCTCAGAAAACGTTTCTCTTAGCACTAGTTTTAATGTTCCCTTATGTTTATATTTAAGTATTGTTTGCCTACAGAAGCTGTGCAGCATGAAGGGAGATGCTGGCTAGGAACCCACATCCAAGTGACTGCCATTGCTTGAAAAGCAGACTTACCATCAAGAGCATGTGCAGGAGCTCCAGCAGGAGGTGTACCACCGGTTTCGGGTTCAAAGTGAACTTGCAAAGATTCTGTTTGGAGAAAGTAAATTTTAAAAAGCAAGGAAATGCAGCATACTGGAATGGTTATGGTTGCAAGGAAAGGCTATTACAGAAATGTTAATAATTTATAACAGAAAGAAAGGGAAATCCTTTATTAAAAAATAAAGGAAAGAAAGAGAAAGAAAGAGAAAGAAAGAAAAAGAAAAATAAAGAAAGAGAAGGAAAGAAAGAGAGAAAGAGAGAAAGAGAGAAAGAAAGATAATATAAAAAAAAAATCCCAAAACTAACACGCACCCGCCACCATCACTCCCCAAAACAAACAAAAAAAACCAATCCAACCATTCAAGCAACAAATCCAAACTAAAGCAAAAAAACCCACAATTAAACAGTGACCAATAGGAAAAAAAACTTACCGTAGTAATTTCAACCCCTGTGTTAGCTTTCACCATCCTCTTTCTCTTCTGAAAAATGTCTCAGAACATTTCTCTTTGCACTTATTTTATTGCTCTCCATTATCATTACAATTAAGTCTTGCAGTATTTACCTACAGAACCTCTGCAGCATGAAGGGAGATGCTGTCTGGGAACGCACATTCAAGTGACTGTAATTGCTTGAAAAGCAGACTTACCATCAGCATCAGGAGTAAGAGGCTCAGCAGCTAGGGGTTCAAAGTGAATCTCTGAAGATTCTCTTCCTGATGTTAATGCGTCAACTTTGGAAGCTGTCAGTGAGTAGAGATCCATAAAATGTTTATGCACGTGCTTTAAATAAAAGTAGAAGGAATCATTAGCGCAAGGCAAGCTACACTTAAATGCCAAATAGCACACATCCAAATTTTTTACAAAAGACAGAACACTTTTTTGAGCAAAGAGATCAAATACAGTTTGTCAGCCAGGTAGATAGTCAGTCCCAGGATTTAAGCATCAAAAACATCTAACAGTGGATTTTGTATTTTTTCTAGAACACTGAATATTGATATCATTGAGGAATAGGGAATGAGTCCACACCCTAGTTAGAAGATGCTTTGATATGATGTTTTCAAGCATGCAGTACAGCACTGAGCTCTTGATACAATTTTTTTCATTTTATTTCAATACAAGACTTAGTGTAGGTTCAATTTCTGTTCACCAAGAGTTTCAGGCTCATGTTCACACTTCCAAGATGAGTCAATTTACTAATCCTTCCACTCCACAGCAGAAAAAGTAACTTGGCAGTAACAAAAGAAACATTGCAAACCTACGGACCTCTGAAAACAATCTGATTGCACTATAACTGGAAAAATGTAACTATTTCCATGTATGAAGTGGAAGAATGTCCCAGTTTTGTTATATTGATTGGATTGATGATAAAATTAGCAGAACAAGAAAGCACAGATGATTTGGCAGTTCTGGTAACTTTATATCTATCCTAAGTAATCTCAACTAAGTGTTGAAATTATTGGTCTTCTTTACAATGGTTAATCACATTTTATTTGTTATAATTTTTCCCTTCAGATAGTATGACACTGGTCTTTTGAACGTAAACTTGTGATACAGGCAAAAATCAGCTTAGTACCACAAACAGGGATTTACAAAGATTTTTGTAGGTCTTTCATTTCCTTGGTTTCACACTGCTGATTTTCAGAATAGATGTTAACACAGCCAAAATCAATCAGGTTATTTCATTGTGGTTTCTAGGAAACAGCAGTGGCAAACTAACCCATATCACATCTTTTGTCATCAGAAAGAATCTCCAAAATGTCCTGGTGCTGTGGTTCTGTTTCTGAAAGAGGATTCTTGCAGATTATAAGGCCTTTAATTGAAATGTGCTCACCACAGACTGAGGCAGTTCTAGAGGATGTGCCTGCAAACAACTCCACTGCTTTTAATGATGAGTGTTCCTACAGTGATTCCTAACTCTTTACCTCAGTCCAGATTGCAGGCTTGCATTTATTACTCTATTGGCATAGAGTAAAACTAAAATCCATTAGGTGACCTCTGTCTATAAAAGGCAAATTTTGTAATAAAACCTCAATAATGAGCTTGGAAAGGAATCAAACAGGAACTAGAGATGAGGGCAGAGGAGAGAGAGAGGAAAAAGGGGGAGAGATGGGGAAAGGGAGAAGGAGGAAAAGGGATGGAGAAAAGGAAGTTCACAGTGACACAGACTGTGAGCCATTGGTGCTGTTTGTATGTGTCCTGAGTTACCAAGTGCACCTGAGGCTGCCAGGTGAACAAGAACTTTACAATTCTGCCCCAGCAGTAAGCTCCCCAGCACGTATTCTACTATGTGAGTTATACCACAAGCACTTTGTGCAAATATGAAATGCAACTTTTTGTGTTTCTGATTCTCTTCCAGAGAGAAAGGGGGAACAGGCTGCAGTTGCTTCTGCAATCATTGTGAGGTCAAAAAGAATGAGAGCTGGGGTGGGATGAAAAGAAAAAAAGAAGCAGCATCCACTACCAAATTAGAAAAGCAGGATTTAAAAGTTGGTGATTGCCACAATGCCTCCTATGAAAAGATGCCACCCATGGAACCTTTTGTGCGGCTCTAAAATAGATCATCACTGTACTGGGGAAACATTTGTAATTCTACCCTTTGACAGAAAAGTTCATCTGTGCTAATTAAGCTTCATGGGAATCTCAAAGCACTACATATTCCATATCTCCGTCTTTTAGTGTGAAAACACAAAAATGCACATGTAATTTTATATTTTTATCAGGCATGAATGCATGCAAGAGAACAACAGTGAGAATTTTCCTGCTTAGAATCCGCCTTTCTTGAATGTTTGATTTTGTGACCCTGATCCTGCAATTATATACTGCATTAGAACAGCCAATCTACAACAAATTGGAAGGCATTACTGCAGAAACTTACACACTGTATGCAATACTTACTTTGCCTAAGATCATTGCAATTTACTTGATTACCTGCTCTCTCTCTAATTCAGACAGAGAAGTACAATTTAAAAAATATATTCTTACTCTGCCTTTTGTTCTCTCATTGGATAAAAAAATCTGTCTTGGCACTTATATATTCTGCACAGCTATAAAGACTAATAGATAGTTTCTGGAGAAGACATCAAACTTAAAAACAATGAGGAGGCATTGCTCTGAATCTATGTTCAGAGCTGAAAATATGGCACATTTTCGGTTAATTTCTTTTTTTTCTCACTCATTGTTTTGTCCTAACAAAATTAGTATTTTGAAATATGCAAGTCTTTAAACCTACATGAGCAAAATAGCTTCTATATTTAAACATTCTAAAGAGCAGTTTCTTTCAAATGAGGAATGCTCAAAACCCCACAATTTTTTCTAGAACTATGGGTTGAAAATAAATCTGATACTGACCATGAAGGAGTATGAAAATCTTGTCTTTTTTGTTTGGTTGGTTTTGTTTGTGAGGATCTTACTTGGTTTTAGTTTTGTTTGTGTTTTTTTTTTTTTTTTTTTTTTTAATTAGTCTTGTGTATATTAATGGGAAAAATGAGAGGGAGATAGAGGGATATTAATTTTCAGGTACATATCCTTCTGCCCATGTTTGTATTCCCATCAGTTATTTAATGTTGTAACTGGAAAATTAAAAGTTACCATCATCTCTGAAATACCATTTGCAAGAGTATACATGGAAATTGTCTTTCAAGTGTTGACTGCAACAGTTTTGAAGCTTTTTGCTCTCCACATGCTCAGAGCAGTCTATCTGCCTGTTGTGTCTCAGATGCCAAAAATGAAAGAAAATTAAAACATGAAAAAACGAAACAGGATTTGTTTTAGACTCTAACTTGGAATGACATAGCCTCTGGCCTGTCCCTCACTGCTTCCTCTGAAAGGATCTCCAGCTGCAGGCTGGGGAGCGGCGTGGCTGCTGCAGCTCCTGGTGCCATGACCTCCTCTCTGGCCTAAAGGGCAAAAACCCCAGCATCAGTGGTAATTCTCCTTCAGACACACCAGCTAGGATGAGCTGGGTCCCCTTGAGCCCCTTGAGTGGACTTGCATTGATCACTGGACCTAACATCCATGAATAAAGTACAACTGATTGAATTCTCATTGCAAATAAATCTCTAATTCACAGTGCTGGGAGAGAATGCTACAAAACCAATTAAAAAAACACTTTGCCCTGGTCAGAAAAGAGAAAGGCCAAGGACATGGCACATACGTATTACTGTAAAAACACGGCGGTTGCTGCATGACATTCACTTTCAAAGTTTGAAAGAAGCCAGTTTGAAGATAGTGGTGGCACAAAGGAAATTTTCTACAGCACAGTTTGCTGTAGGTGAAACATGCAGTTTAGGTTCTGTCACTTTCCATGAACATTAAAGGAGAGAGACTTGAAAAAGATATCTGAAAATATAATTAGCAACAGTTTTGGTGAAAGCAGAAACTAAAACAGAGAATCTCTTTGTTGCTAGGAATTAAAGATGTAGTAAGGGAAATCAACACTCCAAGGTAATGAAAACACTTCTTTTGCTCTATGCTGCTCTAGATTAAAAACAGTTATGAAACCATCTGCCATTAGAGCTAGAGTTGGAAACAGTCCTTTCTCCTAAATAATCAATATGTACATCTTTATTGGACCTTCAAATAATCCTATACCAGGACACAATTGTACAAGTCAGGGGGAAAACTTGATATTACTACTAAGTTTAAAATATGATTGTAAAAAATACCACAGAAGTTTCTGACCACAGATTATGATTTCCTGCCTTTTCTTTTCCTATTGATGATGTTTCATAGGTTAAAGGAGCAGACATAAAACCAAATGTTTTCTGGCCAAGTATGTGACCTCTCATTATTCAATAGAGGATTAACCACAACACTTGCCAATTTTTTGTGTGTTGCATTAGTCTTCACTTGTCAACCAGAAATAATGCTCACTGAGGGAAGGAAAGTGAATTTTGGCATAACTTTTAGATTTAGAACAAGTTGTGTGTGTACTACAAACTTGCGTCTTATTTCACTGTGGTTTCTTAAGATGGAAGAAGTTGAGGGGGGAAACTTCAACACTAAGGAAAGGAATTTGCTTTGCAACAACTTCTCTCTTCCCCCAAGAAGAAGCAGTTCTAAGGCTTTGGCATGTTTGGAAACACAAATCAGAAGGAACACTTCAAATTCTTACCTCATTCAGGGTGGCCTCCACAGCTTTCATATGATTAATGATCAACTCTTTATCCCTGTTGTAAAAGAAAAAACAAAACAAAACAAAATAATGCAGTAACTTTATGGAACTGAAGATCTACCAATGTAGAAATTAATCTTCTGCTACTTTATGGCTGTCATGTCTTGTAAAATAATTGTTGATAACTCAAACTGTTAGGATTTTCTCTTTTTTTCATATCTCCAGTTCACACCCTAAAAATATTTAATGTACCACTATTTGGTGCATTTCCATATGAAAGATGCTTCTGTTGAGGATAAGCAATTCAAATAGATGTAATAATAGGCCTATCAATGAACAACTATCGTGGCTGGGGTACAGAGGTCATAAAAAGTCTCTAGGTACGATGGTATTATATTCTTGTATTGGAAAACACAGACAGATTCTGTTTATTTCATCTGCTTTGTTTATATGTTCCAAAAGGAGAAAAAAACCCTATTTGTTGTGAAGAGTTGCTATAATAACAAAGGAAAGGGTAGCTTTCTTTGTTGATACTCAGCTGCTCTATACAGGGAAAAAATTCCAGTTTTAAAGTCACTTCACATTAAAATAACCTCTACTGGATATATGTATGGCCACAAGGAATGCTCTTTACTGAAATGCCTAAAATAGATTGTGGCAGGATGAAAACAGAAAGCTTTCTAGAACAAATCCTTCTGCAGGTGACACCTGCTTTGATCAAATCATACCATCATTTGGTATGATTTGATAATTTTAATTACCTTGTTAAACATCTTATTGAGGACTATGTGAATTGCATTATTTTCCTGGTGCATAAAATCCTTAAAGCTTCTCACACGTTCTTCAGAGGTTGAATGATCCCAGGTATAATGAGAAATTTCAATTAAGTAAAATTTTTTTAGTACCTAGCCATGGAACAACAATATTCATAATACGTATTTAATGCTTTGTAAGTATTAGAAAACAAAATCTGCAAAGATTTATTTTTTCATATGGTGCAAAAATAGCTCAGTAATAACCTCCTTCAAGTCAAGGGGGCTCCTTTTGACTACCAATCTTTTCAGGACCAGTGCCTGAGCCTTTCTTTTCACTCTAGGTTGTTGTGTAGTGGTGTGGGGATTAGGGCTAAATCCAAAACTCCCTGAAATCAGCAGGAAGATCTATCTTGTACCACAGGAAAGGCGAGGTCCAAAATGGGTTCCAGCCCCTTTTGTGGCAAAGACCTGTCCCCTAGCTGAAGCTTCTGTATTTACTATAAATAAATTGTATCTGTCTACAAAAAGATGGTGTGGAAACACAGAGAACAAGCAGTCATTTCTTAAATAAACAAAACTTTAAGGATCTGTGAAGGAGATGTTGTCAGAGCAGTCAGATAGCACAGGTATTTTGTTTGCCAGTTATTTCAGCACCCAGAATTTGGAGCACTATTATGGGATAGCTACATAAATTGTATGACCAAGTATTTTGAACTAACACTTTTGTTTTCAGAAGACTATCCCTGAATTTAAAAATAAAAGAGACGGATGTACTTTTCTAACCTTACACTGCCTGTGGAACTAGGAATTGAAATTTTTATTCATTTTAAGTGACATGCCCCAGGCCCCAAGGGCTCACTTTACTCCCAGTTTGAGGGCAGGTTCTGCCTCCTCGAGAGTCTCCCGCAGCCGCTGCTGGTCCTGCTCTGTGTCTTTCAGGAATCTCTTCTGGTGATCCAGAACTTGGTTTCTGCTCCTCAGCTCCTCCGTTGCGTTAGAGAAGCTCTGCCAGCAGACAGAGAGCAGAGTTACTCTTTAGCCCAAATAAACTTCACTTTATGCCATTGGCTACAGACCAACGTGGAAGACAAATTTATTGCAAAGTAGATTTGGACCACTGCATACTAAGGTTTTATGAATTTCCTAGCTAAAGCATTACTGACTCAGAACCCTCCTAGTTTTTAGCATATTTGCTATGTATAAATGTGTTTTAGAAAACAAAATGATTGTAGGCAAAAAAAAACAGAACAAACCCCATTTAAGACTTTTTCTTAAACTGTTAAAAGTAAAACATAGATACCTTTAAAATTAAAAAAAAAAAAAAGTCTTTGAAGTGTTTCCTCAGTAGCCTAAAATTCCAGACTGAGTAGTGTGTGTGTGTATTTACTCCTGTTACTTTATTTACACAAGGACTGCACTATCTGGCTTATTTAACAAAAGGTAAAATTCTTTTGAGTTTTCCAGAAGAATAATCTTACCATCAGAGATACATTGGAGACTTGGCTTCTATCTGTGTCAATAAGTGAGCACGATTCCAGTTTATTACTCAGCTCCTGAAGCCGTCGCTGGTATTCTTGTAAAAGCAATCTTACCTCCTGCTCACGCTGCAAAGCATTTTCTAACTCCTCATGTATATTATCTTGGCTGATTTTCTGGAAAGAGAAGCAAGCTGTGCCTGATTCTGTAATTATATTCAGTGGTTTCCCTACCAGTGAGTTCCACTTGCAAATATACAAAATTCTAAAACAAATGCATGCTTAGGATTAGTGTTTAAGTTTTTTTAACATGAAGACAGATCACAACAAGAAGACGACAGACCAGTTAATTACTGTGTTTTTTATGAAAAGCATTCATGTAAAGTCTTGGCACTCATTATTCTATTCAAATTAGTACCCTAGGATGACAAACCTCAATATTTAGAAGGAAAAATATGCAGATCAATGTTCAAAATTTTAGTGATAACTTATTAACCCTTGTAAACACCTTTGTGGACTGTTCTTCTCCTCCAAAAACTGTTACAGAAAGAAGAAATAATTTTTCAAGGAAAGTTGTTATCTGCATTTCAACTACAATCTAAAATGTGATAATTTTCATCTAACAGTCCCAAAACATTAAGGGAATAAAACCTGTCAAGAACAGAACTGAAGATGATTTAGATATTTTTGAGTAAAAAAATAAAAATCCATTTTACTAGCTAGGAAGAGGAAGGACAATGGGTGAGACATCTAGCTGATATTCTCTACTTGGAAGTGTTTGGACTGGGACAAACAACTACCAGGTTCTACCAACTAGGCTTCGGGTTAGGGGACCCACAGTGTTTCAGTAAGTCAATCAGCAACAGCAAAAAATTCAGGGGAATTTTGTGTTTTTGTGCTACTGAGAATGTAGGAAAAGCCTTTTTTTCCTTCTGCCATAAAGTTACTTCTTCGAGAAACAGACCCACTAAAATTTGTATTGTATTTATTATAACATTCATCAACATCCATACAGAGTTTAAACTGCTATATTTATATTTCATGAATTTCTCACGAACATTCTTATTGAATACCCTCATTCTAGCTGCCTTACTCTGTTGAAGTAAAATCTTCTTTTAGGATAGATAAATCATCACATCAACATTTCCAACAAATGGGAGAACCTGGACTGCTGAAGACCAAACTGCAATTTATACAGGATACCTCCTTCTACAAATCAAAAGGAAACTCCAGTGGAAAATGGGGCTTTCTGAATACATCTGTTTTCTAGTTTAGTGATATTTACAAGGCAAGGTTTCTGGAAAAGTCTGGTGGAAGTAAATAATTTTTATGCTTGTTTTCTAAAAGGACACAAATCAAAAATGTGAAGAAAGGAGAATCTCTTTGAAGCAAGAGAGCCTCCAAATCAAATGCACTTACATGCTGAAGTTCATTTAATTGCTCTTGCAGTCTGTGGGCTTTTTCAGCATCTTTTCGCATCTCATTGAAAGCCCATCTGCATTCTGCCAGCTGCAGCTGCAGGGAGCGGGACTCTACCTCTGCTGCATGAAGCCTTTGTGAAAATTCAAATATTTCTTGCTGCAAGATTGCAATGTTTCTCTGTCAGCAAACGAAAACAAGTTGATGGGCTATAAAAACTGCTATTTTAGCAATAAAAGGAATCATATTTAAGGTCCAAGAAAATCAAGACAAAACTATAATTTTTTCCTCCACTTCTAAAAGACATACACAAGGGCAAAATTTGAACCTGTCACCTACCAAACTCACCAAGGACTGCTGCAAATTCTGTTTACAAAGAAGTACTATTTACACCTAAAGTCTACAATAAAAGATTATTGGAGAAAGTTTATCCTTTCATTTTGATTAAAGGGAAGAAGGTTATCTTTACTGAAAGAAAGGATAATAAACATGAGAAAGTAGAAAACCATAATAAAAAGCATCCTTAACATTTACATCAAGACAAAAGCAAATTTGGTCTTATAAGCTATTACAGATCTGATAGAACTTGAAAAAAAATCTTTTTCTTGGATACACTAAACATCCTCCAAAAATTCTTTGTCAATAAAAGAAAAGACCTATTCACACCCTAATATGTGACAAATCAACTTCTGAGTGTCCATATAGTGGTACCTCATTGTCCTGGACTCATCACCAGCCTCAAACAAAATAAATGGTGCTATCAAGGGAGCTTCACTGTTGCTGTTTCCATGAAGGATGACTGTAAATCTGCTTACTGTGCTGGGCAGTCTGTCATACAATCCAGCTTCCAGGGCCTGGGCATTTACTCTGTGGAGCCCACGAGCCAGCCTCTGTATCAGGGAGTCCCTCTCCAGGTAAGCTCTGCCCCCGCAAGGTTTCCCCTGAACTGTCTCCATCAGTATGCTCAGGTTGTCCATCAGTTTTGCAAAGCAGTTCCTAGCTGCACTGATAAGTGAGTGTCCAGAAAGCCAGGAGTGCACATCTTTAAGAAACAACAACACAAAGAAAACATCAAGCAGGTTATTACTTTCCATTTCTTGTAATAACCCGTTCTTTTTAATTTATCCAGGATGGAACCAGTAAATATTCTGAAACACAGAATACTAAATCTGAAACACTATCCAAACTTTGCTTTTAAAGGATATGAATTAAAATTATTGAAAACAGCATGATCAAAGAAGAAAGTTCCTGAAACTGAATCTAAGCACATTTGATTCAATGACAACTTTTATACCAATTTAGTGTTTAGCCTTCTGGAAAATACATCACCTTGTCTTTCTCCTGCTATTTCCCTTTATTCACATAAATTATCCCTCTTCTAATATCCTCTTTTTCTGTGACAAAATTGTGGGGATTCTGAAAGTAGAGATTAATAAAGAACAAGGGATTGCAGCAATGCAGATGAACCAAGGGAGCCTTTATCAGTTCTCACTGTAAATAAACTCCAGAAACACTCTCCAGCCTTCTGCTTCCATGGCTATATGCACTGAAAGGATAAAATATCCTATCAGCTGTTAAAGAAAATTAATCTGTTCCAACAGTACAGAGATGTGATCATTCGGAGAATGTAGAAGAGGGTTATCATTTTACCCTGCAATAAAATTGCTTCTTCAGGGAAACAGCCCCACTAAAATTTGAATTCACTAGCTCAGGATATAACCTCTCGTCAAAGGTGTCTATCATAATATTCAGAAATATCTCTTCAGAGCTATGATCCAGAATAGTTTAGATAAAATCACAAAAATAGAAATGACATGACCACCCTGACTTTTTTTTTTGTTTTTTTTTAAATATTTTTCTGCTACAATAATATACTATTAAAATTACCTTGTTTGCAGAGAACATCCTCCAGTTCAGAGATGGAACTGACTATTGCAGTATAGAGGTTAGAGCTAGTCAACCAGTCAAGTGCTTCAATACAGTCAACTCCTTCCTCTTCAAAACCTGGGAAACAGAATTGCAGCTAGCAGGATAAGTGAAGCACTAAGATATGGCACACTGCTACATCCAGCTCTTTCAGAAATTAACCAAAAATAAGCATATAAACAACAAATTAGCAAGACAATTTAGACCATTTTAAACATGCTTCCAGAATTACTAGAAAACAAAACAAAACCAAAAAAAGTAGATGAATCTTCTAAATTGAAAAACATTTTTGATACCATTTATCCTTGCAGAGGGAAGTATAAACTGGTCTGGCAACAGAAAGGGGCAAGTAGACATAATCTCTAAAGAAAATTTCAAAATCCTATGCTAATATTTTACCTGACTCAGAAAGCAATTTTTGTGGTATTTTGTGGGTTTTATAAGGAAATAAATATTAAAAATTATTAAAAATTGAAGAAGAAATACCTTTTGTAAAAAGAAAAATTTAAAAAATGGTGACAGTTAATAATTTAGGAACATTGCAAGATATTTACCATAGAGAAGATGCTGTAGGTCCTAGTTCTGAAATCCATAACACAAATATCAAAAATATCAGATAGTGTTGAGTTCATGTGCATAATCGCAATTTTACCTGCAATGCTTAATATAAGACTAGGCATTTCCTCTTAGAGTGAAATACATTTGCCAAGCAACATAAAAAAGATAAATAATATTTGTCCAAATGTCATTAAATAGGTCTTTATGCCCCAGCAATAATAATAATCTTGCTCTTTTTTATTCCCTGACTAAGAAATTTGACATAAGAACATTTCACTTACGTGACACATGCCTGCCTCTGGATTCTCCCACACAAACTTGAATTCCAGTGCATCCTCTGGAGCCATCTGTCCAGACGAAAAAGGTGCAAGAATGTCGGGCCAGAGCCCTCAGCCTGTGAGCGGCCAGAACTGCAATCACAGCTCTTCGGAAGATGTAAACCAGGCGCTTGGCTCTTCTCTGCCCCAGCCTGCCTTTGCCTTGGCTGTTTCCCACGTTAGTAGGGAGAGCATAAAGGAGGCTGATGATCTTCTGGTTCAATAATTTGTGGTGCTTCACCTGTTCCTGGAGAATGTCTCTTTGGCAAGACAGAGCGCACAGTCTGCCGTAGAGAGGACACAGGGCCCCTGACAGCAGTGCGCAGGCTGCCAGCAGGGATGGACGTGCCTTGGGATCATTTGATAATGTATTTGTCCTGGAATTGTTTTTGTGGGCCAGCTTCTCGTGGATTTGTTCAGGGCCATACAGTTTTTGCCTGGTTTTCTGCACTGTTTCTTCACCTTCCTGCGACAGAAACAAACCAAACAAGAACGGAAGAAATATTAACTAGATGGTTTTTACCTAGACAAGAGCAAAAAGAAAATTCTTAGCTTTGCCATTCGAATTATGCACTAAAGGAGTCAAAAATTCTTAGTAATGATGGTGATGGGAGTATCTCTTCTAGTAAGCAATTCCAGAATCAGATATATGAAACCACAGCAATGGTAGAAGGGAAATTTACATGATCATCAACTGCAAATTTAACTCCTGATTTCTAACAACAATCCACCAATATGGTGACAGCTCACAGAAGGCCCAACACCTCTTGTCTGCCCACAATACAGTTTTGTGAGTTGACTTAACAATAGTAATAACATCCTCCAATTTCAGAGAGAGAACTGCTCTACCAAGCAGAAAGCCAGTGTAAGTGGGAGGGAAAAGGTAAGGAAGGCTTGAACCTGAAAGGAGACCGATTAAATTTTTCAGCATGCAAAGACTTCCAGTCCTGAAATCTGCACCAATTACAGCCTTATTCTTTGAAGTTAAGTTGCAGCAACTCACAAATAAGAAGGGACATCTATTTCCTTAATTCACAATGCTTTTAATTCAAACAGGTGTGAAGGAATGTGGTGGTAAGACAGTAAATGGTGGTTGTGGAATAATGGATAACATTTTGGATTGCAAATAACTCATCTAACAAGCAGTGGCAGTTAAACACTTTAAAACCACTTCTCACTGTAGTAGTACTAAAGCAGAGTCACTTAACACTTGAAATCTACCACTGTTCTTAGGGTCAGTACAAAGGTAATTAAATTTACCCACAGGTAACACCACATTATTGTTACTCCATACCATCTCTGCAAATGGTGATGCTGAAAAAGTAGCTGCTGCCCTTAGTAATTCTTAAAAAAAGGAAATTCGATCTTACAGCTTTAGCACTCTCAGAAAAAAAAATAAATTCTACCCACTATAGATGAAATCAGGCTTTTCAGCTGAGGCCGTAGACCAAATTCTCTTTAACAAATGCTTCAACAAGGTAATTTATTTTTTAAGTGATGTCAATATTATCACAGTGATGAGTTGGTTTGTTGTTTGGATTTTTTTACTTTAAAAATATACTAACATTCCCAAATTACGTTAAACTGCTTAGGGCCTTAAACTACTGAAAGAATCCATTAAATGTTACAAGAAAAAATATTAGAAGTTCCCAGCACCATACCTGTGCTCTGGCATGAGCCTCTGCAAGCATATTTGAGTACTGCTCTTCAAGATATCGCCTTTCTTTCTGCCAGCAATGTTCCTGTGCTTTTAACTGTTCAGACATTTTCTCAAAAGCATCCTCCTGCTTCTGCTGAAGGTCATTCATAGTGTCAGTCTTGTGCTTGCAAATATATTCTAGGTGAGATATCTGTGTGACAAGCATTTAAGAAGAAATTGTTATTTACCTTTTCACTTTGAGTCAAACACACACTATTCCAGCACAAAATCTAAACTGTAATTTCTTCAAAATTTTCATTAAAACTAAGAAAAATCCTTTCATAGCAGAATAATTACTTGGTTCTCAAAACAAAACTGAAATATATTTTGAAACAAAGTGTTTTATTTGGTTTTGGTTCTGCCATCCTTTTACCATCTTGCAGATATCTGTCTCCTTCTTTGTAGGAAACCTGAGCCAGACATTTCAAACATTTTTTTTAAACAATTGTATTAAATTTTAGTATATGAGTAAATTAGTAATCCAAGTATATACTTTAGAAATTTGTGATGATTGCAAACAATTATTAAAAACAGCATTTAATTTTTTTTTTGTTTGGTTTTTTGGTTGGGTTTTGCTTTTGTTTGGTTATTTTTTTGTTTGTTTGTGGTTTTTGTTTGTTTTGTTTTGTTTTGTTTTGTTTTGTTTTGTTTTGTTTTGTTTTGTTTTGTTTTGTTTTGTTTTGTTTTGTTTTGTTGTTGAAAAGCCAAGACATTCCAGATTATTACTAAGTTTTTGAACAATTTCAGGAAAAACATAGAGAATGTTTCCTTACAAAGAGCTCATAAGTTTATGATGTGTTTTCAACAAGCATGAAGGGATTCACTCTTGTGGTTTAACACTGCACCTCCCATGCAAATTAAATGGAGGAATGAACCAAGCCAACAACGATCCCCAAATGTATACACCTGCATTTTTTTACTAGAAAATATCAGCAAGACACTTCCAGATAAATCACGCTAAGTTGTAGGAAAAGAATCTTTGTACAACACGGTCTAAAATCCCAGAAAAGCTGCTAAGAACATGAGAAGAGTCCTAGAGGCCCCACAACCAGTCTCAGTAACAAGGCTTAATTAAAAAGCAAGCACACCAAGACACAAACCCCACAAACACTGCCAACAATATTCACCCCCTTCTTTTCCCATCTCTTTCTTTCTCCCTTTCTTCTTCTACTACAAAAGAGAAATAAACCAGAAAACAAAGTGAAACCCTGAAGAGTTGCTTAGCCACTCTTAGCTTAGTCTCTGGAGCCAGCTGACCTATTTAAAAAAGGTTTGTTTTTTTTTCTAAAAACACAAGATTTTCAGGGAAGAAAGGCCACACAAGCTTACTTGCATTAATATCACTCAGAAAAGCACAGCTCATCCTTCACACAAATACTGACATGTTTTAGAAAAGGTATTTCTATTGTGTTTTTGAAAAAAAAAAGTCATAATTCAAAAGTTACAATTAAACAAAAAACTCTACTCTGGAATTCTTCTTTCTCTATTATTCTTCTGAATAATAAACACATAATTTAAAGACGGTATTCCTGGAGAAAGTGTATTTTGCCTATGTATTATGGTAAAATGAAGACTTGCTTTATGACTGTAAATGACTACATTCTGTGAATTTCTTCATCAATAAGATGAATTGATTATCTTTTAATTAGGTCCCTGTGGCTAGTATCAGATAGTCCTTTCAGAATGTCCTGCACAGAGGGTGGAGCTGAGCGACTTGATGCACACTCCAGTCGCATCTAAATGCTCACAGCAGCAGCATCAAACTGAGCAGTGGACCAGCCATAATTAAAGGTGTTCATTTGTTAATGTCCAAATCCTCTTGGGGGGATGACCATCACTCCTTTTTAACGAGACTGCAGTGTGCACAAATGTCACTGAGCTCAGCAGAGGCAGCTGATGCCTGGGGACACTCACCCTCTCCTTAGCCTTGTGGAAGTTCAAGATCAGGGCTTCAACATTCTCACGCAAGAGTGCACAAAGCTCTGTCCATGGTAACTCTTCCGGGGGGACGGCTGAATATTTGGAAAGCACATGGGCGTTTGCCATGCTCTGGTATAAGTTTAGGAGGATGGACAACTCCCTCTGGAACACGAAGAAAAATTAATTGCTGTAGCTGGGCAATGTTAAAATCAAAAGAGAGGCATCATATGTGCAGTAGCAGTGCTGCGTGCAGCTGAAAACAAGCCCTTAAAGTTCATTCTCACAGCTTTACAAAATTCCTCAGTTAATTTCTTATAATTGCAGCCATAATAGTGTATAATCTTACAGCAGAGTAAGAAAACAGATTTCCCAAAATTTATCTTTAAAAAGATAAAAAAATTTAAATTTATCCACAATATGTCTATAAAGTATGTGAATAAATCCCATTCCTGTTGGGGCCACAATAGTAACCTGGCACAGATAAAAATCTCCATGCTCTTAGTGGATGCAATTCATTCTCCCATGTTAATACTTTGAGAGGCATTCAAACTGTGCCCCCACACAACTGCACAGCACACGGAAAACAGTCCAGTTGGCTTGGCAGCACAACACACCATAAATTAATTTAAACATTTGTTTTGCATGGGTTATATAAAATTTAATCGCTGGCCAAAATAGGCCTACAGCTCCATCAGTCAAACTCCACAAGCCATGCCTCATTTCTTTACAGTGATTTTAATCAGTGGTATAATAAATTGATTCAGGTTATAAATAAATTTTAGCAACAACAGCATGCAGTAGAAATTCAATTCTTTATACTTTTAGTACAGGCAAGTGACTTAGAAACTTTTATTAGGCTAATAGAAAGCTGTTTCTCAAATGCCATGACACAAAGTATGTAAACCACTGTATCAGTACAGCCAGAGCTCAAGAAAAGATTCTCAGACTAGAGCGGAAAGAACATATTCAGGGAGCATAAAAGTGGTATAAAATATGAAAGAATACTGTATTGGTCAGGAAAGCAGGAAGGGAAAATGAAGGGAAGAGAACACACTGACATTTTCACACGGTTTTGGCATGGGCATAGCGAAGACCAACAGCAATATATTAAATCTTATCCATACTTAGTTTTTGCTACAGACTTCCACTTTTTCATTCTGGGAAACAAAATCAAGGCTGTCTTAATGGAGTAAATAGGATCACATACAGGCACTCCTGCTTCCCAAACAAATCCAAACAGCTTTGGGAAAAATATAAAGCCAACCAAGGCAATAGATATTTAATCCCATAAGGGAACCACTAATACAACTCTTCCAAAAATGTGTATTTTTATCAGCTGCTCAGGACAGTCCTGTGCTTTGAAATCTTTTGAATAAAACAATTAAAACAACCAGCTCTGTGAATATGAAAGTGAGACAATCCTTTTATTTTTAACCTTTCAGAAATACAACATTAATTTTGAGTACACCATAATACATTACCAGAAATCTTGATCATGAATGAAATCTTGTACTGAATTCTTGTCATGTATAACGTATATTTTACTGAGGAATACAGATAAAAAGGAAAACTCCTACCACAGCAACACTTAGCAAGCACTTAAGGTTTCTGGTAGAACATTTTCAGCTTGTAATTGTGTTTCATAGTTATAAATAGCAATCATCAATGCCTGTAGTTAGGCCAGACAGTTGCTTTTCTCTCTATGCATTCCTTTTGTGCATGATGAAATTACTTTTTCAGGCTAACTAGGCCAGCAAATGTCTTTTAATACATTAATACTTGCATGGAAGAAGCTGTTCTTCCAGAGAGAAAGGAAAAAGAAGGTTCTGGTTTTATTTTTCTTCAATTTATGAATTGCAGATCTGCCTGCGCAGCGGACAGCACTAAGACAAAGTATAGAACAACTCCGTCAACTGAACAAAAGACACCCACAAATTTGAAGACTCTGTTGTACAGGTCTCTGCTCTTGTCAACAGGGAACAGACCTGATGTACCTTCCATGCTCCAAGCTCTGAGAGAGAAAGAGGAGAAGTTTCCAAGCCACCACCACCAAAAGTTAATATTGCTAAGAGTAGAAACAGAGCAAATATTACCACACAATGAAAGGAGAGATTTTCTAGGCATGCTAAGAACTTTCCTTCGTCCCTGCTGCTATGTGAAAAGATGGCACAATTTTTATTCAAGGTGTAGCTGGATAAAGAGAGTAGAAAGGCCCGAAGTGGTCATATAAGAGGAGAAAGTTTTCAGAAAATAATCCAGTAATATACAGCCAATGTGCCAAATCCACAGCAAAACAAACAAAAAACAAAACAACAACAAAAAATCCCCTCTGCTTTTCCACCTGAAAGTTTGAAACAATTTTCAAGCAAATTTTACAGTCAAATACTTGCACTAAAACTAAAAGGGTTTATGAAATAGAAGAAAACATTTCTACAGTGGTAGCTAATAAAACTTGACAAAAAATTTGTGTAGAAAGGCAGAACATTCTTCACATGAAATCGTAATACATATCTACAAAATGCCTTCTTAATTAGGAATGCCAGTACATCATACCCAGACTTTAAAAATTATCTTCTCAAAGGCACTGGTTACATTTATTCCTGTATTAAATTCTTAAAAAGGTAGCATAATAACAAACAGGGTAAGAGAATGGCAGAGTTCTTCCACAGCTCAGCACAGCAAATGCAGCAAATCCTCACCACAGTAAATATTTTGACAGTATATTTTAAAAAACCTAAACAATGGGTGCCACGGGTTTTTTTCCCTTACTATTGAGCCTTCATCCAGGGTGAAGCTGGCTGTAGCATCCACTAATGTCCCAAGGGATTCTTCAGTTTCCTTCCTTTCCTCAGCCTCGTCTCTCCATTGCACATTTAAGGATGAATGCTGTCTTTGTGAACTGGAAAGTTTCCGCAATAAGATACTTTAACCAAAATTGCTTTTGTCAAATGCAGTATATTCTTTTAAAGGATTATCAATGGATATGGCAGATACCACATTAGCACATCACATGGCTTCTGAAGCTGCTTGCCTTTCTTAATTGAAGAAAGAAATTTATATTCCTTCTAAGAAAGGCTTTTCAAGTGATTATATTTTCAGTTACCAAGCCTTGTATCACGCAATTCAATAGATTCATATTTGGATATGGCCTGAAAATTAGATATAACAAACAGAATTCTTCATATTTTAATTAACACAACAGCTCTCATGGTCTCTCTCTCAGAGAGACTACATCACATCTTGCATCATCAACCCTGATTTCACGTACAGTTCTCACTCCTAAGATTTCCTCATGCCTGACTCTACTCTGGCGTGACTTTTAAAGCAGACTACCCAGAATGTGAATCTGTTCTTTTACTGTATCAGTCAGGAAAGCAAGAGCCTGGCATGACCAAACAGGCAGCTGATGAGGACACTACAAGGCCATAAAACAGCACAAAGGAGACAGAATCAGAGAGAGGAATCCAAGGAAGAATTTAAAAAGATTGCCTGACTATTTAGGCATGGTGTCAGAAAAGCGAAAAAGCTTGCTTAAAATTTATGTTTGCAAAGGCTGACAAAGGCTTTTCCAGCTCAAGTTTTAAGTATCTTACTAAAAAAACATCTCCATAACCATGACTCTTGAATGAGTTGCGCAGGAAACTTGCTCTTTTGTAGGAAAACCAGTTTCTTTCATTCTCCACTACTCCTTGTGTGAGTAAGTCAACACCAACACCTGTGTATACAGACCCATACAGTTCTGGGCTGAAAGGGAGGTCACCCAAGCTCTGTTACCACAGACACAGCAGACTGTGCTGGGCAGGGAACATTCCAAGAGATTTCCTCTGCTCTCACACATTTCAGTATTTTTTCCACCATTTAAAGCTTTCTACAGCCATTCAAAGTTGAAAACAAAGATTAGCCACTATAAATGATACACAGCTTCTTGACAGGAATCTTGGAGATTCAAGAGAGTCACTAAGGTGGAAAATAATGTCTTCATAATAAGAATATATCTAGAATGTAGATAGAAAAGCCATCTTTTCTAGACCTGCTGGCTATGTTTTCCTACACTCACCCCAACCACCACTGGAGGCTGGAGCCTACCATAACTACGATTTTCAAAAGTTTTAGTTTGGCAAATAGTCTGTAACAGGCCAGTTATTATCTGTACCCACTTACTATACCTTTGGTTATCGATACAGGACTGTTATTAATGGACTGCCAGGTTCTGAACCTTTTGTTTGGTTTGGCACATTGCACTAGATTTTCTGCTGACTGAAAATTGCAGGGAATGTAAACTACGAGTTGTACTCAAGTTGTCTGCTGCCATTTTGCAACACCTTTAAAAGGAAACTTACACTTTTTTTCCTCTCTCATGTGCATCTTCTGACTCTCTGAAATCTTTCCTTGCCACCCCTGAAAAAACTTCTCTCATGCCGTGCTGCTCTTCACTTAAAGCATCTTCAAGTTCTTGAATTCTCAACTACCAAGTGATAGGAAAGCAATTAAAAGAAGTTAGGAACAACTACCATGGTCTTTAGTGCTGTTCACTGTCTGTTCTGCTTTTTCCAGGTGAATATATTCTATTAATTCTATTTGGAATTAGAAAGCATTGAACACATGTAAAAGTGTATTGATACACAGAGTTCAAAACAGGCAGAAATAGATATGCTGACCAAAAGCACATTTTGTTGTCCTTTCATGGAGTTTGGATTTTGCTGTTTTCAATTATTTATACTACTGAAGTCTTCCAGGGGAATTCTATTTTTTTTTGTACATAAATAAGCAGAAAACCTTACCAGTTCTTCACCTATAAAAGATAAATCTCTAACTTCAAGGAATGTTACCCTTACAGTTCTTTGTATATTGTAAAAGTGGAGAAGGAATCAAGAAAACTGAATCATCACTACTTATTTAATCATAATTTCAGAAATCAAAGTGTTGTACTTAGAGAAGGCCAAAGGAATATAACTGACTGAAGAAGTGGCAATGCTTGCTTGTGTTCCTCAGAAAACAAGAAAAAAAAGATGATATTCCCTTTTGTTTTCTCATTTAGTTTTTCAAAAGTTCAGTATGAAGGCTTTGTTAGTCAATATGAGATCACTCAGCAATCATCTTACAGGTTTTTCACACTTGTTTTTTAAAAGAAACCCAAATCACTTTAATGGATCAAACCCTGTGTGATACAGTGTAATAACACAAGAATTTAATATTCAAGTATACATATTACATTTTTTCATGTATTCAAACTTCTCTGGTAACTGCAGATATAATGGCTTTGAAGCTAAAATGTACTCTGATTAATTACATTTGGAATTCCAGTCTCAGGATGCATTATTATCTCACATCTAGAGAAGCTGGATGTATACACTGTTTCTCCAAAATTATCTAAGTACCCATTCCAAAGATACAGGACAGGCTATTTGAATAGTTTTACTATTGTGAAACATTTTCTTTCCCCTCACTCTTTCAATACTACTTTGAATTCTCAAACGTAAGCATGTTACATTTCATTTTAATATTTATTCTGTTACATTTTATTTTAATATTTATTCTATTAAATTAATAATCCCCTGAAAAAAGGAGATATTTTTCTATTACCTTTTACAATTTTGACACTCATTGCAAAAAATCTATTCAGTATTTTTACTGGAGAAAGGAAGTCTTAGCATTTTTGGAAGACTGTACATTTACAAGTTAATCTTCTGTTTTACTGTAAACTTCTACCAAATATTTAACTAAAAGTTTACCTGCATGATTTCTGTAGTGTATTTACATTCTATATGTGCTAGTCTTGCTGCTGCAACATTTTCCTCCAGTTCCTTTATTTTCAGTGTAGCTGCCTAAAAAGACATTTTGAAAATATTTAAGTCGAGAAAGGTGATGAAATCATGCAAAGACACCTTTATTTGTTCCGTTTATTAGGTCTCCATAAACCAACCTGGGCTATCTGAACTACTTGTACTTTAGAACTGTGAAAACCCATCTCAATAAATAAAGAAAAGAAAACAATTACATGTCCAGAATATTAAAATAAAATTTTTGCTTAGTTAAAGAAATTGATGTAGGATTATGTTCTTGCTGCATTTTTTATACTCACAGATACCTAGCTCCATATAAAGGCCTGGACATGGAATTTTAATTTAAAAAATGCTTTTAGCATTTTAGCAGTAATTACAGAGTTGCTATAATAGAAATTTACATGTAATTTTAACTACACTGTTTTCTATCAAGAAGAATCTTTTCACTTAAGGCTAATGACTGATTTGAAAAGAACAATATATCCCAAAATGACTCCTGCCTCCAAGTGATACAACAAAGATCAAAAAAAAAGACATTATTATTAAAAGTCATTTAAAACACATAAAGTTACACAGATATAAGTGAAGTCATTGATTTTGGACAGCTAAAACAAAGTAGCAACTATGTGAGACTGAATCTGACTCTAAGCACTTCAGTTAGGGAAACATTAACTGGAAAATAAATAAATAAATACTTTTAAATACAAGCTGTCGGCAATAAATTTAAACTCTGTATAATCTCACACATTCACAAAAGGAAATAACTGTGAAACAGAGATCTGTGGAAGGCCTATTAAAGAGAAAGTCACAGCACAGAGCTTACCAAACCTACTCCACAACAGCATCAGCCAAAAGGCTTAAGCTTTTCCTCCTCCCAAAAGACCTATCTGCTTAACATGTTTAAATTAAAAAAAAAAAAAATAGAAACCAAAATAAAAACCAAACACAAACCCTACAGAAATACTCCCTCTATACGTCCATATTTCTAAGAGCACTTTCTCAGGGACACAAAACTCTTCCCATCTGCTGTTCAGACACCAGTCTCAGGTCAGGCTCGCAGCATTCACCTGTGAATGCGCCTTTCCTGCCAAACTGATGCTCCACGTTTTGTTAATCAAACACAAGGCACAGAAAGCCTAACTCAGAGGTTCCTACCCTCAAAAATGAAATTGCTCAGTTGCATCAGTGCTTGCTGAGGCTCCCAGCAGCAGGCAGAAAGCTTTACCTCCAGTTCTTTGATGAGCCTCTCCTGCTGTTTATCCTTGAAATGCAGGCGGTCGGCCTGGAGCCTCAGCATCTGGCTGCAGCCATGGTGCTCAACCTCCATATCCTTAAGATTCCTGAGCCTGCTTTTCAGGGCAGCATTAGTTTTCTAAAGATAAATAGGTAAATGAATAAATACATCAAGAGGTATTTTTACGAAGATAAAGCATTGCAGGAGAGAGTTTAACAGAGGAGTGGATACTGCATCCGAAGATGCTAGAACTTTAAAATCAAAGACACCAGCACAGGTCAATAGAAGTGTTTACCCAGCAGCAGACATGCTTTTAGTTTACCCCCAAGAACACTCTATTGGCCCAAAAATCACCGTCAACATGACCTTCTGTGGTAACACTAATAGAAAAGCCAGATCTCCACAGGAAATCTTCCTCTAAAAGAGTACAGCCCGTCCAATCTCTTCTGTCTGCCAACTCAGTGGCAATGATAGAAACAGGGGGCATTTGGTGAAATGGCATATGGGGACAAAAGTTCATTTTTGTTCTGATTTTAATTGCTAAAACTTCAAATCAGATGTTTTTAGAAACAGTAACTCTTACAGACTAAATAATTTTAATTTCTCCTATTCTGAAAAGGATTTTCTTCTTTCTAGAAACTAAATTACTTTAAAAACTTATGAAATATGGAGTCCTCAGTAGAATAAAATAAGCTGATCCTCACATAAATTTCTGCGTATAGAAATTGAACTAAACTACAGGTTGGAAGAATTTACTGACATTACTGGACTCTGTAGGTCTGTGAAATCACTGCTACAAAATCCTCACAGTCCATATGAATTTGGACTAAATTTAAGCTAATCCTCTAGTTTTGCATGTCCAGCAAGACAGCTTTCTTCCTTTCAGAATGCAAAATAAATAAATAAGTAAATAAATAAACCAAAACTAACAATTTCTATGGAACTATACCTGGAAAGATATAGTAATATTTCTTTAATTAGGTTTATCTTCCAGGTATTAACAAAAATGAACTGGGAAATATGAAAGAATTAACAGATAGTTTGCTGTAAAATACTACAAAAAATTTTAAAATGTTATATACTGGTAATGCAATTAACATTTGCAAACTAAAATTGTCATGAATATATCAAGCTCATTAAACAAGTCAGCATGAGCTGTAGGATTTCAGAGTTTTGAAGAATTCTGGAACTTTTTGGAGGCGTATGACTGTTTAATACTATCCCCATAGCCACCTGCAAATATTTGCTCATGGAAAACATAGCTGGTTGTTTTGGCTTTTTGTTTGGTTTTGGTTTTTTTTTTTTGGTTTTTTTTTTGGGTTTTTTTTTGGTTTTTTGGGGTTTTTTTTTGTTTTGTTTTTTAAACCATGTGTAAACCATGCAATCTCCCAAGTATTCTGAGGAAAAAAACATGAAGGGATGTGGTCTCCTGTCTAACCATGAGCTGATTCTATTGCCCTTCCCTTCAAACTCCAACCCCTCCTATTCTGGGCCAGGATACTCCCAACAGAGCTCATCGTGAATCTGTCACAAAGCAGAGAGTAACTTTCCTGCGTGTCCCAGAGACACAATTCAACACTCTGTGACTCCACTCCCATGCCTACCTCAGCATTTTCACAGCCAAGTTCAGAATTACACTTTGTGAAGTGCAGTTTTTCCAGTGAGGATTTGCTTACATGCTCAGAATCCCACTTCTCTGCATGTATTAAGACCACAATTAAATCTCCTTAGCTTTCATTTTATAGCTCAGAATAACTAAAGGAGATTTCAACCAGGCCTGTAAATACACAACACAAAAGACTGCAACTCATTCAAAGTCATAATTTATAAACCCACATGTTTCTGATGTCCATCTGACAAGTTTAAATGAATTAAGCTTTCAATGCAGTCAAGATGCAGCTTTCAATGCAATCCAGATGTAAGATTTTTTTTATTTCCCAGAATTTTGTAACTATACATGACATAACTGTAAGGTGGTGGGCGGAGGAACAGCTACAAAAGCAAAGGGGAAAAACTGAACATTTTTACTGCTGAAGGCAGGTTAGGGTCTGGCTCCTATTAGTGAATCACATTTTCCTTTCAGAGAGTTTTGAAAGTTCTGAAAGACTTCTGAGTTCAGAGACATCAAGATTCTGAATGTCTACAGCTCACGCTGACCTGTTTAACAAGCTAGATGTATTCACGGCGATCTTAGTCTACTCATGTTAATTACATTTCCTACAATTTTGTAGCTTTATTACATCTACCAAGAAAGCCTCTTCCTCTACAACCACTGGCAGAGAAGACTGCCAGGGAGCTGACAGAGAACACAATGCCCTGAGTGTACACTGCTCATTTTGTCCTTTTTCGAGGACAAACATCATTTGACAGAGCATAGCATACTTTTTCAACGTTGATCTTTTGCTGTAGCACTAAACTCTCTGAAGGCAGCTTCTACAAAACACTGTACACAGCAGAAGGCAATACCCTTCCAGAGCCTCCTCAAACCAACTCAGCCACCTACTGTTAGCCAGAACTCAGAGCTTACCCTGCTGCACCTGGCAACTTCAAAAAGAAAACTCTATCTAAAAGTAGGCTTCTTCACAGCCTGTAGCCTGCCCTACCTTTATAGGAATCAGCTTTGACAAAAACTGACTTGTGATTCTGCTTGTTTTGAGAAGGAGCTTAGGTCCTGTCCACAAGCTCCTCTGTTTTTCACTAGCACTGTGTACTGATTACTTGGGTTAGGTGCTTACCATGACAAACAGCCACAACACATTCCATCAAAGCCCTGGACCAGCGTTGCACACTAGGTGTAGCTTCATAAGGCTGTAACCTTCAGAACTATTCAGCAGTATTCAGCTATTTGGGGAATTTTTTCCCCTTAAACCAGAAAAACTCCAACCCACCACACATTTTGCACCAAAAAATTTTCAGCCAGCATCTCGTGGAACTTTCCATCTATTAATATATCACACCTGACAAGCCTTTTCTGCTTCATTTTTTTCTTTGAAAAGGAATTTCAATTCAGCAAGGTGTACTCTGTGGATGTTATCTCTCTCAACTGCCAGTCTTTGTTGCTCCTCTTCCCACTGCCTCTGGGCACTTTGAACCATTTTCTCAGCCTCTGCTGCTTTCTGTTGGTATTTGTCGTTGAGTACTGACATTTACAAAAAAAAAAAAAAAAAAAAAAAAAAAAAAAAAAAGAAAATGAAAAATAGCACTGCAAATAAGCATGTTCAGAAAGAAAAAAGGTATAATGAACCTAAGTTTGTCTGTGTATTGTGATATCCTGTGACACCCTGGAACATTAACACTTTCAGTTTCACTACAGAGCAACAATCACATTTTGTGTTCCTGTAGCATCTTTCACATAAGGACATGGAAATCCTTTGGAGATTTCTACAAATTAAAGCTCTTCTCCCTTTGGAAAGGAATAAAAATTCTACTCTTTCAAGAGAGGCCTCTATAGTATGGGGAACTTAATTGCATTTTTCTGCACCACTTGGCTAGCTTATTTCCAAATATCTACGTGAAACTTTAGTCTGTACCAATTAATTTCAAGCTCAGTTTAAGTAACAGTAAAGACAGACAGCTGCCACATGAAAAAGACTCTAGGAAAACCTAAGGCAGGTTGGGCTAATGAGCAAAGGCTTGGCTTTTCTGGGGAAATGTACTGCTGCTCAAGAGATTTAAATCCTCAGCCCAGCAACTGCCCCAAGATAGGAAAATACTGGATCTACTTCTCTGTGAAAGCTTCAATGCCAAGGAAAAGTTCTTTCCTAAAAGCAGTTTTACTAGGAACTTTGCTTCATTTCACAATCTCAGTCAAAATATTTGGTATTAACTTTTTATGTCACTGAGTACAACTAGCTATGTTGGCATTTATGTGATCACCACTTTCTAATAGATTTTTATTTCAAATTCATCCCATTCTTCTGAAATTTCTTCCTAGCTGGAGAAGGGTGAAACAACCAGAAGACGCGTGGTGGGAAAACACAGAGAATTAGTGGACACAATGATGGGGAACACCTGTCAGATGTCAGGAAGTCAAGCCTCAAGAAGAACAGCAGAAAAACAGTTTGGAGAAAATACTAAAGACAGGGCACAAGTCAGGTGCTCTGTCCAAGAATTTAAGTTGAGATTGTATGAAAAACAACACATGAGGTGAGCAAGGCTCCAAGAGACAAGGAAGAAGAAGCATAACTTAAAAACTGAAAAAGAAATGAGAAGCAACACCACGACTATTTGGCTTCCTTGATATTTGTCACGATAAAAAAAAAACAAAACAAAACAACAGAGGAAAAAACCCAACAAAGAACAAAACAAACAAAAACTCCAACCAAACAAAAAAAGTTTGAGAAATTTAAACTAACCAAGATTTTTGTAATTTGTGTGTTCTCCAGATGAATGAAAACACAGATTTCTTATTATCTTTAAAAAATCTGGCAGTATAAGTGCACTTGGAAGTTTCAGAGTCTCCTTCCGTCCTTGCAAGGTTACAAACTCCAGGAGTGCTCCAGCCTTTTCAGTGAACACCAAAGGTTCACAAATACATCTCCTGTATTAAATTTTAGGAGTCCTATACTTACTTAGGTAACAAAAAAATGCACCTCCCCAGCTTTTAAGTGTGAGAAACATCTCTCTGTTTGAGAAAGAACAAGAAACTTTGAGTTTCTGAATGCAAAACTAATAGGGGGAAAATATGTACGTAAAACCCCTCCTTTCCACATACTACTGTCATAACACATGTTACTTGTATAAAAATAAAACCAAAGATGACATGAAGAGGCCAGATATGAGCAATGAAAAGCTAGAAATATCTGAAAAGGTGGAAGAAAAAAGCAGCACAATGAGAACTCCTGGGGGTGAAGGAAAAAGTTTGTGGAAAGAGTGTAAACATACAAAAAGAATTCGATTTTTTTTTTTCCCTGAAATGTAGAAGGAAGAACTGCTGGCATAGTGATAAGCAGGTAGTGGAGAGGGACACCTTAATTACAATTCTGTACATACTGAGGGAAGGAATAACAGAAGGTAAGGAGCAAGAGGAAAAAAAAAGGGATTGATAGGTTTAGCAGGTTATATTTAATTCACATGAGACAGCAAGGGCTTTGTAAACTCTTATGAACTTACAGAAGCCGATGTGTAAGACATGGGAAAATAAGAGACTTTCAAAAAAGGCTGTAACTGTAAAACCTTGTGAAATCACTGCTTGTTTTCATGACTTGGGACCGATGTAGCCTCTGGTCTACAATTTTTTTTTTTATTACCTTGAAGTTCCAAAACTTTGTTCTTTACATCCCACAGCTCATCCTCTGCAGAAGACATCTGTATATGAGCCTCTTTGCTAGAAAATAACATTTCACTCTCCAGATGCTGATGAAGAGCTTCTCCTCTCTCAAGTTCCAACCTTAATTTCATTATTTCTTGTTCATAGTGAGACATCTAGAAAATAAATATTTCAGAAATTGCATTCACAGCTGCCATCCCTTTCCATCTGAATTTGAAATACAGTCTTGAAACTGCACATTATAGATACTTTTTTTTTTTTAATGCAAACTGGACCTGTTCCTAGATCACTTTCATGTACCCTTAAACATACCTCCCTGTTTTTCCAAACACAATCAGCCTTAAGAAAATAAACACCACAATTATACTCCACAGGCAATTTTCTGGTAACTGCATTTAATGAAAAGCAATTGTGTTGGGATATTAGATTATCAGGCACCCAGTAACTCACTATGTAAGCACAAACTTCAGTTCAATGGTGTTCAGCAGTCATAACAGCAGTTAATAGCAGAATGCTATTAAACACAACAAAGAGAACAAAGAAAAGGCTTCAAACTGGCTCTTATCTGGTGTAAGAAAGATAGTTCAGTCACTGCTGCCAAAAACTGGACCCAGGAAAACACGTTCAAGCCATTTGAATGCAAGAAGGTGGAAAGTAAAAAATGCACTTCAGAATCTCTACAAAGCAGCAGCGTCCTTATTAAAAGGAGCTCCGTTCATGGGAAATAACTGAAGCCCATTACAAAGGTTTTCCCTGATGTTCTTGTGGCAAACTAGTACCTAAATGAAGTAGCAGGGAAAAAATACTTCATTAAAGTTTTCTCTATTTTTAATTTTATTACTGCTCTAAGTAACAATTCTGCTCTTAGGAGTTTGTTAGGGGCAACTGATGTGGGTGCTTATTCATCTGTTTCCTACTAAATACAGCCAATAAACCAAGTTTGTTGTTCCCTATCCTTTTATTTAGTGATTACACAGTGACTTGCTCCTGTCGTGCTTCCACTGCTCCATCAGTGGTGGGGTTATTCTGTAAAATGGATCCCTGGAATTACTGGCACTAAAACACTCAAACAAAACACATCTTACATTAAGAATTCCAAAACTGGGGGTGCAAAATGTTCTTCTGCATGACTTTGCTGCTCTGTACTGCTCCAGTTTCTTACACACACCTTCAACTATTAGCAATGACACTAAAAGTGATATCAGCTCCTGTGGACAGGCGTGAGATGTCTGTACAGTGCTATTTTGTTATTTTCCAACTACTGAATGTGATTTTGAGTCACCTGATGAGAGGATTATTTCAAAGAAACAAATTGCATTTAAGGAAAAAAATTGTGTTTATTCCAATGGTAAAATAAAGCAAACAAACAAACAAACAAAGTCCTTACCTCTTGATTGCGTTGATTGTGTAATTCCAAATTTCTTTTCTCCAGCCTATGGAGGTTTCTTCTCAGATCTTCAACAGTGTCCATTTCTATTTGATTTCTATCCTGAGGCAACGGGAACTCTTCTATATCACTATCTGAGCTGAAAAATGTGTTTTGAAAGAAGCTTGAGCATTCATTTGAAGTTGTAATACTTCTTTACCTCAATTACCCAATCAGGGTCCAGAGTTTTAAACCTTCACACAAGTAAAATTATTTTGTGCAGTTTTCACTTTACTATTGCTCTTTGAAGAAAGGATTATATAGAATTGCTTATTTTGCAAGATATGAGAGGTGTGGCAGCAGGAACTTAAAAGAGAGATTCACTTTGGATTAACAAAATTGATTTAAGCATAACATATTCATTATTATTTTTCAGTATCTTTGTTTCCGATAATGAACTTCCATCAGTTTTGATAATTACCTTCCAGGAGGCTTAAAAACATAATTCCAATTATGCAAATTAAAACAACTGGAAAGCTTTTTTTCTCATTTTTTAACGTTAGTTACTGTCTCAAAACCATGTCTGTCATGAAACAAATGCAGAGATGTGGGGAAAATACCTCTTTTTACGCACTTTGTCTTCAGAGATCCATACATTCAAACTACAGGCATGCAAACGATCACAAACACCACACAAATTGAAGGTTTAGTCCTCCAAACTACCCTGTTTTATCATAATTTCCACTACTATTGCAGTTAAAACAAAATCTACTTGGTAATTAGCAGAATCAGCCCTCAAACACCACAAACAATAACAAAAGAGTAAAAATCAATTTTATATATAAACAGTGAAAAATGTATACTAAGAATATATACATTTATATAGATACACTCACACATAAATATGTATATATACATATACATATAAATAGGTATATTTTTAAAAGTATTTATTTACCAGTTAAGTAATTTTAAGTGAAATGATTATAACTTGAAACTGGAAAACTTTTAAGTTATTTCAGTTCTTGAAAATCAGTGTTCACATTATTTGATATGTTTGTTTTCACATTATTTTAGGTATGTAAGACTGCAATAATTATTTTCTCTAGACAAAAGTGCAAGAGCTTATGGGCAATAAATGTGAAACACAGTGATAAAAGAAACATGACCAAATTAAGCACTAAACTGGTATCCTATAATACAGAAATAGAAATACTAAAATACTATACCTTTGTCTATATGGAGTATTTTTTACAGAAATAACACTTTAATGGCATTTAATTAATAGCTCTTTTTAAATAAAAAGTGACCACTTTACCCTAGATTTGTGTATAGGTACAATTAACATTTTTCATGACCAAAAATTTACCCAATGATATATGTCTTCTCATGGGTATTTTTGGGGGTTGGTTGTTTTTTTTTTTTTTTTTTTTTTGGTTTTTTGGGGTTTTTTTTTGATTGGCCAAAGAGACACAAATGTCATCTACAAGGGGATCAGTAACTTAGATTAAATCTTGTCTTTGAAGACATTACTACTATTAAAGAATGAAGTTTCCATTTTTTGAGCTGCAGACCATAAATATTTTATAATTGAATAAATGCTAAGTGTATTTCCATTTAAACAGAAGACAGACTTCATCTGTCAGATGAGAACAGCTATATGTGATCAGAAATTGTTCCACAAGGTGCCGTGTTCTTAACAATTTTATGTATTTAATAAATGTAGGAGATAATAATCTTTGAAACCTGCATGCACTGCAAGAAAACCACAAGCTCCTTATTGGTTTTCAGTACTTATTACCAGAGCCATACTCAGAGCAAGCAACATGACTCAAAGAGCAAGAGACGAGAAACAATTAAAATCACTTTTTTAAATGCAATTCAGCTACTGCAAGAAGAAGATTTGGAAATAAGTGGAACCTGAACAGCCAGAGCATCTCTAAGCTAAATAAAATACTGTTTGTGGGCATCATGTAATAGTGTTGAGTGACCCTTTTTTTCTCTCTTTCTGGGGAAAACGCAGAAGAAATAAGGGCAAGTAATTTTATTTCGAGATGATAAATGAAGTATCAATCTCAGCTGAAAATAGATAAAAGCCAGACAGCACCAAGGGGGAAAAATGAAACCCAAAGTGAAAACTGGGGAAGACTTGGTCCAAGAAACAAGGGTTATGGAAAGGGACCATTTATTTGGTCTGGAGGCAGCGGGGAAGTCATTTGCCTTCTTTAAACTTGGTGAGATTCAATATTACTTTCATGGAGACCACACAGAATGAAAGCAAGAGGATAACCACTTTTTGTAAAAAAACTTTAAGGCTTTATTTAAATTACATTGGTTTTCATGGCAGTCAGAATTAAAGAAATCTGTTTCTTTCAGCTGTCCTATGAAATATCCAACAAAAAATCATAATGGAAAGACACATTAAAACTTACTCTTAGGATAAACTAACTATGCAATTAACTATTCTGTTTAACTGAATCTGTGGGGGGGCTGTGGGGAGAATAATAAAACCAAAACCATACCATGCACAAGTTATATGACACCGCAAGCATTAGCAAATTAAGGATGCTATGGAAATGAAAAATGTGTATTAGAGCGCTAAAACAGTGAACATAATACTAAGTACTGGCAAAAAAAGCATTAGACACCTTTTGAAGTGGCGTATGCATAGCTTCTGGAGTGACAATGCAATTGATGGAAACTTAAAAAAAAAATATCCGAAAGCCCTATTTTTTTTAATCTTAGTATAGAACTAAAAAAAAAAAAAACCCAAACCAACAGAGACAAACAAATTAATGAAAAAACCCCCAGCCAACCTGTGTCAGAACTGTTGAGCTATTACTTATGTTACCCCTTTCATTTTGGTTGTCTAATTACACATTTTCAAATAACATAGAAACTAGCCTGAAGAATTTTTTTTTCCGTGATACTTTATTTAATTGTCACAGCATGGCCAGCAAGTGCAGGACTTTATGAAAGCTTCCTCCTACCACTTCTAGGAGATTTTTCCTTCCACCTTCATATAACAGCTGGAAGTGCTACAACCATAAGGCTCTCAGAAGATTCAAAGACAAAACCACACAAACTCCCTGGAATGTTTCAAAGTATGCACAATTTGCAGTCTAACAAAATTCAGAAAATGGTTTTTACATCCATTTTCGTATCTTAGTAGTTCATCAACCCTTGGTTTTGAGCTAAAATATTTAATAAGACACCATTTTTATTTAGACACCATTTTTAGCAGGACTTTAAGAATCTTCAATAAAGCATATGAGCAGGTGAAATAGCTCTTGAGTTCTACACTGCAAGAAGGTATTTTGTAGCTCAAAACCAAAATTCTCAGTCTTCACTTCACAAGTCTGTTGGTTACAGTCAGCACTGACCATTGCAGAAAAGCAGCTTTTCACTAGCTTCAATTCCACTGCTGGCAAAAAATGCAGAGTAATTTTGCAATCGAGAGTAATGTTCTTTTACTTACTACCCAGCAGTGTAATTTTGCTTAACTTCTGCAGTTCAGGGAGCAGACTGCAGTCTGATTTTCTGACCAAAGTCTGTATTTGTGGAATTTTGCTGTTCCCATATAACTGGCAGTTTTTTACAGATTAAGAGAGAAATAGTTTGTGTGCCAAAGATCAAACTCTTCTCAAGTTATAAAACCCAGGGGTCATGGTAAGACTTACAGCCAATCTCTACCACTTTAATTAATGTGGAAAACCCTCCTGTGCCTCCTGGGCAGTGTTCCTGCATGCTTGGTAGAAACTACCTCTACCTCCTGATGACTCTATGACAGCTTGCATGTATCACACCATATCTGCTTCTTCCTCAGCCCTAATTGCTTCATTTCAGGCATCTAGAAAATAAATGAGCCACAAAAGCAGGAATTAAACTGCTACACTTAAAAATCCAGAACTGGACCTCACTGATTAGCTTCCCTGGAAGTGATGTTGTCTGAAGGGGGTGAACTCATGGTGTCCAAACTGCAGTTTTTTAAGTCTATAAACTGTGGAGAATTAAGAACATAGTTAGCTATACATTCTTGTACTAGATAAGCTTCAAAGATTAGCCTCTTCTATATCATAAAACCATCAAGACCACTAGCAGAGACATGCTTTACTTTATTTGTCAACCTACTAAAATACTGATTTTTTTAACCACTCATACTATCATGTCACGTGAACCATTACCACAACTGCAATCTGACATCAGCTTTAGAAAACAGAATTGTACTGCTAGTCCTCTAAGCCTGAATATTGTAGAGAAATAAATGAATATATATATAGCAGAATATCCACTCTCAGAGTTTTCAGAACACCAATAAAAAAATGTTATGTTTGCATAGATGGAGCTACAATCTCCTAAACAGATTACAAACTCTGCTTCTCTTCCAAACAATTCTAAGGGAGATAAGCAAAGGTACTATAATTTTTGAAGTAGATCAAATGTCCAAGGTTACCTGCCTAATAGAACACTTGCTATGTTAAAGGCTGCTAAGTCTTTCACAAATTGCACAGAATTCTTGCATTAAGATGTAGCCCTAAGAAGTAAGAAATTAGTTTTTCATAACAACATTCTTTTTATTATTGCAACTTACACCTAAATCTCATAAGGCTTAAAAAATTGTAGTTTCATAATGCTTATCAAGAGTTAAGATCAAAACAATCAAAAAACAAATCAATCAAACACAATCAAAATGTCAAAATGTTTTCTGTCACATCCACATCATTCTGAGGTTTTAAAACTTCTTTAAATTACTCTGAAGTTGCATAGTGGAAAAGAAAAAAATAATTCTGAAGAATGTCACCTGGGAATGCTAAAGATTTTGAATATGCACTATTCCTCTGTTAAAATACCTATCAATAGCTTACTAGCACACAAAGGGATAAATTCAAAAAGCATGGTATTTCACTTAGGGCAAAAAAACATTGCAGTGCCATGGAGCAGCTTGTAGGAGCTCCATAAGTAAACAAAACAGAAGAGGAAGTTTTTGCTTGGGGAATTATGTTTGATGTGTCATTAAAAGCTTGTGTCAGTTTCTTCTGGCAAACTTCCGAATATATGCCAAACACTTCAGAACAGGCCCCTGATTTAGATATGAGGGAGAAATTCACCACAGTGAGGGTGGTGAGACCCTGGCACAGGGTGCCCAGAGAAGCTGTGGTTGCCCCATCCCTGGGAGTGTCCAAGATCAGGCTGGACAGGGCTTGGAGCAGCAACCTGGGACAGTGGAAGGTGTCCCTGCCCATGGCAGGGGGTGGAACAAGACGACATTTGAAGGTCCCACGACATTTGAAGGTGACAGAGGCCACTCAAGAAAAAAATCTAACCGCGATCTTAAGGGGCTCTAACTTAAAACAGGCAAAGCCCGGAGCGAGTAACAAATCCGCAGTGAAGCTGCAAAAACTCACCGGAAAGTCTGCAGCGGATTTCTGGAGCTATCCCGACGATGCTCGTGCTCCAGCATGACGAGGTGGCACCGCCGCAGGAATTCCAGTGCTGGGAGCAGCCGGGAGCCCAGACGGGAATTCCGCGGCTGCCAGGGATGCGCACGGCGATGTCACAGCGCCCCGAACCGAGCGCGGCGCTCCGCCGGGGCTCCGCCGCTCTCTCCCGCCTCCCAGACATCTTGAAAGGCTTAAGGGCTCCCGACGGTAAAATACAACCGCAGGAAATTAAAGACCGACTGACACCAGAGCCAGGCTGAGACGTGCGTGTCCTCAGGGCAGCGCCCAGGTTGCGGAGAGGAACAAACAGCCGGGAAGTTTTGAATGTCTGTGGACAGAATTCAAAGCGGGGACCACAGCAGCGCATCTGCGGCCACGAGGAGGGAGTTAGGGCTAGGGAAAGGTTCTCGTGAAACCTCTCAAGCCGAGAGATTTCGAGCCCCAAGTGTAAGCATGTGTGTCAAACAACAAGCGAATAAAACCCACCTACAGTACCCTGGGAAAGCGCTCTCTCCTTCTCAAGCGCTGCTGTACTTTCTGTGGCTCCGTTTTTAAAGTTCTCCTTAAATTCTCTCTCTGCACACTTAGCATACAGATGATTTAACTTTTGCTGGCACCAGCACGGTATCCTGAGCTTCTTTCAGCTTTTGTCTTAAAGCACACATCCATCAGGATACCTGGGATATATCATTCAAGACTGGAGGTTTTAATTGCAAGAGAAAAAGACTCCACAACATTCCACACTCTCTGGGATAAGTCTCAAAATTTCGTTTCTCCTTTGTGACCTGATCTCTGTAAATGGCTTTCAGCCGCAGTTTTGTTAATTCTGTGTCATGTAGTTATTAAATATATTGAGTCAAACAAAATAAGGGGGGGATGGAGGGTGTGTTGTGCGTTGCTTCATTTCTTCATTATTGTTTCCAAGAGATTTTAGTGCACAAGATTGTGCTTGTAAAACAAATAAAATAAAGTAGACAGTAAGGCAACAAACTAACTCCACGGACAAATCAGTGTCACAGGAAAATTAAGTTTAAATTTGCATATCTGAAATAAAGATTGAGTTATAAAATGCAGACTTTCTCACAGTTGTCTTCTCTTTCCTTTTGTAAAGAGAAGTTGTTAAGTCCAGTCCATGGCCATACTCTCTGTGTCTTCTTTGAAAGTTTCATGTAAGACTTAGCTTTTATCTCCTTCTTCACTGGAGTGCAAGTTTAGTTTTTTGTCTTACTCCTGTAACTGTTGCTCCTGTTCATTCCAAAGTGATCATGCCTGATGCTTCCAATGTAATGCATTGTTTAATTCTCCTACACTCAAACCTCTCACAGTGTGGTGAATTTTTGCTGAAGCATATTTAATTGCTCTTGCAGGCTCTGGGCTTTCTCAGCTTCTTTTTTTCGTCTTACTGAAATTCCATTTGAATTCTACAAGTTGTAGGTTTAGTGACTAGTATTCCATTTGTGCTGCATGAAGCCTTCCTGTAAATTCAAATATTGCTTTCTGCAAGGATGCTTTGTTTTTCATACTGGACAGTCTGCCACACGATCCTCCAGACAAGGACTTTTTCTCCAGATCAGCGGTGCACTTGCTGTGGCCTAGTGGAACTGTCTCCATTATTGCATTCAGCTTGTCCATCATTTCTGAGAAGGAGTTTCTGGCTGCACCTGTTTTTAAATGTCCACAAAGCCCTGACTTTGGCTAGTTAACAACATTCTTCTGTTGGGTCATGGAACTGATTATTGCAGCATGGAAATTAACTAGGAAACCAAGTGAGTGCTTCAAAGCTGTCAGTTTCTTCCTTTTCACAAACTGGCAGATTATGCCTGTATTTGGGTTCTCCTACACACACTCGAAATCCAGTTCCTACTTTTAAACCCTTTCATCCAGGTGAAAAGGGAACGAGAAGACTGGGCTGAAGCTTTAAGCCTTTTAGCCACCAAAACTGCCATCACAGCTCCTCAGAACACACACACCAGGCCTTTGGTTCATCTTTTCCTCAGCCTTGCTTCATCTTGATTGTTTTCCTCAGCCGCAGGGAGAGCATTTATTAGGCTCCTGATTTTCTGTTTCACTAATTTGTGGATGTTGACCTGGTCTTGGAGAGATTCTCTTTGGGAAGACAGAAGCACTCAGCTGGCCATAGAGAGGACACAGCCATACCATGCTCCTTTTTGCCCACTCCTAGCTGTTGCATTTTCTCAATCCTTTTTTAATTTGCCTGCTAATGTCCTGGAGATTGCCCCAGGTTCGCAAGTAAGAAGAATTAGAAGCTTATGGAAGTTTTCTAGACATGGAGATAAATAAAAAATGCCACCATTAAGCAAAGATACAAATAAGGAAGAACAAAGAGCAACTGCACAGCCACTGTTGCACACAAAATATGTGAGATTTTGTTTCCACAGCAAGACCCAGCTACTGAGGATTTGGAAGTCAGCAGATCTGTTTGTGGCAGCTCACCATTGGTCTGGAGCTCAGCAATCACGTGCCCTGACTACCATGGATATCCTTCAGAAAGAAAACACGTCAGAAAAAAAAACATTTTCTTCCAGAGGCCGCTCTGAATTCTGCAGGAATAATGATGGTTTGTTTTGTTTTGTTCTGAGACATTTAGCTGGTGGGAAGAGGAGTCCTCGTGAAAGCATGGTAGTTATAAATTGGACAAATTAGGACTGATCCTAGGAAGCTGGGTTTGAAACATTCAGCAGTTTACTCTCCATTCATCAGCTCCTGAAGCATGGGCAGTGCAAAATGAGAGACAGGAGGAGAATTGGGACAGAGAGGTTGGAGATTTAAGGGTTGTTACACCAAGCAGAAAAAGCTAGAGAGGTTTTGGCCTTAAATCCTGCTGCCGAGAGCAAAACTCTTACTTAATAACCCTATTATTCTCTGTTGCTTTTGGGGATGAAACCTCTGTTGAAGCCAAGGATTTTAGAGACATTTAACCCCGACTTTAATTTCCCTGGTGCATGTGGGAAAAGGAGCTGCTTTCCTTGCTAAAAAGCATGCCCTACATGCTGTCATCACTGTCACAGGTGCTGGTATGGGAGAAGATACCTTTGGGTTTGATCTCATCAGTCAGATTTTCAGCTGCAAAAAAGCAGCTTAAACATCACTGACCACTGCTAAAATTCAAGATGCAGTTTTCCTAAGGTGTAAGCAAATGGTAAAAGTTTTTTGTTAGAAAATAATTAAATGTATGAGATACTGTTTTGTCATTAATTTCAGTCCACCAAAAATGCCCTTCACAGAGGATGAAGGCTAAGAGGGTTGAGGGCAGCCTCTATGAAGCAAAATCCTTATTGTTTTTAAATGTCTAAATCCCAAAAGGCTGTTAATCTTTTTCATCCTTTGGTTATTACTGAGGGACAGCATTGTGCTGATGAAAACCAAGTGCCTGAGTTGAAGAGCTCCACTTGTGACTCAGGAAAGGAGGAGATGATGGGGCAGGGTGATCTAGGCATCAGGTGCAATGCTATGTGCAATGCAGTAAATCAAATCTCTTCCTCTTCCACTCTTACTCCCACATACAGGGAAACTAATTGTATGACTCCACACACTGCAGCTGCAAACACAAGATAATTGGAAGGTGAGCCTTGACTTTGAACTAACAGAACATTCAACTTAGTTCAGTGCATAATCACAGCTGGAAGTCCATGCATGGATATTTTGTTCCAGGGAGGTGCAATGTTGGCTGGGTTTTAAAATACATCTGAAGGGGTTTAGCTTCTCAGATGCCACTGAACGACAAGGAAAGTTGGGCCCCTGTTCCCTCTGCTTCCTTTAAAATTTTCTGTAAAGGCAGACCTTTCCATCAGCAAGAATGGTGTGTGGTGGTCATGCTTCTGATAGGTGTCTGTAGTGTTTTTGAACACTGCAACAAGCTGAGCTGAGGAAATTGCCATTAGCTTTTCTGAGAAAGGTAAACTCTCACCATCTCTAAAGGTAAGTACATGTTGATGACTGCTCACAAAAATGGATAATGGCTAAGGCTCTCAGCTAGTATACAATTACAGGGTGTATTCAAAGGACCAAGCTCATTAACACAAACTGCAGAGCGGATGAACCTTGAATAGCTGGAAATGCTGGCCTTTGAATTTTATAATTAGACTTCTGATAGGAAAGAGAGACATGAGAGATCAAGAAAGCAATTAATTCTGTCACAAAAAAAAACATATCTGGCTCATCAGCATGAGCAGCAGAAAGATCTCTAAAACTTGTCCTTTGAAGCCAGGGTACTGTAACAGAGCTGTTTGAATAAAGAGAATGGAAAAGCACAAAATGCACAAAATGTGCTCCTTCTTGCCTGGCTCTGTTTCCAAACTGCCATCTCTTTCTTTTCAACTGCTGTGGAATAACACCCAAGTCGATTAATTGTCATCTGTTTTCATTTTTTGGGTATGTGAGTGCATTCAGAGTAAGCATTGCAGAATTACTCAAAATTAATAACAAGCAATCTATCTTCTGGCTGTTCTTCAATCTTGATTCATATGGACAGCCCCATAATATGAAAAGAAATGAATTGTTATAATACACTATACATGGTCTAGCTTCTTATAAAGGAAGAGTATTCCCTGAGATCCCAAAGAAGAGTAAGGTCACACAGGTGTGAAATCCCTGAACATCTGACAACTTTCTTAAGGACATTATGTTATCCTCTGTGGCAGTAAGGTGTCCAAATGTAAGATGCTTGTCAGGGGATCTGCAAATGTTGTTTCCCTAATAAAGAAGGTTTTGCACGCATTTCCGAGAGGGAAGGCGATTCACCATGCCAGGTTGAAACCCAGTACACTGCAATGTAAGCAGCTCATGAGACTTGGTGGCACAGTGTATGGAAATCCAGGCATGACTCACACACTCATAGGATTGCAAGGAGGTATTTGCAGTAATTGAGCAGAACTTTAGCATCATATCCCCCCTGTTCCGTGCGGAAGTACCATGCAGGAATGATCCTTTCTGATTCAGCCAAGTATTTGGGGAGGTACTTGATCCCACACATGCAAATAAACAGGACAGGAGACAGATTTAAGCAAGTAAATAGGATTAAGTGTAGGCCTAATGGTTTTGCATCACACGCAGCCTGTGCTTTAATGACTTGCTGAAATGAAGAATGCCTTTTTTTTCCTGAATTGATTTTTCTCAAGCCTCTGGGGTTGAGAAAAGAGAACGAGCCAATTGCAGAGACAATCTTGGACAGCAATGGCACATCCTTGCAAATGTTCTGTAGCCATCAGTGGACTGGATTGCTCCATTGTCTGAACACACGGGCAAGAGCTTCAGCCCAGCTTTACAAAAGGCGGACTCAGCATGGCTCAGCACCATCCTGGGAGCGAGAAGGAGGAAGGGATGGAGGCAACGTTAACCCTGCGTTATGTGTAATGAATGTAATTCGCACCAGTATATTATGATATATGTAATATTTGATTTTGTTGGAAGCACACACGCTGGCACTGGGAGTTGCCCCCACATATTCAAAACCGGACTCTGACAAAAGCTCATTTGCCAACTAATACGTGTGGCTCACCTGGAAATGGGCCATTTCTCGAGGTGACACAGCGATGCCCAGGCGTTAATCATCCCAGCAACAACTCTAGATTGGGATCCCTGAAATCCTCTGGGCTGATACATCTGAATGCCACGTGGTGAATGCCGTGTTCCAGTAACTCCATCAAGAAGATTCATCACCATCGGACACCGAATTGTTCCACCCCAACATAGAGAAAAGAGACTTTATGAATATGTGGGACTTTGAATGGGAAGAAAAGATGGATTGCAGAAATCCCAGCCTCGGGCAGAATATTTCCTATAAAAACTGCTTGTACCAAGAGGGTGGTGTGTGGGCATATGGAGAACCTCTGCTGAGGCTGTCCGCTCTGTGACACACCCAGTGCTGATCCCGGGCCCGGCACTGTCCTTTTCCTTGTGGCTGGCTCAGAGAGAATTCAATCGCTATAATAAATTTTTTTTTTTTCATTTCTAATTTGGCTGGATCAATTTTTATCTATAACAACTGCCTAATGTAGACACATAAATTCAGTGCCTGAATGAAGAGTGTGATTCACAATTGCTGTATACATCTGGAGACAGATAGTCTCTATAGTGTAACTCAGAATGACCTCTGGAAGCTACAGATGCTCTAGAGGAGGCTATGTCTATTAATTTTAAAGTAAATACAAATAAATATTCAAGGTATTATGAATACTTCTTCCTGAAAAGTTTCAAATTCAATGTTCAAAGTCTTGAAAAAATTTTGACTGCAAACTTTTTGCTAGAGACTCAAGATCCAGTGTTTGCAGAGCCCATACACACTCGTTAGTTGTGTTACAAAGCCAGCAATGTTGAACTAATGTTGTCTAAACTGTTCAAAGCCCTCTGCCTGGCTTCTCAGTCCTTCCAAATGCAGTTCCACTGCCACATCTGTTGACTTTCACGCAGCAAGGGAGCCTTTGAAAAGGATACGGCTTGGCTGGAGCTCCTGTCAGACCACATCAGGATAATCAGCTTTGAGAAAAACAGGTACATGTGCTCGACTCTGGGTGCATACGCGTCCTCCCTGCTGCATCCATGAAACTGTGAGACAGGGATCCTGGCAGCTCTATAGTGCCTCACTGGAGGTCTCTTACAGGCAGCATGGCTGTGACACAGCCCCATGAGGAGGAGAATTTGCAGCTCGGTGTGTAGGCCACGGCTGTTCAGGTTTATCTGGCCAGGCTGTCGGGTTTGATCTGACTGTGCCTGAACAGCTGCTTCTAGTGAGAGCTGTGCATGGCAGGGGGGGATGTTAGGCTGAGCCTGCTTTTCTGTTTGGAATGGAGCAGAACTGGCTTCCAGATAGCACCTGGCAGAAAACAGGAAATGTGCAGCCAGCATATGCTCCGTTAAAAGGTTTCAATATATATGACTTGACAAAGGACTGTTATCAAAAGATGATGGAACACAGTGGAGGATTTTGGAAAACAGAGTTGCTATGCATTTCAAAAATCAGAGAAATATTCCCCAGAGTAATGGGGAAGTAGCAACTGTGATGCCTGTGCCACAGGATGTTGCATATGAGCGTGTGTATGGTATGAATGAATTGATAGTATTGCTTGGCTGTGTTAGACCATGACTGGCAATTACAGCAACTTTTAGGAGTTTTTAAACAATTTTTTTAATGATTGCCTGGAATATTCTGAATAATAGTGAGGCTCTCAGGGCATAATGAAATGGGATAGTCATTCTTCTGTAACTTTCTGAAAGATACCCTTAAAAGTGTGTTTCTATATTTCTATTGCAAGGTTAGGAAAAGATAAAGGAGCGCAATCATGGAAAATTCATTCAGAATCAGAGCTTCACCTGTGAAAGAAGGGTGAGGCTTCTAAATTGCCAATGTGTTCTTGTCATAAATATCAAAAATGAGAATGTGCAGGTTGCGTATGGGTTCACCAGCCTGCATAGATGTCTGACCTCCATCGCACTGCACTTCTCCAAGTTCTGCCAGTATTATTTAGAAGACTGGGTTAATGATGGTTTTCTAACCTAAGAATTAGAGTGCTTTGTACACCTGACAATGACCTCATCATCACTGGAAAGTTGAAGTTAAGTTTAAGGGCAACCATTTAAAGTTAAGGATCAAATGTGGATAGCAACAAAATGTACTAAAAAATCTGCTTCCTAGGTGTGGGGGAAAGCTGCACAACTTTATGGCTTGTTTGCACCCCTGTACAGACTTGATAGACCTTTAAAATTTGCCTATAACAAGCCCCAGGTGTTATGCCTTAGACAGTATGAGTTGAACTAATTAGCAAGTTGAAAGGTTTAGATTGTTCTAGCAATTAAAGACTTTCACATGGATTTATGCTCCCTTCTACTTGCAGAGCTTGATGCAGTAGCTCTCTAGCAGGTATCATTCTTTGCAGTAGTTTTGCAAGAGCAGGGACTGTTTCTTGAGTGTTTTTATGAACTTACATTGAAAATATCTCCATTGTTAGCTTGTTGTACCTTTAAACAAATGGGTGAATCAAGTTCATGAAGCTTAGGAAGAGAAATGACACTTCCAAGGTTGCCAACAGTGCTGGTGATTTTAATTGATCAACAGCAAAGAAAAATGTGCACCTCTGTGTTTGACTCCCAGGAAAGGAACAGGATGCACTGCCACATTGGTAACTTAAATTAAAAACTGTGTGGCAGTTGAGTTTTCTGTTTCAATGACATCTTAAACTGCATCATGTGTTAGGTACTACACAGAAATTAGCAAATAAATTAGATTAATGTGATGCTGCACATGAAGACCAAGATCAGTTTATCTGGACACAGTGGTGATACCAAAGTACAAATAAGTACTTTCCTTTTATTTAAGTAAAACCACATCTTGCTCTGCCGTGTTGTCATTTAGGTTCTGAAATACATTTTGCTTACGTCTTGCTGATATCTGCCTGGCTCTATAGGCTGAGTTGAAACTTTTTTTTTTTTTTTTTTTTTTTTACCATAGCAATCTCTTCACTTGGAGTGGCTGATTTAAGGAAATTGAGAAATTAGGATAGCAGACAACTGAGATGAATTGAAGTAGTGTCCTAGATTGCAAGGTGATGTGTGCATTCTATTTGCCATCTGTTAGAGGTGGGGCAGTTATCTTCTGTTAATTGGGCAGTTTTCTTTATCTCTTCCACAAACCAGTCCTCCCTCTGGGGAAACATCTGCTGTTCATGGGCCATTGAGCCTCACTGCAGGACTGATAAAATTACATCATCCCGTTGTGAGATGCTCTGCCCAGAGGGAGGAGCCAAGCATTCCTACCTGGATATAACCTGAGCTTTTGGCTCACCAGGACAGCCCGTTCCACTCTGGGTTCCCAGAGGAAGACCAGGCCCATCTACACCACCACTGGACCTTCAGAGGAAGACTACACTTTTCTTTCTACAGGATCACTGCTTCAACAGAACCACACCTGCCACTCCAGGAGGACTGCAGCCAACATTTAATCAGACCACAGAGGCCCTGCAAGGCCTCCCTGGTGGTCACTTACTTAAGATAAAGAAATGCCTAGTCATGATGACAGGACCAAAGAAGCCCCTACTCTGCCTTTGGAACCCTCTTTATCTCTCTGTAAGACCAAAGGTCATATTTGCCTGGACCCTTACTATTGGACAATTTCTAACACCCCTGTACCCTATATAAAACCCCATTTCTGCCCAGTTTGGCAGAAGAGGTGTCACTGAAACCCTTCGCAGAAGCTGCCAGTAAAGACACATCTGTGGAACCTCATACAGCCTTCTCCTTTCTCTCCCCAAGTCTACCTAGGCACCTAGCAAGCAAAGAGCTGAAATTACTAAAGGGCTGAATTCACCAAAGAGCTGACCTCACTTAAGAGCTGAGCTGCTTGCTAAGATTGCCCGCGGCTCAGAGCCTGTCTGAAGGACCTGGGCATGTTGTGCTTAGCGGGATTTTGCTATTCGGGACACCTACGGCAGCCGTGGTCAGATAGACCCTGAGAATCCCAGGCTGTAATAGACTCTGTCAGTGTTTGTAGCAGCCTGAAGTGCTACAAGTAAAGTCCAGGGTAAAGAAGCAGAAAGGGCCTTTGCATAAAATCCACAGATGTTTAATTCAGCTGCATGGTGAGATGTTCAGAGTTCCCCCAGCACACACATGTCTCAGCGCTCACTGCCCTGTCCGGGGGGGTCTGGGGGTGAGCCGGCTCTCGGGACAGTACAAAGATGAGGGCCAGTCAAGGAATAGGGAGGGAGTGGCTCAGGGACACAGGAACAGACATAGGAACAGGGAAAGGAGACAATGGAGTTTTAACAGCTTTGAGGGAAGCATCCTGTGTCTCCCTAAACCAGGGAAATGTCCCCCAGGGTCTCCACAAGTGTTGTTTTGTATTACTGCATTCTTTATTTTTTATTTTCTTCCCTAATAAAGAACTGTTATTCCTACTCCCATATCTTTGCCTGCAAGCCCCTTAATTTCAAAATTAGAACAATTTGGAGGGAGGGGACCTACATTTTCCATTTCAGGGGAGGCTCCTGCCTTCCTTAGCAGGCACCTGTCTTTTTCAAACCAAGACAAGTAGCTCATCTTTGTCAGAAAAATCCTGTCTCTCTCAGCTGTCCCTCTTGCAAGAAAGAGGAGAAACTGGGAAGAGATCTAAACTTCAGAGTCATATGATAATTAGGAAGAAGCAAAGTGAGAAAGTGTCTTGAACAAAGCTGGAATAAAAGGGCATCCTTTGGACTGAATTAGGTATATAGAAGCTCCTAATTCCATATGGAACTGCAGCAGACTATCAGTGTACTCTGAATTCACTCTCCTCCACAGTACCTCATACAACTCAATAATTTAGATGTCTTATACATCTTGGAAAGTGAAGGGAAACAGACTTCCTGATTTACAGACCAGAATAAAGGCAGCCGTGCCACTGGCATGACAGGAGAAGGGACACAGCTGGGAGAGAGCCTGAGAGGGGAGCTTGTGGAGCTTCCCTTGAGGAAGCAGTGGTGACAGGAGGACATCTCCAATGCCTGCACAGAAATGGATGCAATGCAAGGAGCAAATAAAGGGAGCTGGGAACCTGTGGAGAGTTGCAAAGCTCTGATTACAAAAATGTGGAGCTCCGGCTTGCTCACAGTTCTTCTGCTGATGCACACAGACTCTTTGGCAATGCAGCTGCACCTGCTGCCCAGAGGAGAGCCAAGAGGGTTTACCAAGAGATGCAGGGATAGTGAGGCTGCGTTACAGCCTCTGAGAGTGCTGAGAGGTGGATCATGTTCTTGGATGGTCTTTGGAATGTCTGGAGGTTGGAGACTAAGGAAGGCAACCATGGGATGATAGAGAGAAAACTGAGCCAGGATCTTACAGGAAACTTCCATTCATCAAAAAAAATAGGAAATCCCACCAGAATACAGTGAAAGTTCTTTCTTTTCACCTCAGAGATGATCAACACTTGAACAAGCTCCCCAGAGAGGTGTTGAATACCCATCTTTGCAGAATACCCACTGGGCAGAATCCCTGGTAGTCTGCTCTAGCTGGATCTTACTTTAGAAACCACTGTACATCTCTCTTAACCTGAACCATTCTGAGCTTCTGTGCTGTGCAGGGGCCCAGGCAGATAAAGCTTCAGCATTTAACTTTGATTTTTATCTCTTAAGTAACTACTCTAATGGTCTGTGATGTGCTCTGTCATACTTGGACTCCATACACAATTTTTTCAACCAGAGTATATGTTTCATTCAAAGTCCCTTGTTGAATAAAGAGGATTAATGTTTGAGGATTTAATAGTCTCCAGTTTAGCTGAACTCAGTCAATCTGTCTCTGGGTTGACAAAGCATTTGAGTGACACATTGAATCTTCTTTCTTTAATATTGAGGAAGTATTGAAGAATTTAAATAGAAAATACCAAATCTTTACTGAATTATTAAAATAATTGAATTAATAAAAATAATATATAATATAAATATAATATATATATATATATATATAAATATATATATATAAATATAATATAAAAATAATTGAATTAATAAAAAATAACTGAATTAATAAAATAATGTTGATGTGCAAAACACACATCACACTAATGGGGTTTGGAAGCAATTTTAATGGAAGCAAAATTGACTAATGGCAGCAAGTTTTTGACATGAAAGTATTTTTATGAACAAGATGACATAAACTTCATTAGAGACAACAAGCACAAGAATGTTTTTATGCAGGAAAAAAATTCCCCACATAGCAGTTTTAATCATAAGCCAAAAATGCAGAAATTAGTAAGTCATGTCAGTTTATAAATTGGTCCTTCAAACTCTGCACACTAGATCCTTCAGCCACCATTGAGCTGGGGATTAACAATGGGAGGGTCTCCAAGCCATCCTCATAATGACCTTTGCTTGCGCTGCTGCAGATTTTGGAGAGAGCTGGGCAGTAGAAGCAGACTGGGGCTGGCATGCTCTGCATTTCCAGGATGGCTCATGGACAGGGTAAGATGGTATCAGTGCACTCTGGATCAAGCTGTGATTCTATGGATACTTCAGCAAGAGAGGGCTTTGTCAGGGTGATTAAACCTTCATCCTTGCTATGCTTTCTGTGACCTTTGCACCTCTATTTTGTAAAAGTTCAGAAATCTTAATCATCTTTAGCCCTGTGAAATGTTATGGACATCAGCAAAAGTCATCATAGTTTGCATGCAAAAATACATGATTTTTGACATTTGGGAACTGGAAGGAACAAATTTCTTCTGCTGATGGTACACAAAGAGGGCAGGTTGGTGCCTTGGGGCCTATGTCTGCTACTATTGACTGAAAAACATCTTTTGAAGTAGCACCCTATGGCCCTGGATGGTCAGAACGGAGGTCCAGGAGGCTTGATATGTGTTCACTACTGAGTCTTTGACCTTTTTGCCAAATAAAAATTATAAATTCTTAGAACTATGTATTTATAAAAGAAAAGTATAAAGGAGAGATGTGTGTGTGTGTGTGTGTGTGTGTGTGTGTGTGTGTGTGTGTGTGAAACCTTGAACATACGACATTATCATAACACACTCTCCAAACATCCATTTTGACTATTCTCCATTAGGAAATGCCGTGCAAAACTTAGTTCTTCGATCAGAAGTACCTCACCTACTAATTAGACAACAATTGCTTACAGGGCCTCAGTTGCAAATGCAAAACGTTCAAACCTCAAACTTATTGGTTATATTAGAAAACACACTTTGTTTTTCTCAAGAGCCTGATTGTGAGCTATTTTCTAAGCTATTCCTTAAAATATCCTGGGGCTGTTTGAATCAAACACTGGGATTTTGTTAGCAGTAAAAGAGGGAAAGTGCACCATGTGTGGAAAAGTAATTCCCTCATAAAATATGTTCTTGGAGGCTACTTAGGTCAAAAGAATTGATTTTTAATTCCATGGGCTGAAGAACCGCCCATGATCTGCTTTATTAGAAAAAGAGGGTTGAGTCTTTGGCCTCTTTCAGAGCCTCAAGTGACTAAAGCTGAAGGGATTTCCCCCAAAAAGGAAGAAGTGTTTTGAGGAGCGTGGCCATACCTGTCTGCAGGACTGACCATGGGCCAAGGGAAGGTCCTGCTGCCAGGAGCCCAGCCCAAGGTGTCCCTGAGGATTTGTCACATCCTCTGCCTCCTCTGTACTGCTGCCACAGAACACAGCAGGAGGGACTCCAGGGATTTGTCAGCTCAGGGAGGCAGAGCATGAGCTCCTACTGATATTTCTCCTCCAGGGGTGGCACTTTCAGGCCAGCAATGACAAATTCTGCAGCTCTGACCTCACACTTGTTGTTGGCAGTGCTGTGACAGCCTCTGCCACCAGGCAAGAGCATCTGCAGGGACAGGATGGTGTAGAGATGCCTCTCAGAGAATAGAGAGAGCACCTTCAAACAGCATCTGGCAGAGTTAATGAAGGGGTGGTAAATCCCTTTGAAGATGATGGGTTATAAAAACCTCTGTCTGTGAAAATAAGAGACAATAGGAGTGAAGGGGGAATGGGAAATGGGAAATGGGAAAGGGGAAGGAAAAAGGTAAAAAATAGAGGCAAAGGAAAGAGAAAGGGAAAGGGAGAGGATGGAGTCCTTGGAAATTCTGATTTTATCTAAAGGACATTTTCTGACAACAGAGATGTTTGCTACAATAAATAGGCCTTTCCCACATGCTTTGGCTTTCTAGCTCTTGACATTAACTGAACTCTGTGAGTTTTAAAGAGATAGGAAAAAAATCAGTAAAAAAAGTTTTCCTTCAAGGCCAAGTATCTGCCAGAGATTGAGTGCTATGGTTAATAGCTTTTGAACATTCACAGGAATTATTGAAGCATTAAAGTAATTAAACAGGGCTCTCAGAATCCAGCCTAAGTTGTACTGGTAAGGAGATTAAATAGAGATTCACATTGCACTGTGTGTTTTATAATCTTGAAAACAAAGGCTTAGTAACAGTATTTCATGCACTCATAATAACATAAAGAATGACAGCTCATCCTTTTTGTCCTGATAAGGATTTTGATTTGCTGCAGCAGCCACCTTTCTTCCAAGTAAAGATGTGTTCAGAGGCTTTATTCCTCCGTTTTCTGTTGAAAACTGTTTCATAGCAAAAAAAGAATTAGTCCCAACTGTAGTCTTTTCTTCATGTCATGGAATGAGCTCAAATCTCCAGGCAAATATAAAAGGATACAAGAATTTTGAAGTATGACAGTTACAGTGTTAATGAACCTGACTTGAATTCAGTTTTGACTTCTGAAGAATTTAAAATCCAGCTGAGAATAACACCTTTCCTTAGTGATAGGTGAAAAGCCAGAACAAAAAAAGAGACTGACTTACTCTGCTGGTTCCTGCTGAAATCAACATGTACTGAGAAATTACTGTTATTATTGAAAGTACAGTTTAAATAACAGGAGGGTCTCTTGGCCTGGTGAGCTCATAGCCCACTGTGATACACCTCACCTCAGTGCAGATTTGAGGTGGTTGTTGTTTTCTTTTTCTTCCTCCAACACACCAAGAGATCACAATTCTTGGTAAAAACGGGACTTCTACTTTCAAGCAAAGCCAAAGAGAAGCTCTGCAGGCTTCTTCCTAGATACAGGTAAAATACCCTGGTGATCTTACCACACCCTCTTCTCAAACTTTTGGCACCAGATTGTACTCTAGAACACCATGACTTCCTTGTGGTCTGAAAGAAGGAACAAATCAAACCTCAAGAGCTGGTCTTACCTTTAAAACCAGCGTTCCTCCCACCAGAAACTTCTTTTCCTGTGCTCTGCAATCCTCACTGTTTATTACAATAAAATGCTTCTTTTTTGATTAGGTTTACATCAGTTCCATATGCTTTTATGAGCTTTTATGCCTTTTTATCTATATATGTTTAATACCACTATCTGCTTATTGCAACATTCCAGGAATCCCTTTTGACTCTTCTCTCCATATTCCTGCAGAAGGTGAGGTCACTCTGGGTTTTACACCAATAAAAATCCAGGTTATTCAGATCCTTGACATGATGGGTAAGCAGAATTTCCCTGCTGACACAGAGATTGCAGACAAACCCTTCTATTGTCACTGAAAACAAAAGAAAGGAGGAAGTTCCTGCTCATTGGAAAGTCTCTGTTTGCTCTGAAGAACTCTACCTCTTCCTTTCTCAGCAGCAGCTCGGCAGGCGGACGCCAAGAAGGGCAAGAGAGGGACGGGCGGTCGATTTGTGTGACAATTTAACAACACTTGTAAACGAGAGCTGAGACTGTCAGTAACATCTCTGCAGAGGCAAGTCCTTGCTGAGGATGAAGAGCTGTGTCACTTGTGTTTAGTTTGCATCGAGTTAACGGCACGGTGGGTTTTCATCCTGCAGATGTGGCCCCTGTGACAGCAGTCTGTCCATCCTTCAGGAGGGTTTGTACCCACAGGGACAATGCTGCTTTTGCCAGCAGACCACAGCTTGCCTTATATCAAATAGTCCAGGCAGAAATTACTTCTTAAAGTAACATTTTCCTTTTGCTCTCAAACCAAAGATTTAGATGTCGGGGTATAATAGAAACAAATATTTTCCCCTGTTGTCTATCAGGACAGGAGTAAAATCCTAGCGCATCCAGATAGCAAGGCATTGATTTCACTTCCACTGTCAAAATGACTTGCAGGGGCAAGTAAATTCTGTGATGGAACAGTGAAGTCCTGTCCCTCTAAATCACTGCGATGCCTAAAGGGTTTTATATCAGGTTTGCGTCTATGTCAGTGCTAAAGAAGTTTATAAGGTCCAACAATGACCTAAGGTTTGCACATCAGAGTTTAAGCTGACATCTAAGGGAACATAAATTAAATGGTCTTTCCAGCCCAGAAAGCTGATGAGAAATGTTGGTGTTTCTGCTCTCTTTCCTTGTTTAAAGCACAGCAACATATTTAATGAGATTTTGGAATTGCAGCTAAAAATCATGGCCAGATTAAGTAATAGAAGTGGTTGTTGTGCATTTATAATTGTGGAGGTCAGTATCAGTGTAGCTGCTTCTGGTAAAACAGAATGCTCTTTCAAGACACTTCTTAACAGAAATGTCTTTTTCCTTTCCATTCTTAACTGCGAAGTCTCCTCCAGGATGCACAGCAAACACGTTATCTAGATTGTCTTTTCACAATAACAAAAAACTTCCCCTTTAATCAGGCTGAATTGTACAATTCTCATCTGTATTAAGGAATTTCATTTTGTCTCTGCTTGTAAAGAAGTGATTTCTATGCAAGAGGGTTGATAAAGGACAGACCCAAATTAACAGGAGGGATATTTGTTAGAGCTACCATTCCCCATCAAACACTTTAAACAGCCCATACCATCAAGCCCAAAGCTAATACGGCTCCATGTTAAATATTTCTGATGGATTACACATCCTTGTGTGAAGATGGAATTAGGATTTAAAGCCAGTATTTATGCATATACAAACATTGTGGAAGAATATTGCATATTCAAAATGGAAAAAATATCACCTGTACACAGTAAACACTACAATAACATGAGTACACTTCTTCCATCAGGTTCACAGGCAGCTTAACCAATTCTGTGCTTGCAAATAATCTCTTCTGGCATCTTCTGGGGCCCTGAACCAGGAAAGTCACACCTAAATACTGTGGGACCATGAAAACTTCTCCAGATACATTTTGGAGACAAACCAGTCTCCGGGTGACACAAGTGACTAAGGCAGCCTCCAATAATGTAGCGGGACCCAGGTTTGCTGTGTTCTCTTTGTCATCGTGGGTTTGTAATTTAGACTCACAGAGGAGTTTGAGTTGGAAGGGACCTTAAAGACCCTCTAGATCCAACCCCTCTGCCATGGGCAGGGACACCTTCCACTGAAGCAGGTGACTCAGAGCCCCTCCAAGCTGTGGCAAATACTCAAGGACCCCTTTTTCTCTGTTTTGCAAGGTCAGATTTCCATGCTCACATTCACAGATGGCCCCAGTCTCACACAGAGCATTGGTGGCTGGTCACTTATCTCCACAACCCAGCAGAGATCCTATTTTGGATGGCTCTCACTGCTCCCATGGCCTCCAGGGACCAGCCACTGCCTCTCCTCCTTCTGCTTTTCCAGGATCAGTGATTTCCTGCTGCTTCTTCCATGTCTGAGACAACTGGAAGAGATAAGGGGCTGAGGATGCAGGCTCTGGCAGAGAGTTGATAACACTCAGCTGAGTATTTTATTCTCCTACCTGTCCTAGTTTAGGGCAAATTTGGGGAAAACCCTCTGGAAGGAGCCCCCAGAAAACAAGCCCCCACCGCCCCTCCCCACCCACCTGCTTCGGGAAAAAATTTTCTCAGAGAGAAATAGAAAAGAACCTGTTTATTTAACAAACAAATCACTCCCCAGCACCAAAAAAATTAACAACACCAGATGATAACAAAACTCTTTCACCACTCTTAAGAGATGAACAAATCCAGAGAGTCTTTCCTGGGAGTGGTCGCCCGGGTCTGGACGCTGGGGATTGCTCTCCAGCACTGGGGATGGTTGCTGCAGATCACAAAATGCAGGCTCCGGTGTTCCTTGGTGTTTCCCAGATCCCAGTCCAGAGCAGGTTGGATGGTATTCAGGAAGAGGAAAGGAAAAAGCAACAGTCCAGGGAAAGAATTGGACTGCTTAGCTAAACTAACTAGGAAGCAAAGGCAAAAGCAGAAGCAAGCAAAGCAAGCAAGCAAGCAAGCAAGCAAAAGCCAGCCAGCCAGCACTAGCCTTTTTTAGACAACAGACCATGGGGGGAGGTGAACCAGCTGATAACAGGCAAAACAAACCTTCACTTTCAGAGTCAGTTCTGAAAGCACAGAACATAATATCAAACATAAACAGAACACATGATTGGATATACAAACACCATAATGTCACCCTAGGACACTGCCACCAAGCTGTCAGGCTGCTTCCACAAATTCCTCCTGCTTGCAAAGGGGCTGGTGTGAGCAGCAGGAATTGTTGCTGGCTGGAACATGTCAAAGAGCTGGACAAAAGAAGCTTTTTGTGGAAGGCCACCAGCTGTCCTTTGTCAGCAGCACAAGGTGCGAGGTTCCCTTTGAAGGCCATCCCTGCACAAGGACAGCCTGGCCTTCTCCAGTACCCACAACACCTTTCAGGCTTTTGGGCTGGCCTCGTCCCTCACTCTGGAGAAGCAGGCTGCTGTTGGAACTCTCATATCCACCGTTTCTGGCTGGATTGCCGTGTCTTACCACAGACAGCCCTGGAGACAACAGTACAGACAGGCTCCAGCTGCAATAAAAGGGGACTTGGTTCCAGCTTTTCCCTTGGACCAGCGTGCAGCAAACACACCTGGGTCTCATTCAGGTCTGTGTGGGCTGGTAATCAAATTCTGCTGGGAATTTAAAGCTTTTACCCTACTTTCCACCGCAAATAATGGAGCAAACCTAGCTGAACCAAAACCCAAATTTCACACTTACAATTAGAATTTTCATTTTCCTCTATTCAAGCCTTGAAGAAAACAAACGTTACTTGGGCTAGAGGCAGATTTTTCTCCAAGATCATCCTTGAGTAGGACAATATTCCAGGGGAGGACTGGCAAAGCCAGAGTTTACTGATGCTCAGGAAGCTTTGTGAAACCTTCCACCTGCAGAGCTCTTGCACCCTCCTGAGCTCCTGGAGCCCTCACTCACCTCAGGCACACTTTGGACAGGAAGGGGATGGTTCCGTTTGTGAGATGTGGGGACAGGAGGAGGGAAAACTTTGCAAACACTGTCACGAGGGCAGAGCTGTTTTCATTTATGGTGCCAAGTGGTAGTATGTAACCTTTGATTTAATGTCAGGTGCTGAAGGGCAAACATTCTCAGGGAAAAGGAGAGAGTGTCTCCACTCACAGAGCAAGGTAAATAAAGGGGAAAGTGAAATCTGTATTTCATGGGAGGCGTTCAGTTTTTAACAAAGTATTTTTGCAGATGTGCCTAGGCAGCGGTGATTAAGAGCATTTTATCAGACTCACAGAGTCTCCCCACATCTGGTTTGCCACATTTGCTCTCTCTTATTTTCATTGTGAATGATTTCTGTCGCCAGGGTGGCTCCTGCTTGGAGTTCTACTCTCAGTGGAGTCCTGGAGTTTTCTCAGCAGGCCTTTGCAGCGAGTTCTGAGCCAACGTGTGGCTCTGCTGCCATCCCAAATCTGTGCTTCCCTTGCCCAGCCTGAGTGCAAGTCCTGGGCTTGGCCAGAGATTTTCATGGCCAAAATCCTCCAGCATTTACATCTGCTGATGGCTTTGGGTAGCACAAATCACAAAACACGCAGTGCAGCTGACAAATGGCATTTCCTGCAGATTGCTACAGCCACTCTGCTGATTGACAAATGCACGAGAATCAATTTCAGTTGGAAAACGTCATTTATTACAAATTACTACATCCACACTGACAATACAGAACTATACAAATCTCAGTTAAGGCTAAAGTCAGGAATTTATTAGATTATTACAAACAATCTAGGCAAAAATATAAAAAGAACAATTTCAGTTACCTTAATTTATTTCCAACCTCTACAACAATTCACTATATGCAAAGATTAATTAGTTGTCTCACAACTTAATTTATTACATATTTCTACAAAAGTAAAGCCCATCTAGGAATACAAAAATATCAATAACTCTCCCAAAATAGCCCTGTACTAAAACTCAATGGATAGAATTATACAACTATACAACTGCATCCATAGTTAAATAGAAAGTAATACATATATAACCACAACAACATACAGATGTAAATATAGATTAAATATTGCATATTACATACAATATATATAAAAAGATACATGAAAAAACCAATCTGTAAATAGACAACTACACCAATCTCAATATCCATCCAACTGCATCAATAGACATATACAGCTATACAAGTCTAGATAGGTAAACAGATATACATCCAGCAATTGATAAATATATATAGAAAAATAGACAAATATATTTATACAAATAGCAATATATATATTTTAAAAGCCACTACAACTACATCAAAAGAGATACTTCACAACTGTATACCCAGGAAAAAGAATTTAATACAGATATATGTGTGTATATGTGTATACATATATACACATATATTTAATAGCAAATATATATACACATATATATATATAGTATATCAACAGAACAACATTAGTATACATAAATATAACAACATATACTAATGGAAATAAACCCATACAAATAGCAAGACACATATGGAAATATACACGGAATTATCACTGTCTATGTGCAAGTCCGTGTATCTCTAAACAGATCTCCAAACAGAGGGATCCCAGCTACCCCATGTCCAAAGCCTCTCCCTCAGTCTCTTCCTCCCGTGCAGAGCAGCTCTCCTGGACAGGGATGGCAGAAGGCACAGCTGGCAAGCAAAGGGAACACTGAGTCAGTACGGGGACCTTTCCCTTGGCAACAGCTGCACTTCCATGAGGGAAGAGAAGATCTCAGAGCCTCCCCAGGAGGGTGAGAAGGAAAAAGCAGCCGAGCGGGCCAGGCCGTGGTGAGCGCAGCCGCGGCGGGACTGTCCCCCAGCCCCGGCAGCCCGGCACAGCCGGCACAGCTCCCGGGCCCTGCCGGCACAGCTGCCTTGCCCAAGGACAGCCCCTGTGCCAGCCGGGGCAGCTGTGCTGAGCAGCCCCAGCACGGGCAGGGCCCGCTCCTGCCCCGCCGGGCAGTGCCCGCGGCCTCAGCCCCGCCACCCTCAGCCCCACCCTGCCTCCCCGGCCCTGTGCCTCACCCGGGCTCTCTCCAGGGTGGCAGCAGCAGGTCTCCCATCCCTGCTCTTGCTGCTGGCCAGCGGCTTCTCCCTGCTGGATCCCGTCAGTCTCCGGCTGTCCTCAATGATTCACTGCAGCTGTGGCAAAAGCGGAGGCTCTGGAATTGCTTCCAAGGCCTGGCAGAGCTGCAGTCCCGGAGCCCTCTGTGCTCCCTGCCGGCCCCTCCATCCCCTCAGCCCCGCCATGCTCTCGGCAAAGCCCCAGCCCCCTTCAGTTTCTTCAGCCCCTCACAGTCCTCTCACCCCCTCAGTCCCTTCTGACCCTTCCTGTCCCCCTAGACCCGCCACGCCCTCCGCCTGTGCCACTTCCCTGTCACCTCAGTGCCACCATCGCCCTCGGCTGCCCCACACCCCTCAGCCCCAGCAGCACCTCAGGGTCACCGTCCCTTCAGCGTCACCGCCCCCTCGGCCCCCTCGCTCTCACCGTCCTTCAGCAGCTCCTCAGGGGACAGGGCCTGGGGCCAGCGGCAGCTCCCACCGCTCCAGGGACACCCGGGCTGGAGCTGCTGCTCCGCCCGGCCCGGCTCCAGCTCGGACCCAGCACAGGGAGAGGCGACACAGGGGGCACAGGAGGAAAAGCAAGAGGTGAAAAAGGCAGCCGAGGGGAGAAAGAGGTAAAAACGCAGCCTAGGCCTACACAGCTCAATCTGTGCATCTAAATATTCATATAACTCTTAACTACATAACTATGCATATTTATACATATATATAAATGTTACTCTATACATACATAAATGTAAATCTAAAAATGTATAAACATTACTCCATATATAAAAATATAAATTTATCACATCTATAAATATATATATATTTAACTATATAAACACACCTCTATAAATCTATAAGTGTAACTATATAGATAGATAAATAGAACTACAGAAATCTATGAATCTATGTATAAACAGAGGTATTCCACCTGCCCGATGGTCACAGGCTCTCCCTCTGATCCTTCTTCCCATGCAGGGCAGCCCTCCTGGCAAGGTAGATCAGATGGATATCTGGGAAGCAAAAGGAACGCTGGGCCAATTTTGGCCTCTGTGCATCTTTCCCTTTGGAAGTAATTGTCCTACTACCAGGGACTGTCAAAGATGGCCTGAGAGGCAGACTCTTAGTTGGCAATTTCAGACCTGCTCTTTAAAGAACAGAGATCCTTCCAACTTTTCCAAACTGTGTAAAGCATTGATGTACCTCAATAAAGTCTCAGCACTTGCAGTGCAAATGGTACCCATGAGAGCTTGAAACACAGACAGTCCCAGCTGCCACAGAGAAGCCCAGGATTGTCCTTTCTCTGTGCTCCCTCTGTCCTCTCTGAGGACAGATAGACCTCAGTCCTCACTGAAATGGCTGAAGCTGAGGGCTGCTGGGGGCTGAGTTATGAACTAGCATTGTTCCCTGCCATCTACAAACTGCCCTCTGCCGTGAGCAACAGCTCCTCCAAACAACCACCAGCTCTGGGATTAAAAGCTGGGAAGAAAAGAGCTCCCTACCAGGCCTGCAGGCTGCACCAGCTTTGCACAAGAATGCCAATCCAAAGTGCTCCCTCTCTCATTTAGATCTTGCTAATTTGGGGTAATTTTAGTTTTTCCTTGAGCTACTGGATTTATGACTAAGGATTTGTTTAGTCTCAGAGCTTCTGCTGCTTGTATTTTTAATGTATCTCACAACAGCTACCAGCAGACTGGTACTACATTGATTTAATGCCTGGAGACAAAAAGCTCAGACTTCTACACTGACTTTTTGCTGGGGTTTTCCACTCTTGCTTCAAGAGTCACTCAGTGTTGCCTGCAGAGCACTGACACCCTGCAGCAAACTTATCCATGGGCATCAGTACAAAACTGGGAAACCTGACTTGGTGCCACAACTCCCACAAGCAGAGGACGCGGTGTCAGAACCTCTGCAGAAGCGTGGAGGGCAGGGCTCAGGGAGGTTGTGCCAGTGCAGGATTTGAACTGAAGGCACCGGGAAGCACCAACCCTGCAGACAAGAACTCAACTCTTCTCATCTCCCCTCCTGCCAGAGGCAGCCTCAGAGCAGCCGTCTCACACCTCTCTAAACCAATGGGGGCTCTGTCCTTACCAGGCTCCTCGGGCTCCTGGGAACTGTTCGTGCAGCTCTCGGTGCCAGAGGAAGCTCCCTCTGCTGCAGCTCTGTCCACAGGCTTCCCTCCTGAAGCCTCAGGCACAACATTAATATTGCCCTTGAAAGAGAAACAGAAAGAAACCCTTCTCAGCAGTTACACAGAATACCTGGTCCAACAACTCTGTGGCTCACGCTCTTAATCCCGCGCTCCTAACAAGAAGTCTGGGCCCCAAAGCCCTTCAACTGTCAAAAAGATTTGACTCCTCAAACACAGTCCAAAGGCTGTCAAAGCTGACAGTGTTGGACATGGGTGTGACACTAAACACGTGGAATGGCTGCTAAGGAACAAATCTTGCCAGCTCCTGGCACAGGGATGTGCTCCTCCCTCCACAGCCCTGAGCACAGCAGTCTCATCCAGGCTGCAGCTTGGCAGGACTGCATGGGAACACACAACTCTTCCCACAGAGATGCCCAAGAGCAAGGTGACTGAGCTCTGCAACATGGACAGCAAGACTGGCCAGTCTGCCCAGCTGAGGATGGAAACTGGACTGCAGGCACCAGGTTACTGAGAGGACAGGAAAGCTGCAGCTCCAGCCCAGCCCCACCCATGGCTGTGGGAGCGCCTACAGGCACAGCAGGGCTCTCACAGCAGCAGCAGCTGCAGCCCAGCCCTGCTTTGCCTTGGCCCACCCACCCAAAAGAGGCAGAGCCCACATCTCCACATCTGCTGCTGGAACAGAGGCACCTCTCGCATGCCCCTCCCTGCACGGGACACTTTTCCTTCAGTGGCAATTCTCTTCTTTCCCATCAAACAAAGCCTCTTAGAACCTACCGAGCTTCCACTTCCTCACCACAAATGCCCCTGCAGGAGGATTCTTCCCAGGAAAACGAGCACCCAAACCTGGCCAACACAAAAGGCTCACACCTTTTCATCCTTACTCAGGGGGGAGAATTTTTCATTCCCTCTTTAGGAAATCTTGCTTTAGCAAGCACATCCTTCCCTGTCTGTTCACAGCTGAACTCAAGAAGCCTTTGCTTCTCAGCCCTGCACCAACATTCAAAAGCTCTCAGACCAGCCCCTTTCATCCCTGTCCAATGCAGTTACCTGAGCAGACGGAGAAAACATCTCCTCCAGTGTCTCAAGCACCATGTCCAGATCCACTGGGGGCAATTCCTCTTCCCCAGGAGTACTCCACAGCCAGCTGGGAGCTGTCCATGCTCCAAAACCAGCACTGCCAGCTGCAGCACAGGGGGCTGAAGTGTCCTTGGTGGCTACAAGAATCCAAACACATTGGTCAGGCTCCTGAATGTCGCTTTGGGATGCAAAGCTCTATTGCTGCCTTGGATGAAACATCACAAAAAGCACACAGCAACCTCAGTTCAAAAAATGTATTCAGACTTCCCAGGGAACTGGAAAAGTGAGTTCTTCCTCTTAAACAGTTATTCTAATTGACATGTACACAGATTTTAGCATGGATTGTAAATCTGGTATAGACACACACACACAAAGACACCTTATAATCACAGCCTTTTGTATCTTCTCAGCAGCTTTGGGATTTGGCTGCTGGAGTTTCTCATCACAAAAGACCACAGAATGTAGATGCACCCAGGAAGAGCCCAGATCCTCAGACACACACACTGAAATTAGTGAGTTTATTCTAAAAACAACCTTGAGGCTGAGGCCCTATGCTGCTGGTGCAGCTGTTCTGGAGCACACAGAGCTCATTTCAATGGCACGGCTTGATTTGCAGGGCAGACAGTGTTAAACATTCTGCAATATCCTATCACCGTCCTAGTTTGTCTTCATTCAAAGAAACAGGGGAGTGCACCTAACACCGACCACTTCTCAGGCAATATCTTTTGCCTTCCCTTGTACCCCTACAGAGAGGCTGTCTGGAAAATGCCCAGAACACCCTCCCAGTCTGCAGCAAGGACAGGAAGCACTGCAGGAAAACACTTCAAATGGTCATTAACCAGGACCTGTTTGAAGAGGAAAGGTAGAAGCTCTTTCCATACCTGATGGGCTGCAGGCTGGCAAATGCTGCTTGGAAGATGTGCAGCAGCTTCTCTGTGGAGAGGCCATGGGAGGGCTGTGATGGTCTACAGGAACCAGAGGAATGGTGAGCTCAGGGTGGCATTTATGCTCCATGGGACCCAGTGGGATGATGAGCTCACAGTTGAGACTAAATTTGCCGGTGCCTGGTTCCTCTGACGAAACCCCAAGAAGTCCAGATGAGGTAAAGATTTTCTTGGGAGATGCTAGGAAAAGCTCAGACTCCTGAGCACCTGCACTTTGCCTGGAAGGGCCTGGAGGCAGCTCTAAACCCTCAGGTGAGGCAGCACTGAGGTCCTGGTAGGAGAGCACTGTGTAGGAGTGAGGAAAGAAGAAAGGAAGCAAAGGAAAGGCTGGATCATTATTGGGATTGGGTGTGCTTCCCTTGGCAGCAACTGTACTTATGTCAGGGAAGACAAAAGCTCCCACCCTCCCAAGCAGGGTGAGAAAGAAAATAAAGAATCAAACATGCTCTGGGGCTATTTAACTAGCAGTTCCTTGTCTACTTCGCTCTCCCCTATTCGCTCAACTGTCTGGGAAAACTGTCCCACTGCCCTTCCCTGGCAGGGGCCAACTGCCAGAAACCCAACTGAAGCTCTCTTCCCCACTGCCCCAGAGGGACAGGGGGGTCCCTCCCACTGGACCTGACCAGGACCGAGCCCTCAGCTCACACGCACTCACGGAGAGCTCCCCAAGAACCCCAGAACTGGCAAGGAGCAGCGCCAGCCAGGGCGCAATGCAGGGCCAGCTGCAGCCGAGCGGGCCAGGCCGTGGTGAGCGCAGCCGCGGCGGGACTGTCCCCCAGCCCCGGCAGCCCGGCACAGCCGGCACAGCTCCCGGGCCCTGCCGGCACAGCTGCCTTGCCCAAGGACAGCCCCTGTGCCAGCCGGGGCAGCTGTGCTGAGCAGCCCCAGCACGGGCAGGGCCCGCTCCTGCCCCGCCGGGCAGTGCCCGCGGCCTCAGCCCCGCCACCCTCCGCGCCCGCAGCTCCCGCCCCGTCTCACCGGCTCCGGGCGGCTGCCCGGCGGGGAAGGATGGCACCGCGCGCTCCGCGTGCAGCTCCTGGAAGCGGCTGGGCCGGCGGCTGCGCACCTCCAGCCCCGCCGCCAGCCGCTGCCTGTTGGCCCTGGTCAGGCGCTTGATGCGGAGCAGGAGGTCGGGGCGGTCGCGGCGAAAGTTGGGGTTGCTGTAGTGGAGCCAGCGTCCGGATTCGCCCAGCTCGGCTGAGCCAATCCCGCCCAGCACCTTGTGGAAGCCGTAGAGGTTGAGCTGCCGCACAAAGCTGCCAAAGCGCGACGCTTCGAAGGAGTCCGGGGCCAGCCCCGCCCTCTCACCGCCCGCCCCGTCGGCGTCGCCCGGGCTGAGCAGCTCCCGCTCGAAGAGGGAGCGGTCGATGAGCAGCCCCTGGGCCCGGCTGTCCCAGCGCACGGAGCGGACGCGGGGGCTGTTCACCAGGCGCCACAGCTTGGCGGGGAAGGTGCTGGCGCAGAGCCCGGCGGGCAGCGGCAGCTCCGCCATGGTGCCGATCGCCGAGTGCCGCCACAACGGCCACAGCGCAACGGCCGCGGCTGCGCCGGCGGCGCGCGGCCTGAGGGGGGCGCTGCGCTCGGGCCCCGGCGCGGGCCGGACTCGGCGGGACGAGCGCGGCAGAGCCGGGGCCGCGGGCACAGCGCGGGCGGGGCGGCTCCCGGGGCTGGCCGGGCTCGGCACGGCAGGGCCAGGTGCAAACCCTCTCTTTCCCTGGCTGCAGCCATCCTTCTGCCTTTGCTTTGCAGCCCAATCCCAAGCCAGCAAGGAAGGAAAATAAAAAAGCTGCTTCCCAGGCAGTTAGCCTCCTGCAGCTCTTGTTGCCTGGGGTTATTCCTGTCCAAGTCCAAGACTTCTCATTTCCCTTTGTTGAACGCCATCAGATTCCCCTCAGGCCAATTCTTTAGCATGCTGAGGTCCCTTTAAATGGCAAAAGCATTTGAGCTATCAGCTGCCCTTGCCAGTTTCATATTGTCTGCAGACTTGCTGAGGGTAAACTGCTCCTCCAGCTTGGCCACGAATGAAGACATTAAAGAGTATCTGCCCCAGGATCAGCCTCTGGGGGTCAGAGCACTCCTGCCTTACCTCCAGCTCTATTTTGTGCTACTGATGACACTCCTCATCCATTTTTCAGTCTTCCTTGCTGGGCATTTTGACAATTTGTGTTTAAGCATTCTGTAGGAAACACTCTCAAAGGCTTGGTAAAGCTGGGGTAGCCTTCATCCATTGCTCCATCCATATCCTATCAGTTTGGCTGTCCAGCAATTCCAGCAAAAATAACCGGTAAGAAATATGAAGCTCTAAATACAGTCTATTAAATTCTTCTTTCTGCTGCTATTCTATGCCACAATAAAGATCTTGCTTTGTTTCCAGTACTAGACAGCTGATTAAACAAAAAAACCACAAAAAACCCCAAACAAACAACAACAAAAAATTCTCCTTAACAGAATATAATTATGCCTATTTTTCAGAAGACACATAACATACATTTATTTTCAGGATTAGACTGAGATGAAAGGGTTTGAGAGCTTCCAGAATTTTAATATTTTTGTTGTCTCTAACTGTTTGGAAAACTGTTAGAACACGGTGAAGACATACTGCTTTTGAAAATCTCATTCTGAAGTTTTGCATGCTTGTAGTACATATAAAAGTACCTACAAGAATTTTAGCAAACCTGTAGCTCAGATTCTTTACTTTCAAAATTAGGAAATGTCAGAATTGATTTGACCTTTTGTTTTTTATGCTGTGGTTCTGATTTCCACATTTTTATATGCATATTTATATATTTTTTCAGTAACATGGTCACATACTGCATCTCCCTTCAGATCCCAAAATCATCAGTGCTCAGAATAGCCAATGAACAACTAAATATTCTTTTTCATCTCTTTTATTTACTAATAAACTCAGACACCGTTGATCTTTTGGGAATCCAGAACAATAGTTGTATGCAAAATTTGCAGGAAGATTTAAGTATCAAGCCCTGTGAATTTTCTCTTCTCTCCTTTTCCGTTCCCCTTTTCCCTTCATCTCTTGCCTGACCTCAGGGTCCTTTCCCCTCTTGTCAGGCCCTCTGTTTGTTGTACTCCAGTGAAGCTTTCAGCCGCAGATTCCCCAGCGTGTGGCAGCACAAGTCTTCGAACAGTAGAACCAAACTGTGCTGAGAGCACAGACACCCCCTTGGCCAGCTTGGCTTTCAGCTGCCGGGGTAGCACGGAAGGAAAGGGGGCAAGAGAGAGCTGAGGACGCTGCCAGAGCAGCCCTTGGGCAATGCAGGGTGAGAGTGGCTTAAACTGCTGCTGAACCCCACTGCAGGTGCACAGGAGGCTGCTCTGCCATGGCCCGGGGCTGTGCCATCCATCCCTACCGAAAGGCAGCGCCAACAGGCTCCACCCATACCAAAACTTTGTCAGTCCTGCTAAACCCTCTCTTTGTCCTTCTGTCTTAACATTGACAGTGGTTTGGATAACAGAATGGAGGGGACACGAGACAACTGATTATAACTTGTAAATAAATTTCCATGGGTTTTTTGTTTGCTTGGGGGTTTTTTGTTTGTTGTGGTGTTTTACTTTGGTTTAGGGTTATTGCATGTGTGTGAGCCTTAAATGTGTCATAAAGTTCTTGTGCGTTCACGGGGCTGTGGAGTGCCCTCCACGGGGATCTCCTTGGCAATGCACAAGCCCAGAGACCAGCACGTGGCACCTCAGGCTGAGCGCAAAGGCAGCACAGGATGATCTGCAGGGTGCTCTGTAACAATAGGCACTTTGAGCTCTTGTCCAGTGTGTAAGAACTACCTCTCTTCTTCTTCAGATTCTCCTAAAAATGCACACTCTTCTTGTTTTGTATGATGCAGCTCTCCTAAACCTATCTTATACTGTATCTGCATAAGCATTCACACAGATGTTTGCTAAAACAATTCTGTTCCAGCTGAAAAGCACTGGGTATGCTGTGCCCTGAGCAATAGCAGTAGATAAATGGACCTAGAGAGACTTCGGGAGCAGAAGAAGCATTAAATCCATGACAATATATAGGTGTGAAAATAGAGAAATCCACCAATTGTTGCGCAGCCTACACATCTCTACTGGGTTCTGCAGAATGGCAGCAAATAATGCACAGGTATTGAGATCATGAACTGCTGCTGCAATTATTTGTCATCCAGCAGAGCTGTGGGAGACAGGGATTGAAAGTGATTTTGGAACACGAAGAAGAAAGAGACAGACACATTCCAGATGGAGACAGAGTGGCACTGCTCTGTTGACCCAAGCAGAACAGGGAACAAGTTGGAAATTATTAGGAAAAAAGAGTTTTTGTAAAAGGAAACCATGTTATATAGGCACTAGTGTTCTTTCCACAACACACAGGGTTTAGAGCATGAATATAAATCAGATTTAAATATTCCTGCAAAGTGTTAGAAAAAATCCTTCACATGGGGTTATTTACACAAACATACCTATGAGCAAATAAAAAAACAGCACAACTACATGTATCATTAAGCAGGATACTCTGTAGATTCTCACATTAACAATTGCAAATTTATATATGATACTTCCAAACATTAAAGATTTTTTTTTCTCCATTTACTTCTTTAAAACTCACAAAATGTAGCGAAATTCTCTTTTAAAACTACAGAGTCTGCTGCGTGCCAAAGAAAGCCATTATTTGCTTGCTCAAAATCATCTTTTTGCTGTCTCTTAAGAGTCATGGATGCATTAATTGCTTATCTAAACTTGAAACAGTTCATGAGTCACTCTGAAGATAAAATAAATATTACTGGGCCAATTTGAATGGAATTTATGTCTTCTGCCTCTTAAAGCTGAAGGTCTCTATTCATTTCATATCATTGAAGATATTTATTAAATGACAGAATTAAGTCTTGATACCTAATAAATGGGAAAATATGAAATATACTGACTAGATCACCATGTTTCAAGGGATCATTGCATTTTAGTCTTATTTGACCAAATCAGTGATCAAAGAGAGTAAGGACTGGTCAATTACAACAGAGAAAGTAGATGAAAGAGACGTCTAGGTCTGGTGCAGCTGGAGTAACAAATGAAGTGTGTGAATTTTGAAGTTGGGAAGGGATTCCAGATCAGATGATTTTAACATAACATTACTAAATGCATGATCTTCAAACAAACATATTGGCAACAAATATGGCATAAGAAATGTTGGTATTCCTTGCATTGAGCAAAGGAAGGGGAGAAGGAAGGCATGGAGTTTTCAGGAGTATCCAAATAAAGCACTGTGTTCTGGATCAATATGGTATTTTCATGGAATTTTGATGAAGCAAAAACACTAAGTGGAAGACTTTTCTCCCATTTAATTTTTTACTAAAATTCAGTGAAAGATACTATTTTGGAGTAAAAACTTTCACGTTGAAACACGAGTATGCGGAGAGATTTTGAAGTCTTGGCCAATGACAATTCACTGTTGAAAATCCAAGTGTAAAACTTTTCAAATTAAATGACCCAGGATGAAGTAAGAAAGACAAGTCCTTCCGTTGAACCTTGCTCATTCCTGAAAATGGTAGGCAAAGAGGATGCCACAGAAATCAAAGGAGCAACAGGGGTACATCCCTAAAAGGCAACTGTAGATCTGAAAGGACTTGGGAATTAGAGAGACATCAATGAGCCACTTGTGAGTCAAACTGTTAGTGAAGAGCCCTTTCCCAAAGAAATGGCAGCTTTTCTCAAGGAAGCTGAGCAGCAGGATATTATGGCTCAAGCAGCCATACACAGCATGGGCAGGGCGGCTCCCGGGGCTGGCTGGGCTCCGCACGGCAGGGCCAGGTGCAAACCCTCTCTTTCCCTGGCTGCAGTCATTCTTCTGTCTTTGCTTTGCAATACAGCCCCAAACCACCAAGGCAAGTGCAGGAGCTTTCAGAAAGGTCCAAACTGAGAAATCCCATCAGAAACTCTAGCTCTTTTCCAGTGAAAACAAAATCATTCTCATTTCTGCATAGCCAAAGTCAGGAAAAAGGTCTTAGTCTAAATAGTTTCCCTATTTGGTAGGGGTTGCAAACAGAGTTCCTCACTTCCAAGCAGACAGGTCAAATGGGAGAAGGTGAAATGATTAAGAGACTTGAAGACATGTTTTGGACACACTCCAGCCCCTCAGTGTCCTTCCTGAATTGAGGGGCCCAGAACTGGACACAGCACTTGAGGTGTGGCCTCTCCAGTGCCGAATGCAGGGGGACAATGACTGCCCTGGCCCTGCTGCCATACCATGGCCAGGACATAACATTGATGTTTTGCCCACATTCAGCATCTCTGATGCCCTTTTTATCTATATATGTTTAATAGCACTATCTGCTTATTGCAACATTCCAGGAATCCCTTTTGACTCTTCTCTCCATATTCCTGCAGAAGGTGAGGTCACTCTGGGTTTTACACCAATAAAAATCCAGGTTATTCAGATCCTTGACATGATGGGTAAGCACAATTTCCCTGCTGACACAGAGATTGCAGACAAACCCTTCTATTGTCACTGAAAATAAAAGAAAGGAGGAAGTTCCTGCTCATTGGAAAGTCTCTGTTTGCTCTGAAGGACTCTACCTCTTCCTTTCTCAGCAGCAGCTCGGCAGGCGGACGCCAAGAAGGGCAAGAGAGGGACGGGCGGTCGATTTGTGTGATAATTTAACAACACTTGTAAACGAGAGCTGAGACTGTCAGTAACATCTCTGCAGAGGCAAGTCCTTGCTGAGGATGAAGAGCTGTGTCACTTGTGTTTAGTTTGCATCGAGTTAACGGCACGGTGGGTTTTCATCCTGCAGATGTGGCCCCTGTGACAGCAGTCTGTCCATCCTTCAGGAGGGTTTGTACCCACAGGGACAATGCTGCTTTTGCCAGCAGACCACAGCTTGCCTTATATCAAATAGTCCAGGCAGAAATTACTTCTTAAAGTAACATTTTCCTTTTGCTCTCAAACCAAAGATTTAGATGTCGTGGTATAATAGAAACAAATATTTTTCCCTGTTGTCTATCAGGACAGGAGTAAAATCCTAGCGCATTCAGATAGCAAGGCATGGATTTCACTTCCACTGTCAAAATGACTTGCAGGGGCAAGTAAATTCTGTGATGGAACAGTGAAGTCCTGTCCCTCTAAATCACTGCGATGCCTAAAGGATTTTATATCAGGTTTGCGTCTATGTCAGTGCTAAAGAAGTTTATAAGGTCCAACAATGACCTAAGGTTTGCACATCAGAGTTTAAGCTGACATCTAAGGGAACATAAATTAAATGGTCTTTCCAGCCCAGAAAGCTGATGAGAAATGTTGGTGTTTCTGCTCTCTTTAAGCACAGCAACATATTTAATGAGATTTTGGAATTGCAGCTAAAAATCATGGCCAGATTAAGTAATAGAAGTGGTTGTTGTGCATTTATAATTGTGGAGGTCAGTATCAGTGTAGCTGCTTCTGGTAAAACAGAATGCTCTTTCAAGACACTTCTTAACAGAAATGTCTTTTTCCTTTCCATTCTTAACTGCGAAGTCTCCTCCAGGATGCACAGCAAACACGTTATCTAGATTGTCTTTTCACAATAACAAAAAACTTCCCCTTTAATCAGGCTGAATTGTACAATTCTCATCTGTATTAAGGAATTTCATTTTGTCTCTGCTTGTAAAGAAGTGATTTCTATGCAAGAGGGTTGATAAAGGACAGACCCAAATTAACAGGAGGGATATTTGTTAGAGCTACCATTCCCCATCAAACACTTTAAACAGCCCATACCATCAAGCCCAAAGCTAATACGGCTCCATGTTAAATATTTCTGATGGATTACACATCCTTGTGTGAAGATGGAATTAGGATTTAAAGCCAGTATTTATGCATATACAAACATTGTGGAAGAATATTGCATATTCAAAATGGAAAAAATATCACCTGTACACAGTAAACACTACAATAACATGAGTACACTTCTTCCATCAGGTTCACAGGCAGCTTAACCAATTCTGTGCTTGCAAATAATCTCTTCTGGCATCTTCTGGGGCCCTGAACCAGGAAAGTCACACCTAAATACTGTGGGACCATGAAAACTTCTCCAGATACATTTTGGAGACAAACCAGTCTCCGGGTGACACAAGTGACTAAGGCAGCCTCCAATAATGTAGCGGGACCCAGGTTTGCTGTGTTCTCTTTGTCATCGTGGGTTTGTAATTTAGACTCACAGAGGGGCTTGAGTTGGAAGGGACCTTAAAGACCCTCTAGATCCAACCCCTCTGCCATGGGCAGGGACACCTTCCACTGAAGCAGGTGACTCAGAGCCCCTCCAAGCTGTGGCAAATACTCAAGGACCCCTTTTTCTCTGTTTTGCAAGGTCAGATTTCCATGCTCACATTCACAGATGGCCCCAGCCTCACACAGAGCATTGGTGGCTGGTCACTTATCTCCACAACCCAGCAGAGATCCTATTTTGGATGGCTCTCACTGCTCCCATGGCCTCCAGGGACCAGCCACTGCCTCTCCTCCTTCTGCTTTTCCAGGATTTCCTGCTGCTTCTTCCATGTCTGAGACAACTGGAAGAGATAAGGGGCTGAGGATGCAGGCTCTGGCAGAGAGTTGATAACACTCAGCTGAGTATTTTATTCTCCTACCTGTCCTAGTTTAGGGCAAATTTGGGGAAAACCCTCTGGAAGGAGCCCCCAGAAAACAAGCCCCCACCGCCCCTCCCCACCCACCTGCTTCGGGAAAAAATTTTCTCAGAGAGAAATAGAAAAGAACCTGTTTATTTAACGAACAAATCACTCCCCAGCACCAAAAAAATTAACAACACCAGATGATAACAAAACTCTTTCACCACTCTTAAGAGATGAACAAATCCAGAGAGTCTTTCCTGGGAGTGGTCGCCCGGGTCTGGACGCTGGGGATTGCTCTCCAGCACTGGGGATGGTTGCTGCAGATCACAAAATGCAGGCTCCGGTGTTCCTTGGTGTTTCCCAGATCCCAGTCCAGAGCAGGTTGGATGGTATTCAGGAAGAGGAAAGGAAAAAGCAACAGTCCAGGGAAAGAATTGGACTGCTTAGCTAAACTAACTAGGAAGCAAAGGCAAAAGCAGAAGCAAGCAAAGCAAGCAAGCAAGCAAGCAAGCAAAAGCCAGCCAGCCAGCACTAGCCTTTTTTAGACAACAGACCATGGGGGGAGGTGAACCGGCTGATAACAGGCAAAACAAACCTTCACTTTCAGAGTCAGTTCTGAAAGCACAGAACATATTATCAAACATAAACAGAACACATGATTGGAGATACAAACACCATAATGTCACCCTAGGACACTGCCACCAAGCTGTCAGGCTGCTTCCACAAATTCCTCCTGCTTGCAAAGGGGCTGGTGTGAGCAGCAGGAATTGTTGCTGGCTGGAACATGTCAAAGAGCTGGACAAAAGAAGCTTTTTGTGGAAAGCCACCAGCTGTCCTTTGTCAGCAGCACAAGGTGCGAGGTCCCCTTTGAAGGCCATCCCTGCACAAGGACAGCCTGGCCTTCTCCAGTACCCACAACACCTTTCAGGCTTTTGGGCTGGCCTCGTCCCTCACTCTGGAGAAGCAGGCTGCTGTTGGAACTCTCATATCCACCGTTTCTGGCTGGATTGCCGTGTCTTACCACAGACAGCCCTGGAGACAACAGTACAGACAGGCTCCAGCTGCAATAAAAGGGGACTTGTTCCAGCTTTTCCCTTGGACCAGCGTGCAGCAAACACACCTGGGTCTCATTCAGGTCTGTGTGGGCTGGTAATCAAATTCTGCTGGGAATTTAAAGCTTTTACCCTACTTCCCACAGCAAATAATGGAGCAAACCCAGCTGCATCAAAACCCAAATTTCACGCTAACAATTACAATTTTAATTTTCCTCTATTCAAGTCTTGAAGGAAACAAAGTTTACTTGAGTGAGCTGGAGGCACAGTGTCCTCCAAGATCATCCTTGAGTAGGACAATATTCCAGGGGAAGACTGGCAAAGCCAGAGTTTATTGATGCTCAGGAAGCTTTGCAAAACCTTCCACCTGCAGAGCTCTTGCACCCTCCTGAGCTCCTGGAGCCCTCACTCACCTCAGGCACACTTTGGACAGGAAGGGGATGGTTCCGTTTGTGAGATGTGGGGACAGGAGGAGGGAAGACTTTGCAAACACTGTCATGAGGGCAGGGCTGTTTTCATTTATGGTGCCAAGTGGTAGTATGTAACCTTTGATTTAATGTCAGGTGCTGAAGGGCAAACATTCTCAGGGAAAAGGAGAGAGTGTCTCCACTCACAGAGCAAGGTAATTAAAGGGGAAAGTGAAATCTGTATTTCATGGGGGTGTTCAGTTTTTAACAAAGTATTTTTGCAGATGTGCCTAGGCAGCGGTGATTGAGAGCATTTTATCAGACTCACAGATTATCCCCACGTCTGCTTTGCCACATTTGCTCTCTTTTTTAATTGTGAATGATTTCTGTCGCCAGGGTGGCTCCTGCTTGGAGTTCTACTCTCAGTGGAGTCCTGGAGTTTTCCCAGCAGGCCTTTGCAGTGAGTTCTGAGCCAATGTGTGGCTCTGCTGCCATCCCAAATCTGTGCTTCCCTTGCCCAGCCTGAGTGCCAGTCCTGGGCTTGGCCAGAGATTTTCATGGCCAAAATCCTCCAGCATTTACATCTGCTCATGGCTTTGGGTAGCACAAATCACAAAACACCCAGTGCAGCTGACAAATGGCATTTCCTGCAGATTGCTACAGCTGCACTGCTGAGCAACAAATACATGAGAATCAATTTCAGTTGGAAAACGTCATTTATTACAAATTACTACATCCACACTGACAATACAGAACTATACAAACCTCAATTAAGGTTAAAACCAGGAATTTATTAGATTATTACAACCAGTCCAGGTAAAACTATACAAATACCAACTTTAGATAACAAAATTTGCATTTATTGCCAACTTCTACAACAACTCACTATACACAAAAATCAATTAAGTGTTTCACTAACAACTTAAATTTATTACATATTACTACAAATGTACAGCCCATACAGAAATACAAGAATATTCATTCCTTCTCTAAAAAGCCCTGCACTAAGAATTCAATCGATAGAGTTATACAATACTCCCCATACATATTTAAATATAATTAAATACATACATATATGCACACATATATATAAATACATATACATGTATAACAATCTACAGATGTAAATATAGATCAGACATCACATACTACATACATACGTATTTATCAATAGATATATAAACCAAACCTATCTATAAATACAAATATAATATACAAATATCATTGTGCCAAGCTAAATATCTATCCAACTGCATCAATACAAACATAGAGCTATACACTTGGATACATATGTAAATCTCAATAAATAGATGGAAATAGATCAATATACATATAAAAATATATATATCCCCAATACAAATACCAATATACCTATTTTAAAAAGCCATATATCTATAACTGCATCAATACAAATAGATACCTATACAGCTCTAAACCTAGAGAACTAAAAACAGATACAACATACATGTATACTTAGGTACATATACAAACATATATGTAAATACAAACATATATGTGCATATATACCTAGCATACATCCATAAATATAAGGACATATAGAAATATTCCTATACAAATAGCAACACATATATGTACATAGCTATATAATAATTCCTGTCTATGTGCAAGTCTGTATAGCTCTAAACAGAACTCCCCAGCTGCCCCATCTCCAAAGCCTCTTCCTCCTGTGCAGAGCAGCTCTCCTGGACAGGGATGGCAGAAGGCACAGCTGGCAAGCAAAGGGAACACTGAATCAGTACGGGGACCTTTCCCTTGGCAGCAGCTGCACTTCCATCAGGGAAGAGAAGATCTCAGAGCCTCCCCAGGAGGGTGAGAAGGAAAAAGCAGCCGAGCGGGCCAGGCCGTGGTGAGCGCAGCCGCGGCGGGACTGTCCCCCAGCCCCGGCAGCCCGGCACAGCCGGCACAGCTCCCGGGCCCTGCCGGCACAGCTGCCTTGCCCAAGGACAGCCCCTGTGCCAGCCGGGGCAGCTGTGCTGAGCAGCCCCAGCACGGGCAGGGCCCGCTCCTGCCCCGCCGGGCAGTGCCCGTGGCCTCAGCCCCGCCACCCTCAGCCCCACCCTGCCTCCCCGGCCCTGTGCCTCACCCGGGCTCTCTCCAGGGTGGCAGCAGCAGGTCCCCCATCCCTGCTCTTGCTGCTGGCCAGCGGCTTCTCCCTGATGGATCCCGTCAGTCTCCGGCTGTCCTCAATGATTCACTGCAGCTGTGGCAAAAGCGGAGGCTCTGGAATTGCTTCCAAGGCCTGGCAGAGCTGCAGTCCCGGAGCCCTCTGTGCTCCCTGCCGGCCCCTCCATCCCCTCAGCCCCGCCATGCTCTCGGCAAAGCCCCAGCCCCCTTCAGTTTCTTCAGCCCCTCACAGTCCTCTCACCCCCTCAGTCCCTTCTGACCCTTCCTGTCCCCCTAGACCCGCCACGCCCTCCGCCTGTGCCACTTCCCTGTCACCTCAGTGCCACCATCGCCCTCGGCTGCCCCACACCCCTCAGCCCCAGCAGCACCTCAGGGTCACCATCCCTTCAGCGTCACCGCCCCCTCGGCCCCCTCGCTCTCACCGTCCTTCAGCAGCTCCTCAGGGGACAGGGCCTGGGGCCAGCGGCAGCTCCCACCGCTCCAGGGACACCCGGGCTGGAGCTGCTGCTCCGCCCGTCCCGGCTCCAGCTCGGACCCAGCACAGGGAGAGGCGACACAGGGGGCACAGGAGGAAAAGCAAGAGGTGAGGGAGGAAGCAGAGCAGAGGAAGAAGTTAAAAAGAGGCCTATACCTATACAGGCATCAATCTATGTAACTAAACTCCCATACATCAAAATAAAGATGCCTATCTATAACTGTAACTACATACACGTAAATGTAACTTACACATGTATAAATGCAACTATGGGCATCTATAACTAAAACTGCACACCTAAATATATAAATATATACACTTAAAACTAAAAATAAATTAACTATTCAGATCTCTAACCCTCTAGATAGATAAATGTAACTATATAAACCGAGACATACAACTACATACATAAATGTAACTATACGCATCTATTAATATTACGAGAGACAGAGGAATTCTACCTGCCCAATGGTCACAGGCTCTTCCTCTGTCTCTTCCAGCCACACAGGGCAGCCCTCCTGGGGAAGTCAATCACACTGGATCTGGGAAGCAAAGGAAACACTGAGTCAATACTGGCCTTTGCCCAAGTGTCCCTTGTTGAGCACCAATTGTCCGTCCATGAGGGACTTTAAAAGATGGCCTGAAAGGCAGACTCTCACTTGGCAATTTGAAGCCTGCTCTTTAAAGAACAGGGATCCTTCCAAGTGTTCAAAACTGAACAGTATAAAGTATTTAAGTATCCTGACAGAGTCTCAGCACTCACAGTGCAAATGGCACCCACGAGAGCTTGAAACAGAGACAGTGCCAGTAAAGGAGTGACCACTGTCCTCACTGAAATGGCTGAAGGCTGCTGATGGCTGAGTTATGAACCAAATTGGGACAGCCAGCTTGGTGACACAACTCCCACAAGGTCAGGCTTATTCCCTGCTCTCTTGCCACAGCAGAGGACGCGGTGTCAGAGCCTCTGCAGAAGCATGGAGGGCAGGGCTCGGGGAGGTTGTGCCAGTGCAGGATTTGAACTGAAGGCACCGGGAAGCACCAACCCTGCAGACAAGAACTCAACTCTTCTCATCTCCCCTCCTGCCAGAGGCAGCCTCAGAGCAGCCGTCTCACACCTCTCTAAACCAATGGGGGCTCTGTCCTTACCAGGCTCCTCGGGCTCTGGAGAACTGTTCCCGCAGCTCTCGGTGCCAGATGGAGTTTCCTCGGCTGCAGCTCGGTCCACAGGCTCCCCTTCTGAAGACTCAGGGACAACATTAATATTCCCCTTGAAAGAACAATAGAAAATAAGAAAATTAGAGATCATTCAGTATTTTGCTGGGATCACATCAAGGATAAGTTACTCTCCTTCTCCATGTAACAACATTGAAAAGCTCTCAGCCCAGCCTCTTCCCTTCCTCTCCAATGGGATTACCTGAGCAGAGGGAGACCTTTCAGACAGGGACCTCCTGATCTCCTGAATCATTTGCTCTATGGCAAAGCCCAGATCCACTGGTGGCAATTGCTCTTCCCCAGGGGCCTTCTGTGCTGAGCTGGAGGCTGTTGATGCTGCAGCACTGCCAGGTGGAGCACTGGGGGCTGAAGTGCCCAAGGCAGCTGCAAGAATCCAAACACATTGGTCAGGCTCCACAATGTGGCTCTGGGACACAGATCTCCATTGCTACCCTGGATCAAACATCACAGGAAGCACACAGGAAAACCAGACAGAGAACCTTCTGGCTTTCTAATAGGCTTAATAGGCTTGACAATTTTGGGCCAAGAATGACAGAGCTGACAGATCCTTGTGGAAAAATAGTTCAGTCACTTTTCATGACCTTTTGGAAAAGCAAGGAGCTACAGCTCTTTTCCTACCTTGCGGGACAGAGGCTGGGGGCTGCTGCTCCCTGTGGAGAGGCTGGAAGCTGCAGGGCTGCATCCTGAGCAGCTCCCGGTCGACCGGAGGCAGCTGCTCTCCGTAGAGGTCCTGGAAGCGGCTGCGGGGCTGCGCCCCCGCGAGCGGCAGCAGCGGCTCCCCGCAGAAACCGAGCAAGTCGGAGGGCGGGATCTGAAGCACCTCCTGCTCGGCGGGCGGTGGCCGCTGCCCATAGAGCTCCTGGAAGCGGCTCGGCCCCTCCCACCGGGCCGGCACGGACCGGTCCCGGTGCAGCAGGTGGAAGCCGCTGGGCGGGCGCCGGGCGGCAGCGGCGGCCGCTCCGTGGGCAGCGGCTGGAAGCGAGCGCGCCTGCCCTGCCCGTCCGGCAGCAGCTGCGCCCGGGGAGCTGCTGGGAGCCGCAGGGCGGGCACCTGCGGCCCTCCCGCCCCGCCGCCGGCCGCTGCCTGTTGGGCGTGCTCCGGCGCCTGACGCGGAGCAGGAGGTCGGGGCGGTCGCGGCGAAAGCAGGGGTTGCTGTAGTGGAGCCAGGCCCCGGCATCGCCCGGCGCAGCTGAGCCAGCCCGGCCCGGCACCCTGTGGAAGCCGTAGCGGTGGAGCTGGCGCACGAAGCTGCGGAACCGCGTGGCCCTGAAGGGGCGCGGGGCCGGCCCCTGGGCGTCGCCCGGGCTGAGCAGCTCCCGCTCGAAGAGGGAGCGGTCGATGAGCAGCCCCTGGGCCCGGCTGTCCCAGCGCACGGAGCAGACGCTGTTATAAATAAATTCACTTTCAAAGGCAAAGTTACTAATAGTTAATTATTACACTAAGCCATTATGGAATGTTAATCAATATAATGAGGTGTTATATAATTAATGTGATAAGTTATTCAGTTAAATGTACGGTTATTTATGTGTGTGTATATGGCTACTAAACAGAGAAATGCAGGGTAGTAATAAGGTGCAATAGTAAGAATCTTCCAGAAAAGTTACATCAAAGGGTGATGAGAGCAACTCGAACTATGATTGGGAAACCAGCCACCCAATAGGATTGCTGTATTCCAAACTGATTGGTCAGACTGCACCATCTTACAGAGGTGTCAGTGAGCAAGAAAAGGACCCATCTGCAAGAGGATCCAAAGCGCACCAAGCAAGCAACAGCAAGAGACTTTAAAAATCCCTGGGTGGGACGCACCCAAGGTCTTTCAAGGGTACCTCGTGTCTGGAGAAACACGTTGTTACACGGCACTGTTACAGTTACCTCTGGCTTTTCCCGCAGGCCCTAGGCTTACCCTGAGGCCTCGTCCTCTGTTGTTCTAGTTTTTAACAAATAGGCACATTTTTTCTAGAAGTCATCAGCCTCCTTTTAATTTCATTTTGCCTGTTTACCACAATGAAATTCAGGATTTCAGCAGCAAGACAAGAGCAGGCAGCTTGGCAGGCCTCCATCATCTCCAGCACTCACTTGCCTTGCAAATTCCTCTGGTTCCTGTAGCCATTTGCTGAACTCCTGTTCTTGACCTGAGGCCTTCTCCTATTACCTGTGAGATTGGAACCTGTTTGCTTCTACCTGTGGCACATTCTGAGGAGGTTTAGAATGAAATGATGGACAAGAATTCCACAGAACCTGCATTTTGGATTGTTTGCCTGTTTGGTGCTTGCAGCTGTCTGCAGCAGACATGGAGTTTGTGGTTCAGTGAGCTATACGGCCCAGAAAAGAAAAGGCTAAGCTCAGGAAAACCAGGATCAATTCACTCAGCTCCTGCAGGCCAAAAATGAGAGTGCAGCAAATGACTGAAAAATGCAGTACTACTATGCAGCATGTATCCAGCGTGGCCATGACAGAGATTTCAAACCCACATCCATGGAGGAATCTGACCTGCCAGGTTTCCCACAAGCCAAAGGGAGTGTTTTTTTGCAAAGGCACCAGGAGCTCAGTGTGGGACAGAGAACTTTGTCAAGAGAAGGGCTGACCTGGCAGCTGGTGGAAGTGGAGAGAACAGGCATGGGTGCACCCACACTGTGAGGGCTGCCCCAAGGGCCCCCCTGGCCATTAACATGACGTGGGCACTGCCCCGTGCAGAGGACGTGTCCCTGCCATATTGCCAACATCAACACTGCTCCAGTGTCATGCAAACACATATGGGCCATTTGTTCCTCGGCATCTTTTCCCCACTAAAAAAATCGTTCTTCCTTCAGTGAGCCCTACAATTTGCTGGTTGATGTTAGCCACGCAGTAAATGGGCAGGAATGACAGGCATTCCAATTTAGGGAACTAGTTTTAGTCAGAAGCACTGGTGGCCAAGGTACAGGGTGTGTGGGCTTGGTGCCTGTTCTGCATTCCTCTTGGATGCTTTGAGCTACGGGTTATGCACTGCAAGTGGGTTTTGTGTTGCTTTGGGACAGTGTGTGCCCTGTCAAAGGAGTCCTTTTTGTCGCCTGATACTGTTAAGGCTGTGGACAAATGCAAGCATCCTTCTCTTTCCCCTGCAATTGTAGGATGTGCAGGCATGTGCAAGTGTCTTAATTTTGCCTTCTTCTTATACAGTTGGCTGATTGCTGCGGGTGACCCTTTTTTTCCTCTTTGTCTTGCACAGACTGGGGACGTGTGCAGGTGGGTTCTTTTTCCATTTTTTTTCCTGGCCTGCAGACTTGAGCAGAACAGATCAAATGATGGAGTGAATCCATAGAGCAGTTGGCAGAGTTTTCTTGTTGGTGTCATCCCACAAAGTTTTTAACGGTCTGACAGGTAAGAGATTTTTCACTGGGCCGAAACAAAACTGACATAATGTGTTGCTATCACGCTAGCGTGGTATCGTGGAGGAAGGGATTTAGAAAGGCCTTGGGATTTGGAAGCTGAGGAAAAGATACATTTAGGTATGAGGGAAAGATACATTTATGTATGCCCCTTTGTTTCGGGAAAGCTTCGCTTCAGCACCTTTCTGTAAGCCCCCTTCTCCCCACCCCTGAGCAGTTCCCATTGGACCTGACCCCTGGGGTGGTTCTGATGAGCCCATGCTGAACACTGTCTCTATTGTTTGGACCTTATCTCTTAATTTTGCTGTATAAAACTGTATCTGGGCAGTAGCCCAGGGTCTTTTGTCCCTGCAACTGTTCAGGCAATACAATCTTTCTGGACTGCATACAACTGACCTCTCTTTGTCTCTTTATCTCGACTCCTTGCGGCGACCGAGGCGCACAGCCGCTCGAACCGTGCTAACCCAGCCGCTGTCTGGTAAGCCCAGTGCAGCGGGACCGCGGCAAACCCCGGTCCCCTGAGGGGACAGCTAGCCGGAGGGGCCCCGGGGGCCGGGGAGGGACGGGGGACAGCTGCAAGTGACCCCCGAAAGCCGCAAGTGGCGCCCAACGTGGGGCATTGCACCGGTCTGAGCGAACACGCCACGGCCGCCGCGGGCAGTGCACCGGTTGGGAGCTTTTCCGGACACTGCGATCGGTGTCGCCGCGAGCAACAGAGCGGCGAGCGGTGCGAAAAAATCGCCACGCAGGCTGTCAGCTCCGCGGGGAGAAGCTCTCGGACCGCGCTGGTGGTGTGGGCACTCGCCCTTCCACACAAGCCCGGCAGGACTGCCGCTGCGGGGACAGGCACCGATTTCTGTCCGGCGCTGTGCCCGTGGATGCGAACGGGACCTTCCAAACACCCGGAAGACTGTTTGCGGAGTCGGGAACCGTTGCTGCAGTGTGTTTTCTGAAGAACGGCGGTGGGTAAGTCTCGGTTCTGGCGGGGAGGGTCCAGCCAGGAGACTGGAGTCAGGCTCCCGTGTGCCCAAGGGGGGACACGTCAGCGCGCAGGCGTGTCGGGAGCTCCGCCGGGTCTTTAGAACTTTGGGGTTTTTGCTGTAGCAGCTGGGTGAGACTTTGCTGTGCAGCCAGCGATGGGTGTTACGCTGACTACACAGCAGAAAGAGATTTATAAACAAGTTCAAGAACCCCTGCGGAGAGCAGGTGCAAAACTTCCTGAGAGTCTGGTGAAAGAGTTTGTTAAATGGGTATCTGTACGTTTTTCGGAGGTAACAGAGCAAGATGTGAATGAAAGACAGTTTTGGAAGCGTGTGGGTGCAGTGTTGAGTGAAAGGACAAAGGCAGGAGATCCCTCAGTGAAAGAAGGTTTTATGAGAATCTTTTTGTTCGTTTATGACTTTGTGAAAGAGAGTGCAGACACTCGGGACGCCCGGGGAAGAGAAAAGGGTCACATCGCGTCCCCTGCAACCCCCCGCGTCCCCGGCTTTGAAAAAACTAACCGCGCAGATGTAGATTCAGTTCCTGACCCTTCTCCATCTCATGATTCCGCTCCCGCAGCTCAAAATCCTTGCTTTGCACCCCCCAACCCCCTTGTGCAGCCACCACAAGATGGAGGCGGCATCGGGACATTCCCTTCTCCTTCCCAGAATTCCTTGCTCCCCGTGCCAGCCCAGAACACACCCCCAGCCCTCGTGTCCCTCCCTTTGCCCATCCCCAATCCCAACCCCTCCTCCCTTGCGGCGATTCAGCCCACGGTCCAGCCCTCAGCTCCTCCCCTCGCAGCTCCGTCACCACCCCCTACCCCCGCCTCTGCCCTGCTCCACACGGCCCCTCCAGCCGCGGCCACTCCCACACAAGCCGCCCCCCCTCTCGCTCCTGGTTCCCTCGGCAACGGCAGAGCCGGAGCTGCCAGCTCCGAGACTGTCGGCTCCGGGAAACAGAAACTGGTCAGAGGCACCGATCCTCCGTTCATGGCCCCAGTTGTTTATAATGCAAGAGGACAAAACCCTAAATGGGAACCCCTTTCATACGACAGTATCAGGGAACTCTGCAAAACAAAACGTGAATTTGGAGAAAGGAGTGAATTTTTTAAGAGCATTTTAAAAGCTACTCTGAGTTCCAAAACTTTTGTCCCTGCTGATTTGAGACGTCTTTTCAGCTGTTTGCTCCCTCAATCTGAATTTAGATTGTGGGAGAGAACTTGGAAAAGGCTTGCAGGAGACCTCCTTCCAGAAATTTTGCAGAGTTCAACCCATTCCACAGATATAGAAGATGAGGAAATCACCTTAGAACATTTAGTGGGTGAGGGTGATTGGAGCCAAGCTGAGAAGCAAGCAGCAGGCATTCCCAGACCAGTGTTAGACCTGTCCAGGGATGCAGCAGAACGTGCATTTTTTAACATGCCTTCTAAAGAACCTGTCATTTCTTATATCGATTTGAAGCAGTCTGTTGCAGAGCCATTCATGGATTTTGTGGATCGAGTGAGAGCTTCAGTCGAGAAAAGGGTGCAGAATCCAGAGCTCCAAGATCAGCTCACACTAGAAATTGCCACCACAAATGCAAATGAAGCCTGTCAGCGAGTCATCCTGGCCCTTCCAGCATCGCCTCCACCCACACTCGATCAGCTCATTGAGGAGTGCACGAGAAAAGCTACACTAATGACAGAGGACTCAGTGATAAGTCCGCGGGAAAGGGTGGTTGCTTCAGCAGCAGCAACCCCGAGGACTCCGGGGTCTGCAGGGCCTCCTCCTTCGCAAAGGGGGAAAGTAGGAGCAGGGGGAATCTTTTTCCTTTATCCTGGCAGAGCAAATTGTACCTTTTTCAGAGTTAGTTTACCTTGTTATATGATTTTATCTTTCTTTCAGACTAGCAGAATGTCAATTTCCACATTCCTGCTCATCATTTGGTTCCAGACAATGGCCATCTACCCGTGCACGGTGGACGTGTGGATTGTTTCACAGCCCAAGAAAAATGTGTGGGTCACACTCGCCCAAGCCTTGAAACAAGATCACATGTGTTTGTCTACTGCCTCAGCAGAAAATCCAATGTCCACATGTTTAGTAGGGGTTCCAAGTAAGGGGGATGAGTTTCCAATCGGTCTGGTCCGCTTGCAAAAGCAGGTGAACGAAAATAAAATACCTGGAGTAGGGAAAATACCAGTGCAAAACCCCCTCATTTTGTGGCAAAAGTGGATCCTAGACTTGCCCTCTGCTGAGGGAGAGCCCCAGGAATTAGAACTCCTGGGCTCTGCAAAAGCTGAATATTGCATTCAATTTGATTTTTCCCCAACCAAAGAAGTAAAATTATATGAGCAAGTCAAACAGTACAAGGTGGAATTCAGGGCGGGTCAATGGTGCACAGCTGTCTATAAGCTGAAATCTGCATCCACCACTGATTTCCGTCCCCGCAAGCTGGACAAAGGAGTGTTTCTTATCTGTGGGGACAGAGCATACCCAGGAATCCCCTCTCGTCTTATCGGAGGTCCATGCACTTTCGGGCATCTGACCCTTGCTTCCCCCAACATGACCCAAATTCCAATCGGGCGAGCAAAAGGTGAGACAAAAATTACTAAGCGAAGTGCAAGTCAATTTGATGAACATTGTGATGCAGAAATTTACCATTGGGCAAAATCCAAAAGAGTTGCCGTCTCTGTGTTTTTACCATGGGTTGCGGCAGCAAAAGCATTGAGTGAATTAGGCAATCTGGAATGCTGGGTGACGAAGCAGGCAAATTTAACATCAACAGCCCTGAGTGACCTCCTAGAAGACGAGGAAATAACCAGAAAGGCTACCCTCCAAAATCGGGCAGCTATTGATTTCCTGCTGTTGGCACGTGGTCATGGATGTAAAGAGTTTGATGGGCTGTGTTGTTTTGATCTGTCATCTAAAGGCCAGAGTGTCCACTCGTCCATTCAGGAAATGAGAAGCCTCATTGGGAGTGTGAAGCAAGAAAATGAAGATTAGTTTAAAAATCTGCTTAAAGACTGGGACCTTTCTGGGTGGGCAGTGTCTCTTTTAAAAGACATCTTTTACTTTCTAATTGCACTGTTTTTAGTTTTGTTAGCATTTGGGATTCTTAAGCGAATAATCTCCAAGGTCATCACCTCGAAGCCTAAAGCTTCCGCACCTGTTCTCATCGCTGCTGCCGTCACGGAGAGCGATTGGTGGGAAGACGACAAGCAGAAAGACACCGCAGTTTAAAAGCCGCAGTTTTACCTTCTCCCAAGGCACCGTTCATCTTATTAAGTAAAAAAGAGGGAGATGTTGCTATCACGCTAGCGTGGTATCGTGGAGGAAGGGATTTAGAAAGGCCTTGGGATTTGGAAGCTGAGGAAAAGATACATTTAGGTATGAGGGAAAGATACATTTATGTATGCCCCTTTGTTTCGGGAAAGCTTCGCTTCAGCACCTTTCTGTAAGCCCCCTTCTCCCCACCCCTGAGCAGTTCCCATTGGACCTGACCCCTGGGGTGGTTCTGATGAGCCCATGCTGAACACTGTCTCTATTGTTTGGACCTTATCTCTTAATTTTGCTGTATAAAACTGTATCTGGGCAGTAGCCCAGGGTCTTTTGTCCCTGCAACTGTTCAGGCAATACAATCTTTCTGGACTGCATACAACTGACCTCTCTTTGTCTCTTTATCTCGACTCCTTGCGGCGACCGAGGCGCACAGCCGCTCGAACCGTGCTAACCCAGCCGCTGTCTGGTAAGCCCAGTGCAGCGGGACCGCGGCAAACCCCGGTCCCCTGAGGGGACAGCTAGCCGGAGGGGCCCCGGGGGCCGGGGAGGGACGGGGGACAGCTGCAAGTGACCCCCGAAAGCCGCAATAATGATGCCATATTTTTGGTAAAGCTCCTGCCAACAGCTTCAGCTCAAAAGGGAGTGTCTCTTGCCCCTGAATGGTGTCTGAAGGCATCCATTTTTTATCTCTGTGGTTGTAGGATCTGCAGACACATGCACGTGTCCTTTTTTCTTCCTTTTTCTTTTACACTCTGTGGATTTCTGCAGGTGTCCTTTTTTCCCGCCCTGATTTGCTGTACAACTACAGAACTCATGCAAGTGTCTTTTTATCTTCCTTTTTTGGCACAGTCTGCAAACTTGTGCAAGCATCCATGCCTTTTCATTTAGTGGTACGGTCTGGGGACTTTTGCAAGGGTCCATTGTTTTCATCTTTTCACTGCACACTCTGGGCATTCCTGCAACCGGGTGATTTTTCTCTTTCTGTTTCATGGTCTATGGATTGAGCAGTGTTGTTCAAATGATGGAGCGAGTCTGTAGAGCAGTCGGCAGCGCTTCCTCCTTGGCGGCCCTCGCCGTACTGCCGCTGGCGCTGCCGGGCGTGCATCAGTAGCTGCGTCTTGGGCAGCATGGCCGGGCCTCGGCTCCGTCTGTCACGACTCCGGCCCCAACTCCGCTTCCGGCTCCTCTCGGGGCCCGCGGAGGACACACGTAGCAAGGCCTCACCCCCGCCTCCACTGCGCCTTCCCCGGACCGAGCTCAGCCGCTCGGTAGCGCGGCCGCCCGTCCCGAGCCGCCGCTGCCCCGTTCGGGTGGAGGTGCCCGGCCCGGGCTGCTCGGGGGACGTAGCGGGGAGGTCGGGGATTGTTCCCAGCCCCGGCCCGAGCGCCGACAGCCGCGTCTCGCCCACAGGGAAGGCTCAGGAGCCCTGCAGGAGCGATTCCACTGGGTTACCTGCAGGAGCGCGGTGCCCGGCGCCGTCTACTTGGGGCTGGCAGAGACGTGCGCTGTGGGGCTGGCAGGGACGGAGCAGGGGGACGGTGGAGGACAGGGAGCGGGGACTCCGCAGGTCAGGATCTGAGCTCAGCCCGCTGCTCCCACTGGCTCACCGGTGCCCATGGAATGTGTGTCACGGGATCGCATCGGTCATTAGGGCGAGCTGGTGAGTGACTCGGGCCGACAGCAGAAAACAGCAAGGGACAGGCAGGGAAAGCCAAGGCCTGGGAGAGTGGAAACCACCAGGACACCTGGAGGGAGAGCGGGCGTGAGCTCAGTGGAGGGCTCAGAGCATCCTGGGCTGGGTGAGGGCTTCCAGAGCCCTGAACGGTACCAGCCCTGCTGATGGCCTTGTGGTCTTTTTGCAACCCTACAGAATCTGCATGCTCCTGGAGACTGAGCTGCTGGACAAGGTGTCCACTGGGTTCCATGGTGTTGTTCAGCTCTTGGATTTGTGGCAGCTCCCTAATAGCTTCTTGCTGGTGATGGATCGCCCTGAGCACTCTCAGAACCTCTTTGACTTCCTTCTGCCATGGGGGCTCCATGTTGGAGGAGGTGGTGCGGGGCTGTTCCTCCGGATGCTGGAGGCCATGCAATATTGCAGCAGCAGGACAATGTGGTCCTGCACCAGGATATCCAAGCAGAGACCATCCTCCTCGACCTGGCCACCAGACAGGCAAAACTGATGGACTTTGTCTGTGGCACCGACCTGCAAGACACAGTCTGCCCACACTTAGCTGGTGAGCCCACCCAGGGCTATGGTCCCGGCTGGTCCCAGCATCTCATGGCCCAACCTGGCTATGGCTCTGGGGATTCCCCCGTTTGCTGCCAGTCAGGGGCACACCTATGAGCCACAGAGATCTGCCTGTATGAGACAGAAGGAAAGATCAGAAGAACCATTCCTCCTTCTCTCACTGCTAAACCACTTCTTCTCTTCCTCATAAAGACAAAATGCAGATTTTCTGTGCATCAGTGGCAGCTTATCACACCTGCAGAGCTGAGAGGCTTTTTCCTCTGCTGCTGTGCTACAGGCAGGTTTAGCAGCATTACCTAACATGGATATTCACAGAGGGACCATGTAAAGACGTTAGCGGGCTCCAGCACGGTTTTGGTGGATACAGAGGAGAGATCTCTGTTGATTGCTCTTGGAAGATAAGGTTTATTCGGGATGGAGAGAGGTCCTGCCTCGAGCTGCTAGACACAGCACGTGGCAGGGCCTGAGGTGATGGGGGAGGGGAGACACAAGGGGAAGAGCAGGGACTCCAAGAGGAGGGATCCAGGAGGAGGGAGGAAGTTCCAAGAGCGCGTCTGGCCCCTCGGAGACCCCTTATCAGGGGGGCGTCAAGGTGGGCTGGAACAAGACTTGGGCCAATGGGGTTACAGGCACTTGATGCTTCAGGGGAGGGTTACAGGTGTGGGGTGAACCATACATTCTGGGGGGTGAGATGGAACAGTCCATTTGGCTTTTGGACCCCTCTGTAGGTAAGGTTGTTGTCCGGCCAGTAGGGGGCATGATATTCATCCTGGCTGTACTATTGTGGTTCTTCTGCTAGACAATCATATTTATCTATCCTTCCCAACAGGACCACAAGCAATTGACTTTGTGCCACTTAATCTCAAAGGCCACCACTCTCGGCAGACACAGATGGAAGAGACTCACGCACTCCCTGTTTGCCCTGTTGACGCACACCTGGCAGGTACAGCTTTCCCTGATGGGGAATAACAAGAAGGGACAGCTCCCCCAAAGCTGTGCAGCCCAGAGATCTGTAGGGCACCATCAGCACCTGGCTTCATAAGTGACCAGTTCTGCTGGGATGGAAACCAACCACCAAATCCTCGCTGACTTCAGCGGCGGCAGCAGCAGTGCCTGCATCTGATCCTTAGGTCTGGGGCTGGGCTGGACAAAGGACACACGTGGCACACTGCCCCTGAAGGATGTGACTTTGGAAACAAACACCTACCACTGTCTCCTGTTGTTGGTGGTAGGGTCACACCAGCCTGAGGCACTGGGTAGCCCTCAATGCCACCTGGGACTGCAGATGACAGGCCCTGGCCTCCGGGACTAAACACAGGGAGGAAGTCACTCTCCAGATGGAGCTTGCAGATGGAAAAGGCTGCCGTGAGCAGGCACCTCAAAGGGCAGACAAATGAGGCCCTCCTGCACTTCAGCTGTGCCACGCAGCCATACAGCCCCTGGGCAGGCACTGCAGAGCACAGGGACAACAGAAAGCACAGAAAGAGGGACAAACCCATTTAAGCACAGAGGCTTTTCATGATTGCTGAGCCCCAGACAACCCCAAGCGTGCCATCACCCACCAGTCCTTTTCTGTTGACAAAGAGCAGGTCCAGCGGGTGCCTTGCCTCGCTGGCCAGGGTCCTGCCAGGCCGTTTCCTCTCTGCTCTCCTGTGCTGCCAGCAGACGTGCCCACCTTCTTCCTTCCACTTGCAGAGCCTCGTACCTATAATACATGGCCAGGTGGGAGGCAGGAGCAGTCCCAGAGGAGAGGTGCCAGCTACAGCGAGCAGGAACCAAAAGCCTCTGAAAGCACAGCTGAAAGCCTGTATCTCCACAGGATGTTTTGGCTGCCCTGCTCTTCACTGGGAAATGCAATTGCCCTTTCTGCCTCATCCAGAAGTCCACAGCTGGGCACAAGCTAGCCAATGGGCAGCATTCCAAAGGCAGTGTAGGCTGGAGGTGGTCAAGGAAGAAGACACATTCCAATCCAATTATCCACAGGCCAATTTACAAAACACAGGCCAAATCCAAAACACACCAGAATGCCCTTAAGAGGGACTTTCCATCTTTAAGAAAGAATGGCCAATTCAGAAGTCAACATAGAGCCTTATTCTACGGCTGACAAGGAAGGGAATTGTCCAACAGGCTTGAGGGTGTATAGGGCTTTAATTGTGAGTCCAGCCCCAAGCTGCATTTGGAGGAAGTAATCCTGAAGTGGTCCTGGTCATCTCTTCCGCTTCCTCGATTGCTTTGCTGCAAGTTTCCTTTGTTTTCATGTGAAAAGCCCTTAGAGTGGGGATTTAGATGGCAGGGGCCTATGTAATCTGTAGAAGGAATAACAGAAGTACAGTCATAGAAACAACACCAGTATGAAAGCAGCCCTACAGCCAATCAATTTCTCTGAAGTCTTTTGTCTCCAATGACTCGTGACAAGTCAGGAGTCTAAAGAGAATCTAGCAAGCCAACTGTTCTGCTCAGTTTGGCCAGACTAGCACACACACCTCCTCTGAGTCATTGGCTAGGTCGCAGCCTTTTGCTGCTCCCAAAACAATCTCTGCTTTTGTCTTTACTCTAGAGGGAAGCTCAGGCAAAGCCCACCCAAGCCCAGCTGCCCTCAAAGGCAAAAGGAACTCCCCAAGCGCTCCCTGCTGCATCCAAGCACCACGGTGGCTTCTGCAGGGAGTCCAAAATTCCTCTCCCAGCACCAAAGCAAGAAGGAACATGTGCTACAGCTCTTGCTGAGGCACACACACTAGAATACACTGCTCATTCGGACAAGAAATCCCCAGGACGTACTCAGCAGCTTCAGGAACCGCTTCTTTCTCTCCTGGCTTGAGCAGGGCAAACTGCTCATGCGCGGGTTTTCAGGCTGCAGAGAGGAGGCTTCTTCCCAGGATGCTGCTGCAGCAACAGCTTTGATGGCATATCCTGCACCCATCTGGGGCAAGAAATTGGTGTGCGTCAGAGAGGTGCCTGGCAGAGGTGCCCCAGACAGAGCATTTCAAAGGGAAGCCCTTAGGAACAGCACTGGTGTTAGGCTGCAAGCAGAGCTGTCAACTCTCCCCCCTCCAGTCAAACCCAAACAAGCAGTCAGGGACTACAGCTTGTCACAGTCAGCCGTAGTAGAGACTGCGAAAGGGAAAGAACAACTTTACCTTTCACCCTGGTTCTGAGGACTGCATTCACCATGGACAGGGACAACTTGTTCAGAATCTGCATGGGTCACACTGCTCACCTGAACAAATCCCACAAAAAACAAAGCGAGCACTGAGAGGCCAGCAGAAATACATTCCGAGGATTGCTGGCCCACTGGCCAAAGCACTAGCCCTGCTGCCCAGGGCAGCAGCTTGTGGGAATCCAGGGCTTCCCTCTGGCTGCCCTGGAGGGCCTGGGACCCCAGCAGGGGGTCAGGAACCCCCCTGTACAGAGCCCCGTGTGACACTGTCTCTGATCTCTGTCCATGGAAAAGAGTTTTCAATCTTACAGGATGAATTACAAGCTCTGAGTGTTTGATATGAGTAATAATTAAGAGTGGCACGGGTGCAAATGTAAAATTTTAGGTTTCTAGATTAGGGGTTCAGAGGGGACAAGATGGAGGAAATTGTGTGTGTCTTGTCCTTTTCCTCCTTCTTCATGCCCTCCATGTTTCACTGTAGTGTTGGCATTTTTCTATTGGTTTAGGCTGGGGACACACTGTTCAACGTAGATGATAGATATTGGCACATTATTGTAAATATAGCACACGTAATTTCTGGTATATAATGTTTGTAACATCCCACTGGGGGCAGAGCCCCGCACGCTGCCCTGCAGGACAGACCTGCGGCAGGGCAGCAGAACATGTTAGAGATAAGCAAGAATAAACAACCTTGAAACCAGCACAGACGAATTATGGCTTCTTCTTTGGCAACGGGGCAGAAAGACAGAGATTGTATACAATCTCGGAATCATCAATACTCACAGATTCCGACACTAGCAGACCTTCAACAACTGTGTGGGTCTTTAAATTGGGTAAGACCATGGCTCGGTATCACCACCGAGGACCTGGCCCCCCTTTTCAATTTATCGGAAGGGGGAGAGGGGCCTAGTTCCCCACGGACCCTCACCCCAGAGGCGCAGAAGGTGTTAGAAAAGGTGCAAACGTACATGTCTGCCACAGGCAGGCCCACCGCTACCAACCGGGCCTGCCCTTCCAATTCATCATTCTGGGAAAATTTCCACACGTCCACAGGATGATTTTCCAGTGGCACGACAAGATCAGGGAGGAGGACCAGGGTGCAAGGGACCCTCTCTTAATCATAGAGTGGGTTTTCCTCAGCCACCAGCGGTCCAAAAGAATGACCTTGCCACAGGACCTGATGGATGACCTCATTCACAAAGCACGACTGTGCATCAGGGAGTTGGCAGGGTGCGACTTTGGCATTATTCACATTCCAATCCAATTATCCACGGGCCAATTTACAAAAGCGATGTTAGGGCACTTACTCCATGAGAATGAGTCCCTGCAGTTTGCGTTGGACAGCTACACCGGTCAAATTTCAATTCATCGGCCGGCCCACAAAATTTTCAATTTGGATGTTCAATTCTCATTATCACTCAAAAGGGTCCAGAGTAGGCAACCCCTTAAAGCCTTGACAGTTTTCACAGATGCATCCAGAGCATCCCACAAGTCAGTAATGACTTGGAAGGATCCTCAGACTCAGCGGTGGGAGGCAGACATTTCCGAGGTGGAAGGATCACCTCAAGTAGCTGAGTTGGCCGCTGTCGTCAGGGCTTTTGAGAGGTTCCAGGAACCCTTCCGTTTGGTTACAGATTCAGCATATGTAGCCGGTGTAGTGTCCAGAGCTGAGAATGCAATACTGCAGGAGGTGCCTAACAGCGTCCTATATGAGTTGCTCTCACGACTGATAGATCTTGTCTCCCACCGAGAGCAACAATTCTACGTGATGCATGTCAGGTCGCACACCGACATGCCAGGGTTCATTGTTGAGGGCAATCGGAGAGCTGATGCCCTGGCAGCCCCGGTACACATGGTGCCGCTCCCTGACCGGTTCCAGCAAGCCAAGGTCAGCCATCAGACGTTCCACCAGAATGCGCCTGGTCTGGTCCGGCAATTCCAACTCACCCGTGACCAGGCCAAGGCCATTGTGGCCACATGTCCCCAGTGCCAAAACCATCAAATGCCTGCACTCAGTGCTGGGGCAAATCCCCAGGGGCTTCATAGCTGTGAGGTGTGGCAAATGGACGTCACAAAGATCCCAGAATTTGGTAGACTAAGGGATGTGCATGTATCGGTGGACACCTTTTCTGGCACCGTCTATGCCTCTGCCCACGCAGGGGAGAGGGCAAAGGATGTAATCAACCACCTCATCCATGCCTTCTCTGTGTTGGGAGTCCCTAAGGTTTTAAAAATGGACAATGCTCCCGTGTATGGATCCAAGGAGCTCAGGAGCTTCCTACAGCAATGGGGAGTGGAGCACATGACCGGCATCCCCCACTCCCCCACAGGTCAGGCCATAGTTGAGAGGACCCACCAGAGGCTGAAGAATATCCTCGAACACCAACGAGCGGCAATGAAGGCGGAGTTCCCTCATAGCCAGCTGGCACAGGCATTGTTCATGCACAATTTTCTGAATTGTGCGTTTGAGAACCTGAACCCTCCCATCACCCGGCATTTCAAGACCAACCCTCAGCTGGAGCTGAAAGAGAAGCCCCCGGTCCTTATAAAAGACCCAGAGACCTGGTAATTGCAGGGACCGTACGAACTTATTTCTAGTGGGCGGGGGTATGCATGCATTGCGAGTCGAACAGGGTTAAGATGGGTGCCTGCAAAGTGGGTGTGCCCCTACATCACCAAACCAGTCCAGGCCGTACCAATCAGGCAAGTTGAGAACGTCTGCTGGAGAAGAAGGCGACGGACCAATTCAATTTAAGTTACCCCTTATTAATCTTCTCTTTTTACATTTATTTTACAGCCTCAGCCCGAGCCCATCCTAAAAACATCATGGACCTCAAACACCTGGTCTTCCTGCTCTGCCTCACCATCCCCAGCTCTGCATGGATTGTTCCCCAGCTGACTAATAATGTCTGGAAGACGTTGGCACAAGCCCTTGGACAGGATAACATCTGCCCGTCCACCTCCTCCACTGCTGACCCTTTCCTATCCTGCCTTGTGAGGATCCCATATAAACTTAATGAGTTTCCCTTCACCTTCCCAAACCCTACAGCCTCTCCCAACAGGAAAACCCGCTCCTTCACTGTCCGACAGCTAGATGCGTGGAGGAGTTGGGTCAAACTGCTCCCCCCAATGAAAGACAAGCCCCAAGAGCTAGATTAACTCAGATCCTCCCCCGTGTATACCTCTATCCACTTTGATGTCACCCCTGACCCCCAGGCCCGGCCAGATATTGAGATCAAACAGTTTAATCAGGCGTATACCGCAAAAGAATGGTGCCAATGTGTGATCAAGATCCCTATGCTTTCCACCCCCGACAACCGACCCCATGCCCATCCGGGTGATTTGCGGCACCCGGGCCTGGACTGGCATCCCCCCTCATCTTATCGGAGGCCCTTGTACTTTCAGCCAGTTGAGCTTGTTTACCCCCAACCAGACCCAAACTGCGCATTGGAAAACACTTAATGAGACTTCCCGATTGGCCCGACCAAAGAGAGACACAGAACTCACTAATCTGGACGAAAATTGCAACTCTGAAATTATTCATTGGTCAAACCCAAAAGGCGTGGCCACCATTGCATTTTTACCATGGCTGGCCATTGCTCATGCCTTCAGGGAATTGGCAGGCCTGGAGTGCTGGGTGGTAAAACAAGCCAATGTTACGTCAACTGCGCTTGCTGGACTCCTATTAGATGAGGAGATAACAAGGCAGGCAACCCTCCAAAATCAGGCGGCCATCGATTTCCTCCTACTACTACATGATCATTCCTGTGAGGAGTTTGAGGGCTTGTGCTGCATGAATTTAACATCCAAGGCTGGGGCTGTCCGAAAGGCAATCAACAAGATGCAGGACGAGATAAAAGACATCAAGAAGGAGACTGGGCATTGGTTGAGTGACTTAGTGGGGAATTGGGGCATCTTGGGCTGGGCCACCTCTATCATTTGTTCTGGTTTGTTAATTCTATTTATTCTTATTTTAGCCCTCATTATTTTTGGGATTCTGAGACGGGTAGTGTCTGGCCTCATCACAAAGGTGTTAACCATCCACACCGCGAACCCAGCTGCCCTCTTCTCTGCCCAGGAGTCTGATGGGGATGAAGAAGACCAGCTAGTTCCAGAACCCGAAGAAGGACCCTGGATGGAGATGGCTCCCACCTGCCAGCTGTGGTTCGCTGACACCTATCCGGACTCGGAATTCCTACCCCGACCCGAATTTAGTTCATTTTAAAAAGACTTTAAAGGACTCTTTCTTCAGTTTTTCGTTTTGTTTAAAATAAAGAAGGGGGAGTTGTTGGGATGTGTTTTAAGTTCCCCCCATGTTATGGTTGCTCCCTCTTCCCCTCTTTATGTTAAATGGTCCATCCCTCCTTCTCCTCCTCCCCCTCCGCCTGTCAGTCTTCCCTTTCCCCTCCCATGTTATGTAACTTTATGCTGAGTTATTTCCCTGACCCCACCCTGGGGCTTGTCTGTCACCCTGAGGCCTCTCCCTCCTTTCCAGAACCTTCCAGCTAAGGCCTCGGGTGATGGGCTGATCCCCGGGGACCCCTCCCTCCTTCTCACCTCACTGGACACCCCTCCTGATTGTCATTCCCTTCACCACTCCCAGGTGGTTCCCTATTGGTTCACTATTGTTCCCTCCCTGTGTTGCCACCCCCTGTTATATACCCGTGCAAGCTGTTCTCAGTTGCCTTTTGGGGCGTACCCAATTCAAGTTGAGGTTAGTCTTGTGGACCAATAAACTTGGAGCTGTGATACCCCCAAAAGGACGACTCCCTCGTCTTTGTCAAGGTCGCCTAAGGTCCTTTACTGGTCTGGTGCATCTCAGCCTGCCGGTCACGTCCCTCTCCTGCAGTGGTCATAGGGAGTGGCTGTTGTCAGCCGTGCCGAACACCTGAGCTGGCCGCAGACCAAAGAGGCACTACTAGCTGCACCTAATGTCCAACATTTATATACCCTAAATCAGAGATCTCTGAAAGCAGAACAGGAGACACCTGATTTCCAGAGATACCGGACTTTTCAGAGTTTTCACCAAATCAACAGGACACTTAAGTTCATGTGATCTCTGAAAGTCAAGTCTACCTCAAATTAGATGTTGAACAATAGAAAAAGAAAAGCACTGTAAATCTCTCCAAATTTACCTATAAAAGGTTTTGCAGTAGAAAACAGCTTAAGTCACTGCATAAAAAGCTGCCAAATGACTAAAATCAACTGACCAAAAAAAAGAGAAAAGCTTCCCTCTGGATAACATTCAGCCATAACATTTTCAATTAACCTCTTTCAGAACCCACCAACAAAACAAGTTGGTGAGTTAATTTGCATGCAGGAAGTTTTAGTATAGTAATATTCCTTTGAGCAAGGTAGCCAGGGTGTGCAATGCAGAACTTTCTCAGCATGAAGAGTCCAACTGCCCAGAATACCATCTCTTTCAATTTCCTAAATACTACATCCAGCCCTTTTCACACACTTGCCTAAAAGTTCCCTGTTGCTCCCTGAGGTTCTCAGTTAATAGACATATCAGTGTAATCTGAGTGACACTGTTACCCAACACAGATGGGTTCTCTTGGGGATATTGGCAGAGTGAGGATGGCACTGAACGATAGTTACAATTAAAACTTTGTTTTCTTAACAGGATGTTATAATTGATATAGAAGAGAATTTCTTATTAGAATGGCACAGGATTTCTACAAGCAGAGTCAACATAGTATAATCTGTAACTAGCATGGTAAGGAATTTATAATACAATTTAATTTATAATTTCTAATCACCTGAACTCTCTGCAGCTCAGGTCAGATCCCAATCCATGGATTCTTGTGTCAGTATTACAATCAAAATCTCGAGGGGCTGGGGAACCACAAGTTGCAGGGGCTGTCTGGGAAGGCACAGCAGGGCTTGGCAGCCAGGACAACCCAGCCACCACAGCCAGGTCAGCCCAGGGTATCAGAAACCTCCCTGGGGACAACAAAGGGCAGGTTGGGACATGGGACCAGGGTGGAGCTGGCTTGGCCACCAGGCACTCACATAATGTGAATGCAAGTTTGCACATGTATACCAAGCTATGAGATGTAGGTATGCTCAGATCTAAACCTGTGCCTAGCCTATATAAACCATGCCCAGGTAACATAAGGGCTAAATAGAAGTAATTTCCTTTGTAAACCTACCTTTTTTTCTTTTTTCTTTTTTTTTTTTTTAATTAGGGAAATGAAATTAAAAACATAATTTATTTTCTATAATGCAACTTACTAAATGCATATTTTTGAGTATGCTGTAAGATAGACAGGAAAGTTAGCTATTCTAATTGCTGCCACTGCTTATGTATTCAGACTGAAGATTTTGAGGCACATTATGATCAAAAGCAATGCCTGGTGGTGTCAAAGGAGAGATTATCCCATGTTTCAGTTGGCTTCAGATAAAGACCATCTTTGTTTACTGACCTACACTGTAAAAAGATTTTAAGTAACAGACATATAATATGAATTCAAATTAATGTTATTTAAAACATCATTGTATACAGCAAACTGCATCTGGTGCTAACAGAGCAATGGTTCAGCTACAAAATTGCTAAGTTAAATTCTCATCAAAATCTTGTGTCTGAATGTATTTTGTGTCTGTCACTGTATTATCTTCTTTGTTTAGATCCACTTCTCATCACAGATCTATGATTCCAAGCTCCATCTAAAAATATAAGTCTTGTGCAGCCTTTACTTTGGAATTCTTAGGAAGTAGAGCTGTTTGAAAGTTCTTAAAACAATATATTCAGTAGAAATTTTTAATTTTTTTTTTTTTTGTGAGGCTGATTTTTTTGATTTTTCTCCTCCTGCTCCCAAGAGTGATCTGCTAATTTGAGATATTTTATCTAGGATTAAAAATACTTTAGAGAGAATATTAATTTTAAGGTAGAATATCAGTGCCTCTTTTGAGAAGCTTCCTACTCATTTTTCATCTTCATAAATGCTCAACCACCTTGTAAAACTGTTCTGAAAAGTGTACTTTTTTGTGATGATGATGATGATTAATAGAAATGAGAACAGGTTTGCCCCTTTTTCCAAAAAGATCCTAAACTGCTCTCCTACTCAAGCAGGTTCCTACTCCTGGATCTTACATAAGGATCCACATTTTGGATACAGAAAATTAGAAGTTCACTTCCTCATTTCTTGTATAGACATGTAAACAAAAATATTGAATATTCCCACTATTTTTTTGTCAATGCATGTTATTTGAAGCTATATCTCTTTTAACAAAATACTACTTTGGTCAAAAGAAGTGGGGACACATGTAAATATAAATGGTCTTTTTGTAGACTGTGATTATTAAGTAACCTCAAAACCTTTTTCTGCTGATGACTGTGATAGTTAACCATGTTCTGTCCTCCAGAAATTTCTGCAACATAGGTTTGATTTTCATCAAAATATTTCAGAATACCGAAGTATTCTAATAGGAAATTACATTCTGGATAAATTTATCTCCCTAGGGAGCACATCAGTTCCCATTTCAGCAAAGACACAAGCACATGAATCACAGGTATGAAATCCTTCTGCCTTCAGTCTACTCCTAAGCTCACAAGACATGGGATCCCTGCACTTTTCATGCTGCCTTTATAACATGTTGTAGACCCAGAAAGATCTGTTAGCACAGGATCATTCCACTCTCCCTCCTCTGTTCTGTCATTTACTCACACTGGAAACTAGAGTTTCTCAATTTAGGAGTGAGAAGTAGTGGAGAAAGCTGTGGGAAGAACTGGGGCATATCTGACCCTGTTGGAATCATGCTCTTCCCAGCCTTCATTCTGGATTCATTGCTGAACTCTATGGATGCCTTGAGGGCATTGAAGGGCTGCAGTTCAGTTCAGTTCAACAGTGATGTGGGAAATGGATTTGTAGAGACAAAGCCCAAGTTCTGGACCATGGCAAGTGAGGACCTGAGAGAGATTGTTTTACAAAGACAGAACTGATCAAAAAGCTTTTTCTTTCATGTCTCAAAAAGAAATAAAACTGAAGTAAGGGAAGTGGAAGTGGAAAAGACAGAAAAGTAAGAAATGATGTGTCAGTGAATGATAGGAGAGGTTACAGAAAGGGGGCAGAGGCAATCACCCGGATCAGCAGCCAAAGGTCTGAGGAACTATCAGTGTAGAAGTGTATCCAGTAGTGTGCAGTAAAGCAAGAAATGCCCATTTTCACTGCAGTTAATTTATTAAACAAATATCTCTCAATATAATTTGACATCAGTCTTACTTCTCTAAATGTGTATAAATGCATAACTTATTTCATGGGATCATTAATGATCACAGCAGTGAACAGCTGTCTGGTTACAAATTTACTGTAATGCTTAAACGCCTACATACTGGAATTCCTTTTTTTCTGGGTTGTTTGGGTTTTTTTTGTTGTTGTTGTTGTTTCTTTGTTTTGGTTTGGGTTTTTTTTGTGGTTTCTTTGTTTTTGTTTTTTGTTTTTTGGGTTTTTTTTTTAATAATCAAGGAACTGAAAAGAGAAATAAATATTGTGCTCTTTCATTAACTTGATCTTGAAGAATTGACTTACCAGTGATCCTTGCATCATATTTCAACAGCTAGTAAGTCTTACAACACTTAAAATATTTTTAAAATCCCAAACAAACAAAAACCAGAAAGACTAATTATTTTGCAGTCAAACCTGACACAGTCTAACACAGTGCATAATAGATAATACTGTTTCACCAACTTCCTTTGCAGTTCTTTTTCTCTTAGAACTGGCATCTTTTGTGGAACATAAGAGTGTTTACAAGAGACAAAATGTTCTGCGAACTGAAAAGAAGTCAGCAAAAGTGACTCTAGGAAAGGTAAAATAAGAATATCTAATTGTATTTAAACATGCAGATGTATTTTTGCATAAAACTGTGCTGCCTCTTAATTCTTCTTATAAAAAATACATGGGCATTTGACATATGTTAATACAAGAAAATAATTCTTATTCCAGGGGTTATTTGTTTTGGTGAAACCTTAGCCAGAAGGTATTTCTGAGGCCAATCATGAAAGCAGAATTTTTAAATACTTACAGGTTGTTATTTCTAATACGAAAATCCACAGCTAGTAATTTTTATTCAGAGAATACGTATAAAGAGTAAAATCTCCATTTCTAAGAGCTTGGGTAAGCACAATTCTTTGCTCATTCATATGCTGAGTGCAGACTGCAAGTCAGTATTTAGCAGGGCTGCAGCAGGCAGTGCATGCCTGACCACACTCTCCTATTTTTTCACCCTTCTAATAGCATTGGAGAGTCAAAAAAGCAGTGAAAAGAGAAGGGCATGTATTGAGGAATTTGTTATGCAGGATGCACTCAGGCTTCACGCCATTTAGCCGTAGAGATGAGCCCTAACCCAACAGTTATCTCTGTGCACTGCTGTATTTACAGGATTGCAAACTGAGAGCAGAATTGAGCCGAGGAATCTTTTTTCAGAATCATGGGGCTTTTTGTCTGTAGGAAGGCAAGCTGATGCTGTTAAGAGGCAGAAACTGTTAAGAGATCTGGGTTCATAATTAAAGATTTCTGATGTAACTCTTTCAAATTAGTTATGAACTCTCATTTTTTCACTGTTGATACCAAGGATGATAAGAGGAATGCTCATCTTATTCAGCTGAAGTGTTTAATCTTCCATAACTGTGATGTGCTTTGAGGTGGCAGTACTGAATGTCACAAGGAACAGCTATGAGGAACTAGCATTATGTACTTTGATTGAAGATAGTCAGATACCTGAACTGAAAAACTGAAAAAAAAAAAATTTAAAGTAACCTTAGAACAGATCAATTGTTCCACTGCAGTGTGATCTCTCAGTGCAGAATTATGCTGAAGTTAGCTTTGTAAAAGCTTTGGTAGAGGTTGCTTAAGAGCTATTTTTCAGCCAGCTACATCAGACAGTGAGTGTTTATTTTCTAATTATTTAATTGCCGATTTCAACTGAGGAGTAGTTTGTTCTTCTTCCAAGTACTCTCCTTCTGACCTAATGATGTTTCCGAAGCAGCAGCCTTCAATAGCGAGGCCTGTGTCAGGCCCAAGTGGATTTGGTTAAATTTATACCTCGTGTCTTCAGTGTGGAGTCAAAGGACAGCAGGAAAAGCAGGGCAAGTAACACTTTACAGAGTGAGGAGGCTGAGGGCCGAGATGACCCCCGCCACAGCTACGTTTAATACCATGCCCTGAAAGCACGTAATTTATGACGGGACAGGTACCAGTGCCACGTTTTGCTCGCAGCCACACACCCAGCCCGGGCCTTGGGCAGCCGTGCCCCCGGACCGGCAGGAAAAGCGCCAATTTCCTTCCGTTCGGGCCAGCTCGGCTGCGGGCGAGCCCCGCCCCGCCCCAGCGTCGCCCCTCGGGCCGAGCAGCTGCGGTCCCCGATCCGCGTCGGTGTCGGGGCCGTGTGGGGCCGTGTGGGGCCGTGTCGGGGACATGTCGCGACACAGGCGGGTCCCGCGGCGGCAGCCCGGCGGGGCTGCGGGGGACGGGGCTGCCGCCGCCGCGGTGCGCGCCCGGGCCGAGCCCCTCAGGGAGGCCGGCGTGGACGAGGAGGTGGAAATGGCGGTGCAGCTGGCCCTGGAGCGGTTCCAGAGCGGGGACGAGGCGGGTGCGCGGCACGGCCCGGCCCGGGGGCAGCCTGCGGGGAGGGCGCTGGCAGCGGTCAGGGAGGGGATCCTGCCCCTCTGCCCGGCCCCGGTGAGGCACAGCTGGGGTGCTGTGTCCAGCTCTGGGCTTCCCAGCACGGAGACAGGGAGCTAATAGAGCGGGTCCAGCAGAGACCACTGAGATGAGAGGTCTGGAGCATCTCTTATCAGGAAAGGTGTGGGGGTTGGTCCTGTTTAGCCCAGAGGAGACTGAGAGGGGATCTCACTACTGCATATGAATATCTCCAAGATGAGTCCCAGGAAGGTGGTGCAGCCAGTTTGGTGACAGGACAAGGAGCAATGGCCATAAATTAAAACAGAAGAAGTTCCACCTGAACATGAGGGAGAACTTCTTTCCTTTGAGAGTGGCAGAGCACTGAAACTGCTGCCCAGGGAAAGCGTTGAATTTCCCTCTCTGGAGACATCCCAAACCCTAGATGTGTTCCTCTGTCACCTGCTCCAGGTGACCCTGCAGGGGGTTGCACTGGGTGGTCTCCCTTCCAGTCCTAACAATTCTGTGGTTCTGTAACATTGAGATGTCAAGATTACTGCCTGTTGCATTGTTACTGTCTTTTCATTATTATTTAACATTCTAGAGATGGAATTTCCTTCTAGTTTCACTAGTACTGAAAGAGCATTTGTTCACCGGCTCTGTCAGTCTCTTGGACTGGTATCTAAAAGCAAAGGGTGAGTCAGGGTACAATTTTCAGTTCTTTGGTGCAGACGGATAGAATTTCAAGACTAATGATAACCTGATTGATGTTTTCAACATACTCAACTGTGTTGCAAGGAATAGTATTAGAGAAAAAAGTGTAAAAGTAGCTACAGAAATGAGCATATTTGTTCATTGCTGTATGCATGCTTGAAAAGCTTGTGACATGCATTTTGGGACAGCTTGATTTTATACTTTGTGGATTTAATGGCTCCATTAAAAAAGCTTCTCACTGTGATTTCTGTTTTTTTTTTCCAAAGAATTTGCATAGCGTCTCATACCCTGACAGATAAAAGTTAACCTAGAGTAGGTTCCTTTTTACTAAAATAAGTTTTCTCTCCCCCCTGACAGAAAAGGAGCCAATCGATACCTGACTGTAAGGAAGAAGGATGTGTCAGAGGCACACGTAGTCATGACTTGTGACTTGGCTCTCCGTACGAAACACGCCGTTTGGAGTCTAATTCAGCGCTTTCCCGTCACAAATAAGGAACGCAAGGAGCTCCTGCCAAGGACAGAGCGAGGAAGTGTCCGTGCTGTTGCATCTGGTACGTTCAGCATGTGTTCTGATTTGGACTTGCCCATCAACACCACTTGAAACCATGACAAAACAAACCTCTTTCTGCTCTGTCCCCTCTGGTGTCCTAACAGACACTTTCAAACAAATGCATTAATTTTCTGTACTTTTAAGGTCTTTTATAACTGGTGCTGTGAGGAACTTGGGAAGTCATATTATGCACATTGAGATGTCCACCTTGTGTTGTGTTAATTTAGAATCTTTGAGCCAGTTCCAGCCAAATCTTTTTGGAAGCACATTTTGAAGTGTGGCTTCACACAAGTACTATGAGGTGGGGTTGAAGAGTCAGTGTTATTGTGATGCCATAAGAATGCCTATATGAGAAAATGCGGTTGTCTGTTCTGCTTATAGAAATTAATGTCCTTGATAAATCAATAATTTTAGTTTTTATTTCTTCATCTCTACAAAATAGATTTGGTCCTTAAGAGACTACTGTCCAGACTTGTTGATTTCTCGAATATGGAAGAGTTCACTGAAAGACAAACTTCTATCAAAATGTTGGGTTTTTTTTTTTAAAGCAAGGTTTTCATCTAGATTATTGCTTTAGCAGCTACAAGTGGAAGAGTTGCACTGTGTTTTTGTGAGCAGAGATGGGTGTAGTGAACAGAAAACATTTGTACCAGTATGCCTTGCTTAATTGCATGTTTCTGATACGTGGTGTCTGTTCTTGAAGTGCTTTCTTTGCTGTTATTTTCAATTGTTCTAGTTGTTTAATAGGATTGTTATATGAACAGAGGGAAGCTGTAATAAAAGTACTGAAATGCAATGTCTTAGGAATGTAAGGGATAAGTTAATGAACAGTCTAATATTTGCCTTTCTGTACATCTCAAGTATGTATTTTTAGTTCTTCTGATCTGTTAGTCTGTTTGTCTTGGTACAACAGAGCTTGAAATTTAGTATATGAATCTGTTAATGACATTAAATATGTATAACTGAGTTTACAGTGAGCTTTTCATTCTGCCAGAAAATAGTTCTCAAGGAATTATAGAGTGGTACTTGCAATGATGGATGTGAAGTGGCTCCCTCAGAAGATGTGCCCGTTTTTTGGCTGCTCATGCACCGCTTTCTAACGCATCGCACTGCTGTGTGGGGGCCAGGGCTCTTGCTTGCATTGGTATGATTTCAGGCAAATGTGTGGAATAGCTTAAAGGTTTAACTCTGTCAGTGTGTATTTCTAGGGGGAACTGCAGGTGTGAAAAGTGGGCGCAGATACAAAGGCCACCAAAATACACCAGGCTGGTATTCTCTGGTTTAGTTTGCTTCTCCTTTTGCTCTTTGTAGGCTTTTTTGACATGGAGCAATGCTGTGGAAGAGTCTGGTTTTCTTCAAAATACCCATGAAAGTAATAACTGTTTTGAAAAATATCTATTCCAAGCACTGCAGGACATGCTATAAAAATGACGTCTAAATGTGTGATGGGTTTGTCACTTTACCGACAGGGATGCATAAAAAGTCAGCAATGTTAATTTTTAAGTACAGTTTTTGAGCAGTGTTTTTGTGACCTTCCTCTGTGTCTGCATAAATAAACTTTTAACTTGTCTTCGCAGAAAACAAAGAAGTAAACAAGACAAGTGGTCGACTTAATGATGGTATCCCCCAGGTCCCAGTGAAAAGAGGGGAATCAGAGTTTGATTCCTTCAGGCAGTCACTACCAGTTCTTGAAAAACAGGAAGAAATTGTCCAAATCATAAAGGACAATAAAATTGTTTTAGTTATAGGAGAGACTGGATCAGGAAAAACGACGCAGGTATGTTGCTTCAATGAAATAAAAACTATAACAGTATTTATTCTAAACTAATGCCAATTGTGTAACATTTGTGATATGGGATACTTTTATGCTATTTTAAGGCTTTCCTTTTCCTGTTTTGAAAATGTTCCTGTCCTGTGATTGAAAATGTTGTTCCAATTCATTTTCTTGCTTTTGAAACACTAGGCCTCTAGATAGGTACTAGAAGCATAAATGATTCCTCACAATTTTCTGGTAGGTACCATTTTTTCATTAAAATTATACAAAATATTGAAGGGAAAATAGCTGTGATGTTTGTATATCCCTTTTTCTTCTTTTTTTTTTTTTTAGATTTCTCTGAAGCAGGAGGGAGGCACTGTAAGGTTTTTTTTTAAAAAAACCTAAATAGGTTATACTTAGGAATTTATTTTCTGCTGATTCAGATATGCTTGCTGTGATAATTGTAATGAAAAGTCTTTTGCAATGTGCAATATTGATATGCAGTTAATGATTTCCCTGTGCTAACAAAGCTGTGACGTTCTCAAAAAGCAAATTTGAACCACTTTACAGATCCCTCAATTTATCCTTGATGACTGCTACAAGAATGGAACTCCCTGTCGTGTGTTTTGTACTCAGCCAAGACGTTTAGCAGCTGTTGCTGTGGCTGAAAGAGTGGCAGCAGAAAGAAGAGAGAAGATTGGCCAGACAATTGGTTACCAGATCCGGTTAGAAAGCAGATACTAATGGTATTTCTAAGTGTCGGTTGATCTTGTGTTGGTCTTGTGAATCTTGTGTACATTGAAACTGCAGTATGTTTGGGTTGCAGCCTCACAGGTGGGATATGTTACTGCAGGTAAGGAATACGTAAGAGTGAAAAGGATAGCTTACTTCCTGTGTTTTGCAGTTTCATGTAGAAGGTTGTCTTACAGAACTGAATCTCAGGTATTTTCTGTTGATTTCTTCTGCAGAGTGTATGCATGGAAATCCTTGTCTGATTTTCAGATCAAGTCTACACTTTCTTCTTTCCCCCCCCCCCCGCCTTTAACATGTGCGAATCCAAAAGGTCTGCAAGCTTTGAAGGTAGGTGTGAAAACCAGCATGCTGTAACAAATGTTATGTAGTGAGAGTTGATAGGAGCCATAAAAGGGAAAACAAAAAAATTGGAATGTGACTGATGAAGCTGAGCATTATTTACCAGTCTAGTCTGGACTAAATTTACTCTTCTTCAGCTTCTGTGTTTAAAACATGACGTGATGTAAAAGTAGAGATTTCAGTATCACTTGATGAATTTGTCTGTAAGCAGAGCATGAATGGATTGTTTGGGGTTTTTACATCTTTGCACCGTGTAGCGAAGTGACATTTCAGGGAAGGGCCAGCAGTTGAGATATGAGTGACCAGAAGATGGCTAAAGGTTGTGCTGCTTGAGTGAACAAAGATAACACATAGCTGATGAAAATGAATGCACTTGAACAACGAAGCCACAATAAGAATTCAAATGTGTGCATGAAAGCTCACAAGGATATTGAGAGATTAGAAGAGCTAGTGAAGATGTGTCACAAATAAGCTGGATGATTAATATATGGAAGTACTATGCTGGCAGAAGAAGAGCAAAGTCAGGTGAAAATGGTAGAATTACTGGAAGCAGCGCAGAAAATCCAGCTTGAGAAAAATCAATACAATTACTCCAGAGAAACACTGAAAGGGGGCGATAACAATATTTTGAGCTGTGGACAAAAAAAATTTTGAGTGGATATGTTTAGAGGTGTTTATAGTAACACAGAAATATAATTTTTAAGGTTTTCTTAACTGTCTTCCAGAGAAAAGCTGTAGAGTACAGTACAGAGGAACTTTTCAGCTCTTTTAGGATGGCAGTACCAGAGGGAGTAGTGACAATTGCTGTTTTTATTGGGACAGCTAACTGTGCCCCAGGTATAGAATTGTAAAAGTTCAGTATTTTCACCTCCTGAAAAACCAGAGGATCACGCAGATGACTTAGTGATTTAGTCAGCTGTAATGAATTGTGTCTTCAAGGCAAGGCTTTGGGAGCTGTGGGGAGGCTTCTGTGAGGAGGTGCCAGAAGCCTCTTCTGTGTGTGACAGAGCCGGTGCCAGCCAAGACAGGCCTGCCTCTGGCCAAGGCTGAGCCCATCTGTGGTGGTGGTAGTGCCTCTGGGACAGTGGGGAATGGGGGAGGAAAACCTGCACAACAGAGGCAGCAGTTCAAGAAGAGCAGTGAAAGCATGTGAGAGAAGCAGATCTGCACACAGGAAGGTCAGTGCAGGAGGGGAGGAGATTCTCCAGGTGCCAGAGCAGCCCATGGTGCAGCCCATGGTGAGGCAGCTGTGGCCCAGCAGGCCGTGGAGGTCCGTGGTGCAGCAGGGATCCTCCTGTGAAGGATTCTGTGTTGGAGCAGGTGGATGCTTGAAGGAGGCTGTCATCCTCTGGGAAGTCTCTGCTGAAACAGGCTCCTGGCAGAACCTGTGGCCCTGGGGAGGGAGCCACACAGAAGCAGGTTTGCTGTCAGGATTGTGACCCTGTGCGGTCCCACACTGGAGCAAGCTGTTCCTGAAGCACTGCACCCTGTGGAAAGGGACCTGTGCTGCAGCAGTTCCTGGAGAACTGCAGCCCATGGGAAGGACCCATATTGGAGAAGCTCGTGGAGGACCCATGTTCCCGTGGAAGAGACCCACGTTCTCCTTGTCTTTCTCTGGAGCCTGGGAGTCTTTTTGTTGTGTTTCCTCTCCCCTGCCCATGGGGAGGACAGATAGAGTGGCTTGGGTAGGCACCTGGCGTCCAGACAGGCTCATCCCACCACGTGTAGACAAATACAAAGGCTATATCCAAGCACAGGCTGAGGAATTGGAACCTAGTTTTCCACATGGAATTTTCTAGTAAATTGAATGACATGCAGAGTTTCTTCACAGTTCTCTTTTACTTCTTATTTAGTAAAAATTGAATCTTATTCTTTCAATTTATCCATTGTCCAGAGTTTTGGGGCGCAAACACTACAAATTGTTAGGAAATGTCTGTGAAAAGGCGTAGTTTAAAAACAAGTGGTGTGCATGAATCTTTTGAGGAGAGAACTGTAATTTCTCTTCTGGTCAGCAGCTGCTTTAATTTTTGATCCATGGAAAGCTTTAAATGGTGCAACCCCCTAAGTTGTCTCTGTGATGTGATCCATAGGGTTTCTCCAAAGACACTGGTAACATTCTGCACTAATGACATGCTTCTTGGCACGCTGATGGCAGGAGACAGCACCCTCTCCACTGTGACCCATGTTATTGTGGTGAGCATCCTGTGGTCTTTCATGTGGGGTGGAGCAATATGTATTGCTTTGGAAAATGAGGTCCTCATTTGTTTTATTTAAATTTGCTGAGCACTTTAGGTGTTTTTGTTTGGTAGGATCTGAATCAACTTTAAAGACTTTCTGAGTCCTCAGAGTAGAATGCATGTCTTGTGCAGTTTGGTGTTTTTCTGTGTGTTTGTGTTTTTCCTGTAAAAATGTCTTATTTTCATGCCAATGAATCAGTGTGGAATCAGGAGGAGTGGAGAAGGACAGAAGTGTAAATTTTTCTGAACTTCCGTGGTCAGGAGAAAATCCTTAGGGAGGCTTACATTGATGTGGTTCAATGTGATTGTGTCAGAATTTCTCTTACCATTTGTTTTAGCAATACAGGTTTTCAGTCCATTTGTTTGCCCAGAGTTTTCAAGATAATGTGGAGTCTAATTGCTAGCAAATTATTCAGATTGTTAATTTGTGATTATGTCAATATTCCTATTGTGGAATTGAATAAGGGGAACTGGAATGTTTTTGGCAAGATTTAAGTACTGAAGATTAAAAGGTAAGTTTAGGTGCCTGCCTGTTTATCAAAGTTAAAAAAGCATGAGAATGATCTATACATTCTTGATGTCAGCCTGCAAACTTTGTATTTTGAGTCCTTGTTTCCTTCATTCATAATATAGATCAAAACAGAAGAATGAAAAAGATGATTAATCAGTTATGTGCCTTAACTTACAGGCTTTGTGTGTGACTTGTCTAAGCAATTTGTCTGTTTTTCTGACTATGTGGTGTCATACATTTCTTTAAATGCTTATCAATGGTGAAGTGAGAATTTATTAAAATAAGATTTGTAGTTTGTGGTGTTTTCTTGAAATTCAATCAGAGAGGTTTCAGATATTCACTTTAGCCTCTGAAGTTAAAGTGTTTATGGCTTCAGCATTGCAACGCACTCAGCGCTGAGGTGTTTTAGTTTCTTTATGGATAGTTTTTTAAAAAAACCCTATTAGTTAAACTAGACTCACACATTTTAAGGCCTCTGTAACGTGCCACCAAAACATGTTTTTTTTTTTTTTGAGAAGTTTGTTTTTGTCAGAAGTTGTGATCCTGAATCTGTGATGGTTTTTCATCTTTTTTTCCCCTTTTGTTACAGGATGAAGTACATGAGAGGGATAGGTTCAGCGACTTCTTGCTAATAAAACTGAGAGATCTGCTGCAAAACCAGAATAATTTAAAACTAATTCTCTCTAGTGCTGCTCTAGATGCAAATCTCTTCATTAGGTATTTTGGAAGCTGCCCAGTAATACATAGTAAGTCTTGATCTTAACTTTTAAGTCTGAGTATACCTGCCCTGAGACTCACAGATCTTACTAAACTGTAGCAAATTATTCTGAGTAAAGGCACATGATTAATACACTGAGAATTACAGGAATCCTTGTTCTTTCTGTATGCAGGTTTCTTGTTTCATGACTATTTGCATCTCATTCAGAGTGAAGTGTTTTAGTCACTGGGAGTTCTGTAAATGCAGATACATCCTGCCCCCCTCCACTCTTAATTGAAGAAGTAGGAAGAGGTTATTGAAGTTCTGTCTTCATGCTGATACAGGACTTAGAAGCTACATGAGTGTGATATGTATCAATGCATTCCAGTAGGATCTTACTCTTCAGGCTTTGTGAAGGTTGTTACTGGTTACTGGATAAAACACAGATAACTGTACCAGTTCAGTTCAGAAATACAGGCTTAGACAGATTGGGTTTCACATGAAAAAAGGATCACATGATTCTCTGATTTAAAGAAAATTAGTAGTTGTTCATCTAGGTAAATATTCAGAAAAGACATCCAGTTTCGCTTATTTTGTGTTCAGACTCAGTTACCTGCAGTTAGACTACATTCAAATGCAAAGAAAAGTTATCATTTTTTGCTGGTTTAATTTCATTTGACTGATCTTTAGTAAAGGCAAAATGTAAATGTGTGGGAGGTGGGGGGTTTTTGTGGGATTGCAGTTTTTGCCCCACCCTCCTGGCTTGCAGGTTTTCTGCATGGGTGACCTCCTCTGGCACCTTGCAATCCTCTTACTTTTTCAACAGTAATGTCCAACTTTAATGTGTTTTGAAAAGTATCTTTTAAGAGAAATTATTTATTTGACAATCAGGTAGACTCTCTGCATGTCAGCCTTTTTAAAAAAAATCTCAACGGTTTTAGGAAATGGGATTGCTTACTGGTTTATTTTAGCAAATGTTTGTGAGGAGGAAACCTTTTTTTCCTTTCTTTTTTTGCAGATGGAAGTGCTTAGTTCTCTGTTTTGAATTTCTGCCCAGTTGAATAAGGTTTGCAGCTTGTTGGAGACAGGAATCTGGAAATTACACGTGATTTCATGTTCTCTGAATTTTTTTTGCAAGGGAGTGCCTCAGTTGTGATTGTTGTATGACTTTTCAGTTTACTCTTTTTGCAGCTTCCTGTTCTTTCAGATCGGTCAATTTGTGTTGGAAAATCTGATGGCAATCTCTCCCAATCTCTCCAGTTTACCACAGTGTTTGTGCTGGTTATATAACAGGCCAATAGCAATTTAAAAGATGTTTTTTTCCCTTTTTTTTTTTTTTTGTTAATTTAAGAATTAAAAGAAGCGGCTTTGTCTGTTAATGTAATATACAAGGTTTGAGTCTCCTTCAGCAATATGGCTGACAAAATCCTGACCACAGAAACCACATTTTGTAACTGTGGATCGCTGTAGTACACAGAGTTTGTGATCAGTGTTGGAAGGCTTCCTCTGTCACAGCTTCTAAAAGTATGTGAATTGTGGATTGTTCTTTCTGAAGGAAAATCCTGAGTGTTCCTGAGTCAGGTTAAGGAACAAGAAATCAAAATGTAGAGATTTTAATCTTCATGCAAAAAGCATCCTGTAATGTCCACAGATAAGGTCTGGAAAATAGTCATGTTGAAAAAGAAATCAGGATAAATTATCAGAAGGTAAAGGCCACTGGGATGTCTCATCTGTCAAGAAGTATTCAGTAAAAAAAGCTCAGCTTTGCTGAATTAGTTGAGGATATGGAGATAAGGCTGCCTTCTTACATGCTTCTCATGAAAAGAAAGTAGTTCAGTATAAAGATGTACTGTCTCTGTGTGGAACCTTGCAAAAAGCTGTATTAATTGCTTATTAATTAATTACATTTTTGATCCAGATGGCAGACTTACATGGCAGGTTCTTGTTTGTAACCCTAAACAAACACGGCTGTTTTCTTTTTCTCATTAAAAAAAAATTGTAGTTAATAACTGTCAATCTTATGAACATCTCCTGCTATAACACTTCATAAAATTGAAGAGGTTGAGGAGAAACAAGGTGGCATTTGACTTTGGAAATATTTTGTTTTGTACAGTTTTGAGAAAAATAAACTCCAGTGAAGGTAGTTTTTTAAAATAATTAATTCTGTAAGTGAAGCTAGTGAATATAGAATCTTTTATGGATTTTTTCTATTTTAGTCCAAGGGAGACCTTTTCAAGTTAAAGAGATGTTTCTGGAGGACATTTTACGAAGCACTGGGTATGCAAACAAAGAGATGGTGAAGTACAAAGAAAAGAAGCAGCAAGGTCAGTGGATTTGTTAATTGTAAGGGTTGGCAATGAGAATCATTGATTGAACAAACAGTTAACAGGATTATTTTCTGTTAAAATTCCAGAGTCAGGAGATTAAATGAGATGTGATTAGATGACAGCGTCTTTAAGCTCTCAATATTTACATTTTTGAAATAGTTTATGCAATTAAAGAAAAAAAATCACTTTGATTCAGTGGTTGCATTCTTTTTTCATTCAGTTGATAAATGTCATCTTTTTTCTAATTGTTATGCTGTAGAGTTATATATAACTGGGGGCTCTGCCCACATGAGTACTAAAGAAGCATAGGATGCTCTGTACCTTTGGGTGCAAATTAAATGCAGCTATTAAAGCAGGCATGATTTTGTACATCTTGCACTAAATTTCCTTCAGCAACATTTTTCACTGCTTTCTTCAGGCATGGATGTATTTTTTTAAGTGTTAACACTCTTGAGCTAAACATCATTTGGTTTAAGTTGATTAAGTAGATACTGCTCAGAAGTTTTCTTGGCAACTGAAAGTAATGATCCCAGTGATTATTTAAAGAAAAATTTTTAAAAAAATGCAAACCCCAAAGCTATAACATACAGTCCTAACTGGATATTGATCACAGTGCTCACCTCTGATCACTGGGGTCAGAAAAGTTCAGTTAGGACCCTGGTGTTTTCTAAGGTTTCTTCCACTTGTGTAGAAAAGTAAGTTGTTACATGCAGGGACTGTATCACTCGTCTTCAGAATTCCATTTGTGGAAAAAGATCTGGTCTGAGATTGTGTGGAAGGTGATTACTTAAGGAAGATACTTTGAATGCAGTAGTTTGGAATAACGGAGGTTTTGGGGGGTTAAACACCAAAGTGTTGGGTTTTACCTTGTTTTTATAGCCCTTGTTTGCAGTGGCGCCCTTTGGGTACCCTTAAATATGTCATTTATGTTGGACTGGTAGTAGCATTCTAGACTAAATAAAAGAGGTTGAATAGGTAAAACTTGGTAAAACCTGCTGTAACTAACTTTTTTAGTAGAAAACAATGGATAATAAATATGACTCTAAAACTTTCTTGGGGAATACTTTGCATTCTAGAAGAGAAACAGAAGAACACTCTTGCTGAGTGGTGTTCAGCTCAAGATAACACTAACAAAGGGACATCTCGGAGACAAAAATCAGTTCCAAGGACAAATGAGGAGTACAAATGGTTGGATGATGGTGGTGACACAGTATTTAATCAACTGGTAAGTTTTTTCTTTTGTCGGAAGAGATGTTTATATTTGTGTTGTATTCTAGCCATTTAAAATCTGTTTTCTACAGTTCTGTTGAGTCTTTCAGGATATTAACGTATTTTAAAGATTACTTGATTAGGATGAACTGCTCTAGCTGAAGTGTGCTCTTCAGATAGGGTGGTTGCACACAGCTTTTCCTCAGATCAAATGGCTCGACTGCCATTGTGTTCGTACTTGCATATGACAAAATCAATGCATTAACTGATACCTGAGTTAGGTATATCTACACTGATATATTTGGGTTTCTGTTGCTGCTGGGAAAAATAACCATTCCAATTCTTTGTGGATAATGTATAAGAATAAAGACAACTCTTGGAAGAGATTAAGCTTTCAATATTGTTTTTTATCTTCAGACTGAAAAAGATGTGAATTGCCTTGAACTGTGGATAGTAAAAGAAATGGATTCCTGTCTTTCTGACATCTGGTTGCATAAAGATATTGATTTGTTTGCTCAGCTGTTAAATCTTATTTTAACTGAAAATGTCAGTGGTAAGTTTCATGTGTTATTACATAAAAAAAAGCAACCTCAAATTTACTTAGATTTTTATGGCTACTTTTATCTCCAGTTTCAAATGGTATTACCTTTGCATTCTGATGCCGACTGAAAAAATGATAGGGCTAGCAGAAATAATGGGTTGTTTAGTTACTTGTTGTTTTGAAGTATTGACAGAAGTGTGTTTCTAAAACAGTGTAGAATTCATATGAACTAACTTCAGAGATAAAGTGAGGAAACAAATTCTCTTTGGGCTGGAATTTGAAAGCAATATTTGTACTATATTTAGATGAAAAAATAACATTTCTCTTGGTTTTGCTGGATTTTTTTTTCTTTTACTTCTCAGTTGATTATAGGCACAGTGAAACTGGTGCGACTGCTCTGATGATTTCTTCAGGGAGAGGCTTTTTGAGTCAAGTAGAACAGTTGATCAGCATGGGAGCAAGTATCTACTGCAAATCATCTAATGGCTGGTAAAAACAGAGAAACCAAAAGATAGATTTATGTGTCAATATAGGAGAGAGAAAGAAAATTGTTTAACATCTAAATTAATTTGCTAACTTATCACACTGCTGTAAGAACTATAGATTTTGACAGCCTCAACAATTTCTAACTCCTGATAATCACATTGTTTTCTGTAAATTCTAAATTGAATTCTTAATTACATGGTCTTGATTATGAGCTATAAACTTTGTTTCAGTAGGTCTTATTTAAGATACTGGTTAGCAGAACAACTGTAATCTACTGAATTGGACCAAAATATTTGGCAATTCCTATTTTCATGGAGTTACCCATATCAGAAGATCTTTCTGTTATGTTTCTAAATATATTGTAGCATGTAAAAATATTTGTGAATCTGTAGAAACTCAGGTTTTGTGGTAATGGATTATGTCTTCATATAAAGAGGGAAGTACAGTAAATAATTGTTGTATGGAATGATAAGAATTAGGATTCCAGGGGTCTGATATTTGGTACTAACATTTGAAAAAACTTGGGAAGGAATGCAGTTTAAAGATAAAACAGTGAACTGCATCGTGAGGAGGACAGCTTCTGAAAGACATGAAATAGCCAAATGTTATGCCTGGGGTGTGACCTTTTGAGATGACTTCAAGGATACTGCAAACAGGCAGGTCTGATCTCTGCACCTTGTTGTGGACTTTTTAAAGGAATGGCACTTTCTTCCTCCTCACTTCCTTGTGCATGTTTGCTCCTGTGTAAAACGGACATTCTTTTGTGGTAAAGAACTGTAGTCACCTAAAAGTCAGATAGCTGTTAACACCTATTCATGCACTTTCAAATGGGAAGTTGCAGATCCAGAAATAACAGTACGGATGTCAGTACAGAAATGGGTACAAAAGTCTGGTGTCAATTGCCTCTCCTGATGCGCTCTTCATATTCATCTTTTGAAGTGAAAAGTCTAATAAAAATACTTGTGCAACTATTTCAGGATGGCTGTGGACTGGGCTAGGCACTTTGGACAGACGGAGGTTGTTCATCTGTTGGAATCCTACAGGTCAGTTGTAACTGTTTTGCAGAATCAGTTGTATATTATATACAAACGGTTGTGATGGGAAATTTGAGGTTTGTGTTCTTTTAATCAGAACAGGTGTTAGCTTTTCATGGTCTAAAATCTGGACTTAATGGCAAGACCTCTTTTTAAGAATAGGAATATTTCAAAAAATAAACAGCAAAAATGTTTGTACTTAGTATCATATTGTTTACGTTTGCACAACTTGTTATTCTGTACTTTTCACATGCTTACTTTGGAAACAAATCTGTCATGTGTTTTTATTTATACTTTTTATATGCAATAGGCATATTAAAGAAAATTTACAGAAGTAATCTGTACACTAGGCCATTCAAGAATGATTTTCTGATTAACTTACAGTTATCGTACTTGAGGTAGTGTTTTGTAAAGCTTATCTCTACTATAATTTCTCTTAGTGTAGTTTCTGCTAGTGGGAAATTTTTGGAGAACACGTATCTCTTAAATATTTGTACTTGAACAGATAAACGAGAAGTATCTTTATACTTTCCTTTGCTTATGGTTGTGTTTCAATGAAGTTGAAGAAAACTAAAGTTAACACTAATAAATAAAGTGGCATCCTTCACTGGGTTAACTTTGAAATCAGTAAACAGTAATAGTATGGTGATTCCCTTCTGCTACACTTAAACATCAGAATTCAAGACCAATAGTCATATTGGTCATGAACTAAGTTTGAGTGGATGGCTCAATGCAAACCCGAAGGGGCAGCCTTGATTCTGGTGTATTTTCCTGTTACAGCGCTTCATTCGGATTTGGAAACATGGATGAAAGTTCCCTGGTCCAAAAAAGTGCTAGTGACCTTAGTGCAGAGGACAGAGAGCTACTGACAGCTTATCATCACAGTTTTGATGATGAAAAAGTGGATCTGGATCTGATAATGCACTTACTTCACAGCATCTGTCATAGTTCTGATGCAGGTAGGTAAATACCTAACCAGTGGTTGTGGATTTGGCTTCTGATGAATCATGCTTTTTTCAGCAATCCACAAACGTTAAAACCTTCTGAGTGCTATTCGACATGTATTTGAATTTTCTGTTTAACTTTGCAAACCCACTTCCTTTTTTAGGAGCAATTTTAATATTTCTTCCTGGGTATGATGAGATAGTGAGCCTGAGAGACCGCATTGTTTTCGATGATAAGAGATTCACTGATAATGCTCACAGGTAAAACCTTTAGTTGCTGTGGCTTTTCATTGCTCCTTTTAAGGATCCTTAAAATGTTCCTTTTGTCTTGCATTAGATACCAAGTTTTCATGCTTCATTCAAGTATGCAGACTTTGTACCAGAAGAAAGTGCTTGAAAGTCCACCTTTTGGCATTCGCAAAATTGCAAGTATTAGAGGACTTTTTCCAATGCCACAATGACCTATTTTGCCATTGCTTTTACAGTTATTACAGTTTTGGTGGTTTTGGTTTTTTTCTTTGCAGATTCTTTCTACTAATATTGCAGAAACCAGCATAACAGTCAGTGATGTGGTGTTTGTCATTGACTCAGGCAAGGTGAAAGAGGTAGGACTGCCATAAATTTTCCTAGTGTGATTCTAAAACACACAGTGCATAAATTTTGGAGAACTTTTTTTTTTATTATTTATGACTTTACAGTAAAGTAAAAAAAAGCTTTTACTAGCTGAGAGCTAGTGCCTGTCAGGCAACAGTCCTTGCTGAAAAGTTTCAACATGCATTTGTTTTAAGACAAATACTGTAAGCTATCTTTCTAAAAAACCTTGAAAATCTTGAATTTCAAAAATTGTGGAGCATTAAGATACTAGAAAGGAGATACCCTCATTAATTCACTCAAAATTGAGAAGGTACCTTTGTGTCAGAAGCTGCTGTATATATTACTATTTCATACTTTTTAGAAAACTTCTGTTGGTAATCTAAATAACTAGTAACTTGTATTTCATGTACCCTATTGAGTTTTCAGTTTGCATTCCTTTCTTTGTTTTTCTAGAAGTCTTTTGATGCACTGAGTCGTGTTACAATGGTAAAAATGGGGTGGATTTCAAAAGCCAGTGCTATCCAGAGAAAAGGCAGGTAATAAATGCCTCATAGCAGTTTCCATTTTGCAGATATCCACAGTCCTTTATGTTTAGAATAAAGCACACAACATAGTAGCTGTTTCTGGCCTAGTCCAGTGTTGTGTTGCATAGTGGCCAACACTCATTCTCTGCAGGTGAGTAGGCGTCAGCATGTATTTGACTGAGAGAATTTGCTGTCTCTCATTCACTCACAAGTTACTTCATCTTTATTCTACCTTTTACTCCAAGCATCACTTCTGTTGAGGGGATGTGAGGGGAAACAATAAAGTTTGCAACTGGTTCCTCACAACAAAGGATGATTGAGATTTGAACTGGTCTTAGGTTAGCAAAAAACCCACAGCACTTTACATTAGATAAGCCTTGTTTTTCTTTCCTCCAGATTTGTCAGTGTTGGGTTAAAATTACAGTAAAAAATTGCCACACTCTCAAAAATAATTCATGATTAGAAAACTCTCACTTTGTGTGTGACTTAACAACACTTTCTTCATAGTACTGCCTCTTCTTTTCCATTCTGAGTTTCTGTGTCTGTTTGTTGGCTTTTGGTTTTGTTTTTAGAAAGAAATCCTCATTTTCACAACCTTCCATATTTTATTTTCAAGGGCTGGGCGCTGTCAGCCTGGAGTCTGCTTTCGTCTCTTCAGCAGGCTCCGATTTCAGAATATGTTGGAATTTCAATCTCCAGAACTTCTAAGGATGCCGCTTCAGGTGCATGTTCAGTTAGAAACTATAACTTTAAAAAATACAATGTCCTCAAACCATACTATTAATTGCAACAAATCATGTGTTTGGCGGCTGCTTCCAAATCTTGGTAATCTTTTTTTGTTCTGCCTTTTACCTTGTAGGAGATCTGTTTGTACACAAAAATTCTGGCTCCAATTAATTGTCCAATTGTAGACTTTCTTATGAAAGCTCCTGATCCTCCGCCTGCTGTAACTGTGAGAAATGCTGTGCATATGCTTAAGGTCAGAAAAGGAATAGGTTTAGATTGTAATTGTATTTGATCCGAAATTTGAGGTGTAGCAGTTTACTGACTTCAGTTTGTACTGAAGCTGTTTTTAATTACTTAAGGATGTTTTGAAGTTTTGTTTATTGTCTGTTTTCATTTTGTGTGTAGGGATGTGTTTTTCCATGTCAAGGGAAGAGAGTGCTTCAAAGTCTTGTCTCAGTTAATAGTTTGACTTGCTTCTGTAGTGTTTGGAAACAAGTCTAGTTAATGTCCATTATTCACATCCTTTCTGCTTTCACTGTAAATTGATTTTGTCCACTGTACCCATCCCCCTCTCCTTTATTTGTTTGTTTGTTTGTTTATGAACAGACCATAGATGCCATGGACCCTTGGGAAGATCTCACTGAGCTTGGTTATCACCTCACTGAATTACCTGTAGAGCCACACCTCGGTAAAATGGTGTTGTATGCTGTAGTTCTGAAGTGCCTGGATCCTGTTCTGACCATTGCCTGTGCTCTTGCCTACCAAGACCCTTTTGTGCTGCCCACGCTGGCCTCCCAAAAGCGTGCAGCCGTGCTGTGCAGGAAGCGTTTTGCTGCCGGAACGTTCAGTGACCACATGGCCCTGCTCAGGGCTTTCCAGGTAGTCTTTCATTTCAGAGAGTACTAATCACAGCACATTCAAGCAAAATGCAGATGCACCAGTTGGATGTAGAGTGGCGGACTGTGATTAAGTGCTCAGAGAAGACTTTCTTTTTGCCTAGTGCCTTTCCTGTGTAAGGCATTACTTGGCAGTCTGGCTGGTCCACAGAAGAGGGAACCGTTTTTGTAGTATATTTTGTTTCAAACATTATAAAATTTTGAATGTTCCAACAATGTGCCTCTTTGCATCCTACTACACTGAACTTTGAATCATGATCTTAATGTAATGATCTTTATTTATTGTTTTAACTTGACATAATCATCACTGTAGTGAACACATAAAGAGAATCTAATTGTTGAACAGAAAAAATAATCTGGTTTGATACATTAACTTTTAGAGTTGGTTTTGCATTCATTTTATTGACATAAATGTAATATTTTAAAAAAATGCAGTTTTTAGTTAAGTCCTTCAAATTAATAGGCAAATGTAAAAACATTTTCAGGCATGGCAGAAGGCACGCAGTGACGGCTGGGAGAGAGCCTTCTGTGAAAAGAACTTCCTATCCCAAGCCACAATGGAAACCATTGCAGGAATGAGAACACAGGTGCTTGGCCAGCTTAGAGCCTCAGGTAGAGAAGTTGGAAACAATTTTAACATTGTTTTAAAGTCAAGCATATAGAAATTGTAACAAAAATCGTGTTCACTGGTGTAATTTTCCTTAATTTGAAATACACCTTCACGCACACATTCATGCAGGGTATGGTGCAGATGAGGAATTGTGGCTGATCTAACTGAAAGCACCCTCATCTCCACATGCCACTGCATTTCATGTTTTAATGAATTATTCCCGTAGGAAATGTCTTTATATTGTAGAAAATAGTGGTATTCTGTGTTAGTATGAAACCCCTTATCAGGAAGGATTTCAGTGTAATGGTTTCTTCTTGGTGCTGTTAAGGTTGGCAGTGGTGAAAAATGCAACAAAGAAGTAATTTATTTCACCTTTAGTTTCTGACTCCTTTTGAGAACCAAACACAAGCTAACATGGCACTGTTTTGTCTCTTTCATTTGTCAGGTTTTGTGAGAGCCAGAGGAGGAGCTGATATTAGAGATGTTAATACTAACTCTGAGAACTGGGCTGTAATTAAAGGTGCCTTAGTGGCAGGGATGTATCCCAATCTTGTGCATGTAGACAGAGACAGCCTGGTGTTGACGGAATCAAAGGAGAAGAAAGTGCGATTTCATCCTACCTCTGTTCTTGGTCAGTCTCAGTATAAAAAGGTAAAGACACTTTGAATTCATAGTTCAAAAAAAAGGGCACTAAAATCTGTCACGTGTTTTAGAAATGTCGTTTCCTATTTGTCAGTACTTTAAAAGCAGTATAGGCATTTAACACTACAGCTTTAGAAAATACCGTTCTACCCAGCTGATAGAATTGGAGTTGATTCATTTTTCCATCGTTTCAATTAGTCTTTTCTCTAGATGGAACAAGGCAAAATGACAAAAAAACTGCCCTGCTATAAAATTGTTTTAAAGATATAATGATCCCTATTCTTAAAAGCAAGTTTTTCTCTGAAACTTTTTTTTAACATTTCTTTTTAAAGCAAAATATTTTGTTTTATCATGGTAGGATAATTTATAAATCTGGTTGAATTCTCTCACGCTTTTTTATGTGCATGTATATTTTTATATGTATATAATTGTATGTGTATTTAGTTCTCAAAATACAGAATCATAGAATGGTTTGGGTTGTAAGGGACCTTAAAGCTTATCTCATTCCAACCCCCGCCACGGGCAGGGACACCTTCCACTAGTCCAGGTTGCTCAGAGCCCCACCCAGCCTGGCCTTGAGCACTGCCAGGTTGAGGCATCCATAGTGTCTCTGGATAAAATGAGAAATACGTTCAAATTTACATTAATTACAGGTGGAGGGTATAATAGCCTGGTTTTACCCGCTCTTGCACAGATTGCCCCAGCAAATGGACAAGCTGCAGCCATCCAGGCTCTCCCTACAGACTGGCTTATATATGATGAAATGACGAGAGCTCACAAGACAGCAAACATCAGGTGCTGCTCTGTTGTGACACCTGTCACGGTGGCCCTCTTCTGTGGACCAGCCAGACTGCCAAGTAATGCCTTGCAGGCATCTTCATCCTTTCGAGGTACACTGGAGTCTGGATTTGGGATGTTTCCATTGCTATACATCAGCGTGTGACATGGAAAACTTATTTTTCAGTAATATTTAATACATGTATTGGCTGATTCTGAAAATAGCGCTGTTATAATTCCTGCAGCTATTCAGGAAGAGTTTGTTGGTTCTGTAATAAATCTCTCCATTTTGGGATTCCTTACATATTCAAGTCCATAAATTACACAGTTGTAGGGTCTCAGAAACTGCAGTATAGTTTGTAAGGAAAGAATACAGCCACAGTGTCTAATGAGAACTGTAGTACTGGTACTGAGAAGTATAGTATGCATGTTCTTTTTCTACAGACTACTTTATTTGATACATTGAACCAGATTATTCAAACAGAATAATTTAGAAACAATCAATATGGCAAACAAGTCATGTTGCTTCTAGCTAACACATACATTTTCAAGACATGTTCTACTGATAATTTTTAATTTCAGTTAACTGTACTATTAACTGTGAGTAATAGAGAATATATAGAAATTTCCTTCTTTTTTCTGATTTACATTGAGTCCTCTTGGAATGGAAGCAAAAATAACTGCTTCTAGTTGTCATAGTTTGAATCAAACTAAAAGTTCAACTTATTTCTAGAGCTTTCCTGTCTTGCTTTTAAACTGTGAACCTTAGAGTAGTGCTCATGTTGATTGAATTGCACTTAAGAAAAATAAAGAATCCTAATTAATAGCTATATGTATAGATTTTTTTTTTCTTACTAGGTCTTTAGATCTGCTGTTTTACTAGGAAATAGAGGCATGTGTGATTTTGCAAACAGCTTTAGGCAAAAGTTGTATAGTGGCCTGTGGATACTGGTGGAGGTACATGAGTTGGGTCACATCATATCAATACAGGTTTTTACACAGTAGGACCTTCAGCAGGTCTGGCTTGATTGCTGCTATCTGGAGCAAAGACTTTGCAGTGTATTTGCAGAAAAGAGGTAGTTTTACAAATGTTTACATTTAAAGTCAATTTTAGAAGGAAAAACATTGTTGCTGGTAATACTGTAGTATGCGGGTTTTTGTGTAGACATAATAGTAGAAAAAATATGGAAATGCTAATGCACCTTTTGTCTTTAATTCAGGGAGAGGGGTATCTAATGATAGCAGCGACAGTGAGATGGAGGACAAGACATCTGCTGATCTGGCACTGCTGAAGCTGGATGAATGGCTCCATCTCAAACTGGACCCTGAAGTAAGTAAGAAATTACTTCTGGGTTTGCTTCATGTAGAGGCATTGTAAAAAGACGTGAAAAGGTTTTTGTAACATTTGAGTAGCCAGAATTTTCTCCAAGAATGTCATGGTCCATTTCGGTCTCTTGAACTAGGTACTCTGTGATTTAACCTTTACTTCACAAGCTCATCAATAATTAAACGGCTTCAATCCCCTTTGGCACAGAGTTGTCTGTCGCCTGAATCCGTGTATTCAACATCCAAGTTGCAGTGTTTCATCACCTATCACCTGTACCTTTCTATTCTTTTACTTGTCAGCAAACAGAAAGAAAATAATTAGTCACCTAAGTCAACATTGAGAGTGCTCATCCCTCTTCCTCCATATTGATGTGGGTGCCCTGTCTCTCACAAAAGGGACCAGGAAAGCCTCAGCAATCCAGATGCTGTTGGGTCTGTTTCAAAAACTTTCTGGGCAGTATGATGTTTTATATCTGAGCTTGGCAGTTTTGTCCCTTTCCACACATCAGCAGATTCTGAAGAGACTGGCAGACAAAAGATAATGGCTGCAAGGGACAGCAAGCTGCAGGTGACAGTGACTGCATAAGGGCCCTTCTGCTCCTTCTGGCCTCCTGTCCTGCCTGCATGGTGCTCCATCAGGCCATAGCACGAGCTGGGATAGCCAAAATCTGAACAGGAGCTGAGAGAACAGTCACATTGGCATATTGTGTTCTTCTTTCTTTGATAGGATAACCAAAATCGGATCAAAAAAGGAGCACTTGAAGCTGAAGTTGCTGAAAGAAAGTTGCTGTCAGATTTTGGAAGGATAAATTTCAAAACCTCTTTGAAATAGAAGTCTTTATGTCATTGAGGAGCTGTGGCTGTGGTAGGAGGCAGTTTATGGGTCATGAAACACACAACTTTACCAACTCTAATAATAATACTCTCTCTCCTAGACATGTCCAGAAGAGTGATTTTTTTAAAATTTATTGTAATGGAAGCATTTCTGGTAGCAGAATTAGACAATAGTCTTCTGAATTTAGTCATCACATTTGACCAGGTGTCTATGTAAGAAAAATATCACTTAGAGCTCTTTTCCATCAACTATGACTGAAGAGTGCATGAATAGAGACTGATTTGAGAGGAAGGGCATAAAGCATGAAAGGATTGGGTTTTCTTGAAAGATAAGAAGGAAAAAAAAAGGTCTGTGGAATTACAATACAAAGCTAAGTTTATTACCGAGCTAAATGAAATGTTTCCAAAATTACCTTGCACCCAAGGAAAAGAAAGCAAATTAACATCTTAATTTAAATATGGATTATTCCCCTTCCCCAAGACCTTAGTCTTGCCTTTAATTGTGGGCCCCGCTTATATTAGAATGCCAGGTGCTGCCTGATATGGAAAAGACAGGGTTCTCTTACCTGTGTGATCTAATTTTCATCAGTATTTAACAGAATTGGAATTTATTGCAGGCTGCTGGTATGCTGCTGCAACTCAGGCAGAAGTGGCACAGCTTGTTTCTGCGTCGTATGCGAGCTCCTTCTAAGCTGTGGTCTGAGGTTGATGAAACAACTGTAAGAGCAATTACAGCTGTTCTGAGTGCTGAAGAACAGTTTGCAGGTCTACAGCAGCCTTCAGGAATTGGCCAGAGACCAAGGCCTGTGACTTGTGAAGAACTTCCTTTGGCATCTACATGGATGTCAACCAACAGCAGAAACAGCTCAACAGAAACAGAATTGTCTGACTTCTCTCATGCTGAAAAGTAAGATGCTGAGGTCTTCTGCTCGCTGTAGGTTGCAGTTTATGTATACAAGTATCACTTAAGTTTCTGCTAGTAATAGGAGGTGGAAACAGCGGAAGTACAGTTGGAAGGTGTTATACTGTTGTATGCTGCATTGTAGTCCCAAAGAGAAGTATTTCATACCCGGGGCTGCTGTTGGAGAGAGCAGTCAGGAATATTGTCCATGAATTGTGATGTTTGAGAAGTAGCAGAAGAAGTTTAACAGTAGCATTAAAAAGCAATGAATGGTCAGTATGAGTTTTTAGTTAGGCTTTAATAGATTTTGTAGTTGCTGTAATACATGTGGTCATGCAGTAGGCTGGCAGGTCGATGTAAATTGTTCAGTGACTGCTTGTGAAACTCAAAGTATGTCCTTTGTAGGGTTTCAGTGAAATCTACTCCTGCACTCCACCAGCCAAAGAAGTACAAAGAAAAAGACATTTTGCTCTCCAGACAATCCTCAGATGACAGATCAGCTCAGTCCTCAGTGAAGCCTGCAGACAGCACTAGCTATTCCAACGCCTGTGCTACTCCTTCTTCTCCAGTGTTGGGAAAGGTAGAGTTCTCTAACATATCACCCTGCTCTTCCAAAGTAATAGAATTTCTTGCTGATATCATTCTGCAGTTAGGTATTTTACTGATAAATTAGGAACCTAACGTAGCTTTTCATTTGTAACACTGCATAATACTTCCTTCTGGAACTTAAAAATCTAGACTAAATATCCTTGTTTCACTAGTTTAATACAGCAAAAATAATTTGTAGACTGCTGAGGTGAAGCTATCCAAAGTAGAAAAAATGAGATTTAAAAAACCCCCCAAACTTATTCTAATAAACATGTATTAGTTTTTTTCAACTAAATGAGTATATTGTATACACACTTCTGAAGTTTTTGGATTCTGCCTTTCTCGGCTTCCATAATAGATTTTCAATATCAATACTGATTCTGTCTTATCTGCCTTACTATGACTGATTTTTGTGATGGTTATTTTAACAAAGTACACATTTTTAATGAGATTACTGTGACAGTTGTCACATATACTTGAATAGTAGACTGCAGTAACACTAAGGAGATCATTGAGAGGAAACTTCATGGACTCATTGGAGGATGTAGTAATTCCTCTTGAATCTTTCAGCTTTTAAATTAAGACAGCGTAAAAGGAAGAAAACATGTTTCCTGAATATAGAAATGCGAGTAGTGTGCTGTAGGCTACACTCTGGGATGCTTAATTTTGGTGTCATCTCAAGGTCTGTCAGACTTTAACCAATTCTAATTAATCACTAGACTTTTTAATCCTATTCTGCTCTACTTGTTTCTTGCCCCTCATGGATGAATTACTGTAGAAGGGGCTAACAGCAGGCCTGTTAGCTAAAGGAGCGAAAAGAAGCTGAGAGGCAAGAAGAAGCTGTTAAAGAGCTCTCTCCAAGGCTGCTACCAAGGAGACTGAGAGAAGAGAAGAACTGAAGAAAGATAAGGAGAGCACTGCAGACGGACAAAGTATTTTTAGAAAGTTAACTAAAGTCACTGTTACTGTTCACCAGTGGTGTTATGTTGATTTTTTGTGGCCAATAGTTGGGGTAGAAGAAGTATAAACAATTAGAAAGTTTATAAAAGGTCAGCCATGTTCGATAATAAAGAATTGCCATCTGAGACCGCCTGTGGTCTGTGCTTTGTGTCGCGACCGCCTCGGGATACAGTGTATATAGCAGTGACAGCTGGTGCCCACGGCGTGGAGCAACAGCCTGAACAGCGTGGTCAGTCTGGAGCCACGCGGGGTCCCAGCTCCCAGCCGTGACCCACTGGGGAGCAGCGGGGGAGGCGGCGCTGGTGCGGCTGAGAGTGGCGTGTGGAAGCCACAGGGAGGTCCAGACTTGATTTTCTCCTATCAAGACACCTGGAAGCAGGTGAGGCACCAACTAGTAATAATGGGAAATAAATCTAAAGAGGAAGAGTCTGTTTTGGCTACATGGAAAGCTTTGTTAAGAAATAAGGGAATTAATACTTCAGACTATGCCCTTCGTAGTATATTGCTGTGGGCTAGATCATAGGATTTTGCCACTGATCCTGACACAGCATTTAGTGTTAAAACTTGGAAAAAAGTCAGGGACAGGCTGTGGGAAGTCATCTGAGCGGGAGATAAAACTTGTCAATCTAGTTGTTACTTGGAGATCGCTTTTTGAGGCATTAAAGGAATGGAAAACAGCGGGAACAAGCAGAGTACAACGTGGATGAAGATTTGGGGTTGATAAAGGAGTCTGATGGGAGGGATGAGTCAGATGGGGCCTTTGATGGGGAACTTGTTGAATACATCCTTGAAGAAGGTGCAGGTGCCCATGGAAGTTACCAGGCAGGCTACCAAAGCTTCCAGGAAAGTTGCCAGAGCTTCTGGGCTGGATGCTGAAGCTTTTGGGAAAGCTGCTAAGGCTTCCGGGCAGACTGCCAAAGTACCTCCTTATCAGACTCCTAAGCCTCTTTATCTCACACGTGCACAGCAGCTTGCAGCGGTCCTCGTATACACTACACCACTGCGCCAGTTAGCTGAAATGTCTTTAGCAGAGAGACAAACCCAGCTGTCTGCCCCCTGCTCCCCTCTGACGCTGTTGAGGCAGGATGGGAATGAATAGACTTTGTTCAGAAGGCTGAGACTATAACTCTGATTTATTTCAAAATACATCGCTCTTTTATACAGAGCTTCATGCAGACCAACTCTATTGGTCCTGAAGTGAAAACCTCTCACTCTATTGGTGTGCAGTGAATGACATACAGTAGGAGAACCCAATTATAAACAATGTGAACTACAAGAGAGATAAAGAACCTATTTACATTCTTTCTCAACACTTTCTCAAGCTTCTACCTGGTTAGAAACTTTATGTTTTCTCTTTGACTGAATCTAAGACCTACACCCCTCCACTCTAGCCCAGCCATTTGCCCCCCCGCCCCCTTCTGAGCTGCATGAACAGTTTGCAAGGTCGTATCCTCCATTGCTGGACAGTGACAGCAAATCAAGCGAAGAGTCACCTGCAGTAACGCCTGAGTTGGGGCAGGGAACTGTTGACAGTTCACCTTCTAATAGATCTAGCCCTGCTGCCCCACGGACTTTGCCTCTGTGTCAAGTAACTGTGCTTCCATGAGAGCCTCAGAAGTTTTGGGAATTTGTTAGGAAGAAAGCAGCTGAAGAAAAAAATGGGGACCTAATAGAAAGATTAGGTGCCCCAAAAGTACCTCAGGAGCAGAGTGTTAACGCAAATGTTGCCTGTGATAATCCTATGGCTTTTCCAGTTTTTAAAGCAGTTCCTGGAACAGGGCAGAATGATAGTCATCACATCTTTGCTTGGAAGATCTTTGCAAGATCTCCAATTGAAAGTGGCTCAGTTTGGTATTAATTCCTCAGAGGTAATGCAGTTAATACATGTAATTAATGCAGTATGCTTGCACCTTATGACATCATGCATCTTGCTACAATTTTATTCCAACCAGTACAAAATGGTGTGTTTCAAGAAACTTGGAGGTGAGTGGCGAAGTGCACAGCTTTAACAAACATGCAGCTGCTTCAACAGGACTCTCGTCACACTGTGGGTGTTGATGCCTTATTGGGCACTGGGCCTTTTGCTAACCCAGATTTACAGGCAAGGTGGGATCCTTCACTTTTGACACAAGCTCAGCAAATAGGCATGAGTGTTTTAATTAAAACAATGGAAATGACAGCTCCAAAGCAGAGATATGTTACTATACAACAAGGGATGAGAGAACCATTTTTGCAGTTTGTGGAAAAGCTTGCTGCAGCTATTGAAAAACAGGTAGATAATGAACCTTTGTGACATAGATTGTATATACAATTGGTGAAAGAAAATGCAAACCCAGACTGCAGAAAGATTATTGACACCATACCTGGGAAGCCCACATTGCCTGAAATGGTTACTGCTTGCTCAAAAGTTGGTTCAGTAGAGCATAAAATGGCAGCTCTTGCTGCAGTTCTAAGACCACCATCGAAATGCTGTAATTGTGGACAGCAACGGCATGTAAAGGCACAGTGTAATACCCAGAAAATAACATCTAAGTCAAATGCAAGCAGCAATGTTATGTGCAATCATTGTGCTAAATTTGGGCATTGTGCAAGAGTAAGTATCATGCAAATGGTCAGCTGTTGCAGGGAAATGGGAAGAAGAACACAAAGGGGTGTGTGGGGACACAAATAACCTGACAACCATAAACAGCAATTATGGGCCTTCCCAGTACTGCAAAGCTACCCATTTGTGAACAGTACTCAGGAGCAACAAGTGGGTCCGCGGGGATTGATGTACCCACCGCTGACACAGTAATAACTATTTTGGCAAAAGAAATATGCAAAAAGCCCCATGACACCTATGGCCCAATACGACGCGGATTGAGTGCATTTCTGATAGGGAGATCAAGTACTACGCTTAAAGGTATTCATGTGCATTTAGGACTTATTGATGTTGATTATTTAGGACAGTCATGCTATGATATCGATGACTGCCCTATTACTATTCAGAAAGGAACTTGCATCGCTCAGCTTGTAGCCTTTGTGAGTTTTGTTCCCAGTACAGTAAGTACCTCAAGTGTTCTGGACTGAGAAAGTAACGGAGAACCATCCAGAAAAGACATGCATCCTCACAGCCAGTGGATATCATCCAGGGACCATACCGGTAACAGGTTTGATTGACACTGGAGCAGATGTTACAATACTCTCGTGACTGCGTTGGCCTCAGTCGTGGCCTCTCACTCATGCAAGTTTTGGACTTACAGGGTTGGGTAGTTCTACAACAGGTGGCTTGTCAGCCGTTGTAATTAATGTGAAACATCCCGATGGCCAACAAGCTAACATCAGACCCTCTGTTGCCGATACTCCTCAAAGTCTGTAGGGATGAGATTGTTTGTCTCAATGGGGTGTCAGAATTACTATGGATTTTTAATAGGAGCCACTGTGATGCAGGGTGGTGAATGTCCAGTTGTAGCCTTGACATGGTTAACAGATAAACCTGTCTGGGTTGATCAGTGGCCCCTTACTACCGAAATGCTTACTGCCCTGCAAGAATTAGTCACAGAACAATTGAAAGTGGATCATATTGAAGAATCATTCAGCCCCTGGAATACCCCTATTTTTGTAATAAAAAAGAAATCAGGAAAATGGAGACTTTTACATGATTTACAGCACATAAATGCTGTAATGGCAATAATGGGAGCTTTACAACCAGGTTTTCCTACACTGACAATGATTCCACAGGAATGGGCCAGTGAACCACATTAAACTTTCATGCAAATGAAGGATCCAAAAATAAACCAATCCAAAGGGACAGAAAACAGGATAAAAAGGGGCATCTGACCCACTGAATTCGTGCTGCTCCACCTGGGAACGCTCCTGCTTGGCCGGTGGGCCCCCTTGCTTTAGGCCTTTTTATTTTAATAAATGCTGAAATCACTTCAGTACCGGGAGTGTGGTCCTGTTTCTAACTGTACTGTATCAAAATAATTTACTAAAGCCAATAGTGAAAGCTAATAACTACATAAATTATTCATAATAATCAGTTAACAAATGGTTTCTGAATATGGGATTCTGAAGGCAGTGGACTTGGATGGGTGTCCTGGTTTGGAATGGGAGGAAATTCAGGTTAGTGATGCAAAGCTTTTTTGTAACTGACAGTCTGTTGAACCACTGAAAAGCTGGACACACCTCTGTGAAACGTACACATTAAAGATGAAAAGACCCAAGAATTGTCTCTTTCTCTTCCGACTGGTGAGGAGGTGGAGAGCCCCAGCCCCCCTCTCGGCCAGGCCGAGCCGGGCAGTCCTGCCGAGGACCAAGCCCCTTTCCCCCTCCCTGGGCCGCCCGTCAGTCTCCTCATCAACTCCAGTCTGGCAGGGCCAGGCCCCAGGAGCTGCTGGGCAGGAAGGCAGGGGAGGCTGCAAAGCCCTGGCTGGAGCAGGGCTCCATGGATGTGAAGATCATGCCATCAGATCCCGGCTCCATGGATGTGAAAATCTTGCCATCAGATCCCGGCTCCATGGATGTGAAGACCTTGCCATCAGATCCTAGCCATGGATGTGAAGACCTTGCCATCAGATCCCGGCTCCATGGATGTGAAGACCTTGCCGTCAGATCCTCTTCCCCCTGCACGGCTGAGACCAGAGACCCCTGCAGCCCGTACAAATAACCAAAGACCAACCATGAGGCCAATCCTGACTCAGCAGCTCGAGTCAGGTGGGCCTTAGGCGTGATGTTAACCCTTTCAGTGCTTCAATCCTACCTCGAGTGAGAGAAAAGAACAAGATGCAAGCATGTAAAGGAAGAGCAGGAAGACATCAAGGTCAGCGAGGAAGGAGTTAAGTCCCAGATGGGAGAGGTGAGGAGATGCCTTGTTTTTGGAGCTGAAATCCTCTTGTAAGCTATGGAAAAAAAGACTCTTTTTTCCTTATAACGCATGAAACTATGGGGAGATTAAATTGTTCAAATTGATATCAAGCAAAGGCCTCCATGCTAAGATAAGCAGATGTTGAAATAGCTGTGATCCCATGAGAAGGCTGAACAGAGAAAGAGAGAAGAGTAGTCTGGTGCTTCCCAGAGAAGAAGAAGATTTCTCTTCCCAGGGATTAAGATTATTTTAGAGATAGATAATGAGAACTTTTGCCTTTGAACAGCTGTTTTTTAAAACAATACCCCTTAAACTGATGTCCTAGTTTAGGGCAAATTTGGGAGAAAACCCTCTGGAAGGAGCCCCCAGAAAAAAAACAAACACAGCCCCTCCCCACCCACCTGGTTCGGGAAGAATTTTCTCAGAGAGAAGTGGAAAAGAATCTGTTTATTTAACAAACAAAACACTCCCCAGCTCAAAAAAAAAAAAAAAAAAAAAAAGAGCAACACCAGATGATAACAAAACTCTTTCACCACTCTGAAGAGATCACAAATCCAGAGAGTCTCTCGCCCGGGTCTGGGCACTGGGGATTGCTCTTCAGCACTGCAAATCTCAAAGCGCAGACTCTCGGTGTTCCTCAGTGTTTCCCAGGTCCCAGTCTGGAGCAGGTTGGGATGATATTCAGGAAAGGGAAAGGAAAAAAAAAAAAAAAGCAGTCCAGGGAAAAAATTGGACTGCTTAGCTAAACTACCAAGCAAAAGCAAAGGCGAAAGCAAAAGCAGGAGCAAGAGCAAGCAAAGCAAAGCAAGCCAGCAAAAGCCAGCAAGCAAAGCAAAGCAAGCCAGCCAGCACTAGCCTCTTCTAGACAACAGACCATGGGGGGAGGTGAACCGACTGATAACAAGACAAAACAAACCTTCACTTTCAGAGTCAGTTCTGAAAGCACAGGACATAATATCAAACATAAACAGAACACACGATCTGGGATGCAAACACCATAACATCACCCTAGGACAGTCACAAATGCACATTTTCATTGATACATGACACGCATTGTCCACAACAATTGCTGTGTTGGTTGAGTTCATCACTTGTACTGGATCCATTAAAGGAGGTCTTGTCAGCCACTGAGTGAACTTAGACATTCAACATGAATTTACCTTGCTTTTCTCTCAGCACAGAGGCAAAGGAAAAATTAGATCAGGTGCTGTTGTTGTGCAGGATCCTTGCTCATTCTGGAGCTGTAATTCACAGCTCAGCTGGAGTGGTTCATTCACCACTCCTGGCAGAAAGCAAAATGCCTGTGGGAAACAAAGTCATCTGTTCACATGAATAAGCAACAATAGCACAGAACATCAAGGGGCCACTCTGACTGTGACCATGTCTCCTAGTTGTTAGCCAGCTGGGATAGGTACTTTGCACCAGGGCTGTGGGCAGAGTTAGATAAAACCTTGCAGATGACAAGAGACCTCAAACTGAATGATACCAGGCAAAAATTGGGTATGTCTGATGAAAAGCCCACTTTGGCTTTAGTTAGCTTTGAATCAAATTCATTTCCAGGTAGCATTTGTTTGAATTATTTTAAAAACCACATTCCTTGCTTTGGAATGAACCACGAAAATATTTTGTGTTGAGTTTAATCAGCGGGAGTTGCTTGGTTTTTTCTTTTTGGTAAAGAATGGGTTCTGCTTTGAATTTTCTTCTCCCAGTTCTCTCCTAAGTGATTTATGCCTTAAGCTCTTAATAAGTCTGTAGGTGAGAAATACCTAAAGTTCTTGAGAGATGAAACCAAAGCAAATAGCAACCCTCCTCCTGTCAGCATGGTGGTTATCAGTTACACAACACAGATGCACAGAGCAGGTTTATCACAAGAGTGCTTTGATCTCCAGTAATCAGCTGGATACCTTCAGAACATCTTTGGAAATTAGAGTGAGTAAAAACTGCTTGTGGGTTCCATGCCATTCAAAAGGCGAGGCCCTTAGGCCTCTAGGCAGAGGACACCAGGAAAATGGCACAGGCAAAACCACATTTTGTTCCCAGTCACTGAAAGCCCTGGAGATACCAGGGTAGTCACATACTGGCAGGTGGGCAAATCTCTCCTCTGGCTTCCCTGCAGTGGGGTTTGGGTGTCAGGATTTGAGTGTCACTGTGTATTTATTCTACCAGTGCCTGCACATACAACTGGTTCCCGTATCTTCAGCTGTGAATGCTTCAGTGCAGTGGACTTGCTCTTCTCTCTTTTATATCTTTCTACTGTACAAATCCAGGACAATGTTCTGTTCTTTTCATTCATACTCATTCTTGCAAAGAAAATCTCACAGCAAGAAATTGGACAAGCAATGGAAAAAAGAAAGGGGGAAAGCAAGAAAGCAAGCAAGAGAAAGAAAGTGAGAAAGCGACAGAGAGAGAGAGAAAGAAAGAGAGAATAGAGAGAAAGAAAGAGAAAAAGAGAGAGAGAAAGAGAGAAGGAAGGAAGGATTCCAGGAAGGGAGGGAGGGAGAAAGGGAGAAAGGGAGAAAGGGAGAAAGGGAGAAAGAAATGGAGAAAGAAAGAGAGAAAGAGAAAAAAGGAAGAGAAAGAAAGAAAGAGAGAAAGAGAGAAAGAGAGAAAGAGAGAAAGAGAGAAAGAGAGAAAGAGAGAAAGAGAGAAAGAGAGAAAGAGAGAAAGAAAGAAAGAAAGAAAGAGAAAGAAAGAAAGAAAGAAAGAAAGAAAGAAAGAAAGAAAGAAAGAAAGAAAGAAAGAAAGAAAGAAAGAAAGAAAGAAAGAAAGAAAGAAAGAAAGAAAGAAAGAAAGAAAGAAAGAAAGAAAGAAAGAAAGAAAGAAAGAAAGAAAGAAAGAAAGAAAGAAAGAAAGAAAGAAAGAAAGAAAGAAAGAAAGAAAGAAAGGAAAGAAAAGAAAGAAAAAGAGGAAAGGGCTTGAACTTGCCAGTGTGAGAGTTTCAGATAAACCAGGTGAGCACAAACTGCTTTGTGCAAGAAGCAGGTTAATAAATTCTTTATGTCCTTCTGGAACAATTTCCTAGAGTGCTCAACTCACCTTCACAACAAAGGTGCTGCTTTGCTGAGCCTGCAGGGAGCTGTTCTGAGTTACTCAGGTACTTGCACAGTGCCCACCCTGTCAATGGGGCATCCCAGGAAAGGGCTCCTGCTGCTGCCTTCCAATCTTCCAAAAGCAGATTGAGTCTTGTTTCTCTTTTCTGTGCTCTATGTTTTAGTAGAAATTAGAGAAATTAATTAATCTGACTTCTAAACTAGAAATTTAGAAGTCAGAGATGTGCACATCACCCTCAGAACAGAGAACAGGAGGCTACCATGAATTCTTAATTCCTGGTGGATTTTGTTCTGCAGTTCAGGCTACAAATGCAGTCTTCAAACACCCAAAAGCCTTTCCCCTCTCTCTTCTCTAAGGGGAGTGGAGCTGAGTTGCTCCATCTCAGACTACAGAATTTCAAAGCATGGTATTAGGTCACTGAAATGTGGCCTTAAGAACTTGGTTTCTTTCACTTTAAAACGAATTTAGTGACTATTTTTGAAACAAACAGTATGGATTTGCTTGGGTGTTGGTTCATTACCAATAGTTTGGAGACTTCAATGCAGCAGCTGCTGCTTGCACAAGAGGAGTCTTTCTTGATGGGCATCAGCAGGACCCAAGGCTTTATTGTCCAAGACAGTTCAGGGGGAGTTGAATTATTAAAGAAATATGGATATTGATCTAGTACCAATATCCAACTGTGACAGACAAAAACGCTCTAACAGTTTAAAGTTAGAAAGCATATGTTTATTCGATGCCGGGCAGCGTGTGGGATAGCTCCCAAATACACACCGCGGCTTCCAAGTGATTACAGAGTCTTTTTATCCATACAATTATTGGATACCCAAAATACAAATACATATTCATAATTTTGGTACATCCCATTCCTCACTTTGCATGCTAATAATTTCAAAAGCTATTAAGATTTTGTTCCTTGAAACAGGTCAGTGGTCCCTTTCATGGGGAGGGGTCCCAAAATGAGGAAGTAAATGAAGTCTTCCTCGTTCTGTGCAATGCAAATATGACAAATGAACTCTTGGTAGAACTGCCATTGTCTTCAGTTGGTTTCAGAACAGAGGAAGCCCACAATTGTCTTATGTTCCTAAAAGCTATTTGTCAGATTCTATATTCTTCATTATAAACCCAGCTAACTAAACATTGTGTTGACAAGTTAACAATTATTAGTTAACTACTAACTCTTAACTTCACCAAGGCCTACTCAATTATTTTAATTAACTCTAGTAAAGCTTATCTCTAACTAAAATCTTAGCTCTTCTAAAATCTCTAAATTCCTTAAAGTTTATGTTTCAGAGTTATTAACTCAAATACAAACTACATTTGTTTCCAAAGCATGTCCAACATAAGCATGGTGCAGGCAGAACACAGGGCATAAACTGAGAGGTCTCTACTAGGTTAGAAACCCATGAGGATTTTCTAACTTCAGTAGGCATCAATGTCTTACTGAGAAGACACTGCATTTGAAGAGACAAAAGCCTTCCTTCCTGTGCTGAGGAGCTGTGAGTCACCAGATGGGGTATTTCAGCAGCAATTTGTCTGGATACCGTCTGATTTTTTTTTTTTTTTTTTAATGAAGCTATTTACAAGCAAACTTTCTACAAAATAAAGAACCTTTCTATAAAGACTATTATTAGTCTCTTCTTTCTGTGTCCTACTCTTTGTTTTCCTGATTGGCAGATCCACCTTTCCTTACCATATTTGACAAAGAAAGATACTCCCATGTTCATGCATTGGCACAAATGTTATAATTTTGATCCAATCCCACTCAAAGCAGGTCTTATTAGACCAGGTTTCTCAGGCCCTTCTCCAATCAAAATCAAGGCATTTGAACAGGGACCTGAGGTAAAATCAAGCTCTGAGTGGTGGAATTTAACCTTGGCTTACTTTTGTATAGAGAGGATGCATATTTCACACAATAAAAAAGGTATTTTTTTCAGCTGTGAGAGACAGTTGTAGTTACAAAGGCATTGGCAGTTTCTCTCCTGAAGTCAGAGTTTCATTTTCTGTATTTTCACACCAGATTTACAGACATCGTATCCAAATTCAGCAGGTGGTAGGGCCCAACATGTGGCTCTGAATAATCTTCAGTAAAACACAAATCTGCCAAAAATGCACAGAGAATTAGATAATCTATGGCCTGTTCTTCTTCACTGCATGTCTCCATTCTGGAGTAACTTCACTTCCACTGATTATCTGTCCTGACAGCTTTGGGAGAATCCACCCCATCAGCCAGTTTATCCATGTAACTACAGGCTGAGGGTCAGCAACATTAGTGTCCCTTTCCATGACTTTGTTCTTCATGGCAAGCTAGGAATGCCATGTTGGTGGCTAGGAAGCAAGGAACAACAGTGATTGTTAAATGCTGATGAAGAGTTATATTTTACTGTTCTGTTTGTAAGCCTCTGCGCAGCTGTGCCTATTTGCTCTTCGAATTTCTGCCTTGGTGTTCAGTGTTCCTGGACAGAAACCACACCCACAAATAGTCCTTTCAGCAAGCTTGTCCAGTTCAGACATCTGCTGTGGTTTGTATTTTGCAAATTCCATGCAAATATTATCATGCAACACCTAATTGTGATTTTTTGGGGGACTGCTCAGTTGCACAGGTAAAAAACAATTAAATCCTCCCTTTATAGAAGCCAAGTGTTTACCTTTTTTCGTTTTTAAAAACAAAATGTTAGGTTAGTTGTTTGGTCAAATGTAATAAGTGCACTGCATTCCCCTCATGATGCAAGTTTATTCCTTTTATTATTTAAGGACACACAAAACCACTATAAGATATTTTTCAGAGGCACAAGTACCCTCAAAATATGATTACGTGTGATGGAAGTATGTAGTCTTTTCCAGAGTAATTTTAATATCACTGTTATTTCTGCACAGTATGGTCAGGGTGATGGGTAGGCATACTAACACCACACAGTGACATTATCTACTACGATTCTTCCTTCAATTTTCTGACCTGAAAAGGTTCCCATTCCTAAATTAAGTGAAAAAGGTAGGCATCATATCCATTCACCTTTTTATCTCTGTGGCCTCAAAATATTTGTAAGGACCTGTAATCCTGTGCGTGGAGTGCTGGATCGAAGGGCTAGAAGGCCTGGAAAGGCACACACCAGCAATTATCCATCTGGAAATACATTTATGTACTTCTGAAGAGTCAAGAATGCAAGGTGGGCTGCAGGGGATTATTTAAAGTGTATCTAAATGTCTGACACTGCTTTTTTTCAAGACTACCACAGATTTTCTCTAATAACCTGTGAGACCATATCACAGATGAGACTGAGAAGAAAACACTTCTAAGAATTTCCCTCCTATGTCAGTTTCTAGCCAAACCAGGAAGAACAGGACTCGAACTCTGACTTTGAAGAAGATCACCATTATGGCACCTTCTTGGTCTCAAGAGAGTCTTAGATAAGACATTTAATGAAAAATATTTTTAATCAATATTAGATGCTTCTGTGTTGGTGGAGAAACTTTAATACACTATGGTGTTTGTCTTTCTGCTAGGATGGGAAAAATGGAATGTAAAGCAAACACTGTAAAGCGCTGCAATAAACAAATACCTGCTCTGTAGACACCAGTCTATGTGCTTTTACTTCCAGCCTATCTTTCAGTCATCACAACAAAGAAGTTTGCATGTCATTGCAATGTGGGTGGGTATGTGGGATTTTGGGGAGAAAATTTGGCTTGCAGCTGTGCACCTCAGTGTGTCCATGTTTGGTCTGACAACATGATTTTCACATGTACACTGTGGTACAGGACATTAGAACTTGCTCCTTCATTAAACCCGACGCTGTAGCATCACATTTTGCCTTTCCATATACTATGTGGGAAATATGTTTCCATGATGGATTTTCCAGTGAGGAAAAGCAGTGTAACACTTAGGAAGTCATTGAAATGGCACCAGCCTAGCAGAGCTCAAGACGCATTTGGACGATACCCTCGGGCAAAAGTCACACGTGGTGTGACTTTTGGGAATGGTGCTGTGCAGGGCCGGGAGTGGGACTCGATGGTCCTGACAGGTCCCTTAAAATTCAGCATATTCTGTGTCCTGCCAGTTTGCAACACCTGGACAACACTTACAGCTTGATGCCTGCTTGAGTATATCTCCCTTCCTGTCGCTTAGGCCTGAAAGCACACAAAGACCAAACATCAAAAGGGGGCGGGCTTGATGGGATAGACTACATTTCCCAGGAGGCTTTGCGGGGCGCGGCAGCAATACGTCACCGGCGGTGGCCGCGGCGGGCGCCCGGCGCGCCCCCAGCGTGGTGGCGGTGCGGGCGCTGCGGGTGGCGGCGCGGCGGAGGCCGGAGCTCGGCCCCGCGGGGCTCACGGCGTTCTGGGGCGGCCACCCCAGGGTGGGGGTGGCTTCTGGCCTTCTCCTCATGCTGGGCCTTCACCGGGCCGTGGCCCTCTGGAGGTCATTTAGCCTGGCACCCCCTGAGCAAATCCCTCAGGGTTTGTCCAGGCGGCTTTGGAGTGTTCTTAGGGAAGGAGGCTCCTCAGGTTCTCTGGGCAGCCAGCGCCCACCGAGGTGCACTGCTGGCGGGGCCGCAGCGGTGAAGGGTTGGAGCCTTTAGAGCTGTTACTGCTTTTGTTAGAAGTGGGAAGAAAGGGATTTCGCGGGAATGAAAAGCAGTTCCTCTGTAACAGTTTGCGTGAAACCACGCATGGGTGTTGGCTAGATTGGGGCATACGAGAAGATAATTTTTTTTCCTAAAAACTAGTAATGATTTTTTTTTTTACATATGGGCACTGATTTTCTTCTGTAATAGTGGTTAATTTCTGAAGTGCTTTTTATTCATAGCAAATTAGGAAATGGAGCGGTAACAGAAAACAAGTAACTAATCTTGTTAAAATCCTGCTTTCATTCAGAGCAGTGAAATAAGGTGGGGGTGTGATTGCTCTGCAGAGGCAGCCTGTGTGGGGAGCAGCACTTGGGGAAAGCCTGTGCTCTTCTAGCTAACAGACCTGATGAGTCCATGGGATATGTGGAGTGTCTGGATGGAGTGGTTTAAAACATCACAAGTACAAAAATGCTCTGACTCTGTCTTGTGTAGCCCAGAGGCTGAACATGTGTTCTGGTGCCAACAGGAAGGAGGAGGGAGAAGTGGAAGCAGACCGAGCAGTTCCTGAGAAGGCAGAGAGCAGCGAGCCCAGCCTGATCCACCCCCTGCCACGCTGCCGGAGCTACATCCGTCCCGAGGACCTGCAGAGCTGCCTGGAGTGCCACGTCAGGGAGGTCTTCGGGCCCTCTGTTCCCGAGGACTGGCAGCAGGCTCCCCTGCAGGAGAACAGGCTGAAGTATCGCCTGCTGGCCCGGCTGGCAGCAGAGCTGGGACATGCTGTCCCCAACTCGCAGCTGCACCGCGTGCGCTGCGCCGGGGACGTGCTGGGCTTCTACCGCACCCCCGTAAAGGACAGCACCGAGATCGATGAACTCGCAGCTGCAGAGCTGCCCCCGAACCTGAAAATCATCCGCAGCGGTGATTCCCCCCACGCAGCATTCCCGTGCCTGGCTGGTGCTGTAGGGCAGCAGCAGAGTCCTCTGGTTGGGGTGAAATCTGTGAATTTTAGTAATAAAGGTTCGCTGAGCTTTGCTCACGTTTGGCTGTTCCTGTTCTGCTCTTTTTTCCCTGCAGACCAGTTCCTGCGAGGCACTGGTGCAGCATGGGCACTGCCAGCTGCCCCCTGCCCTTTCCCTGCTGCTGGGAACCGACAGGATCCAGTGGGGATCAACAAAGGGACCATCTCCAGTTTCTACTTTGCACCTCTGTGTTAGTTTTGGCTAGGGTAGAGTTAATTTTGTTCCTAGAGGCTGTTATGGGGCTGTATTTTTGACCTGTGCTGAGCTCAGGGCTGATAATACAAAGATGTTTTTGCTACTACTGAGCAGGGCTTGCACAAAGCCAAGGCCTTTCCTGTTACTCTTACTGCCACACTGGTAAGGGGATTGGAGATACATGGGAGTGGATAATAATAATTGAAGTATTTGGATCTCCTCCTCTTCCTGGAGATTTCACATGCTTAGAAAAAGACAGATCCCTGCAGAATAATTAATATCTACACAGTGTTGTATGGAGATCTAGTTCTAAAGTTGGGCAGAATGGTGTGATGGCATATTCCAGGTGGAGCTGGTACTCAGGAACACCCACCACTTCAGGAATGCTCAGAGACCATGAGACCAGCAGAATTCTTTCCAGAATTTTCTCTTTTCTGCTTTGAAGTAACTGGTCTTAAAATTAATGTTTATGTTAAAAATAGAGCCCCCAGGATCCTGTGGATCCTAGGGTGATCAAAGGCTCCAGGCCTCTGCATCTCTTCTCTTGTGTGCCGCTTGTTTTACGTGTGTGGCACATTTACCTACAGAGTGCTCACTAAGGAGCTAACATTGCTATGTGCCAATTGCTAGTTATGTCCTTGCTGTGAACCAAAACATATGGCTAATTATATTATTGGTTTTCTTTACAGAGTTGTCTAAAAGAAGGAAAAAGTCTTCTATTTAAACTTTAAAAAAATTCTCTTTTGGAGAGCTATTAATATCCAGGAACATTTTTTTTTTCATTTTTTTCACAGTCTGCACTGTGTCTCAAACTTGTGTTTAGGACACCAATAATCACATCTTGATATTTGTTCATCATCTTTTATGAGGTGACCAAATGCCATCCCTACATTTTGTCATGAAGAGGAGTCACATCACCAGAGACAGGCAAAAAGTACCTTTTATTTCTAGTTCTGCTGAAGACAGACCAGACCATGACTGAGCATTTTGAGAGGGGATAATAAAGAAAGTTCTGATGGCTAGACCTGCAAGTACTCAACTAGCCTTGGTACCACTGGAGACCCTGAAATATGCAATTCTATAACCACAAGAATTAAGAACAAGTCCAGCTTGCTGAGGGTGCTCTCTGTCCCAGCTTCCAGGTCATTCACCAGGACATTAAATGATGTTTTGGCCCCTGTATTGACCAACTCTCTATAAGAATTTGTGAATAGGAAAACTTTGTGCATATTTGATTTTTTTTTTAAGGATTAGAAGATGGTTTATTTTTTTTTCCCCTGGAAGAACAGTGGAAAATATTTATAAATAAATAATGCTAAAAAGCACAAGAAAAAACACTGCAAAATAGTGAAGAACAGAAGAGTTCCTGAGATGCAGCCACTGGCAATACTTGCAGAACTTATGAGAATTTTCTTTAATACATTTCAGAACAGATTGAGATATTTACTATTGGACACTTTCTCTGAATTGCCTCAAGTCAATATAAGAATCCTCACATTTGTCTAATGAAATGGATTGATTCTCATTACCTTTTTCAAAAGCCTGAGGTAATTGTAGCTTTTAGGTGTCTGGGAAAAAACTGGGAAGGAGTTTACAGCTACTTAAAGAGAAACCAGAGGAAATCTATGCTTGAACATCTGGTGATTTTCCCAAACTCAACTCCCAAACCTTTTTACTGGGTAAGCAAAACAGAACAGTCAACATAGTCCCAGAAAGTGGCAAAAAGTGTCCTTGTGCCATCACCTTTGATCCAGCAGGGCTCTAGAGATGACAAACTCTGACTTCAAAAAAACCTGGGAAAATCTGGTGTAGGCATTGGCCCGAAAAGCCTGAATGTGATGGCCTCTTCTGGGGGGCAGATGAGAAGCCCCGTGAATAGCGACCAGGGGCTGATACTCGAGATGTTAATGGACAGAGCCAGTGCCTGCGCCGCCCCCCAGCAGTCTCAACTTGCACCATGCAGCCCTCAAGCTAACAAAGACTGCTCTTCTAAATGTAAAAAGGAGTGGTCGAAGTTCTGATAACTCAAATGTGGTGACAATAGCCCGTGGTAAGAAGGGATGATGGGACCCTAGGGCCAACAATGGTGATGAATGCTGGCCTCTCTGGAGTCATGGGCAAAGGGCTACCCTATTCAGGAAGGCAGCAACTCCAGCTGTGGGACCAGGTTCCATTGCTGGTGGGTTTGAGGAGCACCAATACACTGGCTTCCAGAAACCTGGAGACTTGGGAAGTGGAGAGGGACCTGGCACTGTGGGCAGGTGCCAGTGGGAGTGCATGGGGCTGGAGCAAAACATTCTTTCTGTTTCTCCCTGAAGCAGGAAATCAACCCACAGGGGTGGGACACTCTCACAGGGCTGGCCACCGATCACCCAAATACTCCTAATCCCATAACTGAACATGGAAAGGCAGTGAGGGCCAGCTGCAGACATTCCATTCATCAGAAGCAGGGTCAAGACACACAGCCATGGATGTGTAACATAGGTGATTAAGGGAAAGCAACATGGAAATGTAAAAGTGCAGAACAAGAAACTCCTACTTAATTTTTCCTCCTGGCACTGTGCACCTGCAGGGGAAAACATTCTGTCTCACATCCTGATGACCTCACAAGTGACAGATTGTGACCTCACCAGAGGATGGATTCTGACATCATGTAACTTACTGCTGATATTTGGGCACCAGCAGAGCCTGGGCCAGTCTGGTTCAAACCTTGACTCCTTCCAAGCATTTCTGCAAGTGGGAGCAGCTCATGGTCCTCACCTCTCCCCAGCCCTCTGCAGAGCACAGAAATGGCCACAGGGACAGAGTGGAGCTGCCCCATCTGCCAGGATACTGAGAATGATGTGGCTTCTGCTTTGCCCTGTGACCACCAGTTCTGTTTGGACTGCATCCTGCGGTGGACAAGAAGTCCAGTGTGCCCACTCTGCAACAAGTCAGAGACTGTCAGGTTTCTTGGCCATGAAGAAGATGACTATATAGACATGGCCATCAGAGCCTCCGAAGAGTCACCAGAGACCAACAGCCAGGCAGGGAGAGCTCCCTTCCTCCTGGATGAAAACAGCCCCAGTTGTGCAGCTGCGACACCTCTGTCTTCCCCACAGGGAACACTGTCCCCAGCTGAGCAGGGAGCTGCAGAGCCAGAGCCTGTGGGTGGCCTTCTGCCCCAGGTGTGGGCAGGACTGTTCCGACAACAAGAACACCTCCTGGATCCTGTGCAGCCCTGGCTGCGTCAGAGGCTGGAGGGAATATACTGGGACCGGTGGTGGCTGGTTGAGTACATAGAGAACTGCATCCTCTACAGCCTTTGCATCTATGGTCCAGATGTGGAGATGCTGGTCCAGGTGCTGCAGCCCCTCCTCAGTGAGCAAACAGTACCACTGATCCACAGCATCAGCAGTGTCATCGTGGGCCGGTGCAGTGAGAAGGTCCAGAGGCTGCTACGCTCTGGTCATGTCAGGGGTGAGAACAACAGCCCTATGGCTAGCCCCAGCCCCAGCCCCAGCTCCAGCTCCAGCTCCAGCTCCAGCTCCAGCTCCAGCTCCAGCTCCAGCTCCAGCCCCAGCCCCAGCTCCAGCTCCAGCTCCAGCTCCAGCCCCAGCCCCAGCTCCAGCTCCAGCTCCAGCTCCAGCTCCAGCTCCAGCTCCAGCTCCACTCCAGCTCCAGCTCCAGCTCCAGCTCCACTCCAGCTCCAGCTCCAGCTCCACTCCAGCTCCACTCCAGCTCCAGCTCCAGCTCCAGCTCCAGCCCCAGCCCCAGCCCCAGCTCCAGCTCCAGCCCCAGCTCCAGCTCCAGCTCCAGCTCCAGCTCCAGCTCCAGCTCCAGCCCCAGCCCCAGCTCCAGCTCCAGCCCCAGCCCCAGCCCCAGCCCCAGCCGCAGCCCCAGCCCCAGCTCCAGCTCCAGCTCCAGCTCCAGCTCCAGCTCCACTCCAGCTCCACTCCAGCTCCAGCTCCAGCTCAGCTCCAAGAGCTCCAGCAGCTGCAGAAGGTCCAGATCCAGATCCAGCAGCTCTCAGCCCAGTAGCTCCTGGGAGGGGACCGCCACCAGCAGCCTTGCAGCCTCCAAGGTGAAGAAAAAAACTGGTATATCAGCATCTGCCTCCACTGGGAGTCCCAGCTGCTCCTCACTTGCACCCAACCCCTCAGAGTGGGACCAGAGCCAGGAGAGATTGCAGCAGCTGGCGATGGCAGGTCCCTCTGCCCAGGGCTGCAGCCACAGCCCCTCTGCTCCCAGCCACAGCAGGAACCTCTTGGCCAAGGGGTCCCAGCACCCCCCAAAGAAGAGCGTCCCTAGCTCCCAGGATTCTCTTCCTCCCAGCAGAAGGCCACCCTGACAGCAATGCTAGCAGGAATCCTGTAACCCTTTAGTCAGGAAAAAATAAAAGGAAATAAATTGTTGTTTCACTCACACGGTCTGTGGGATTCTCTTCCTACTAATGCCTTTACCCTTCCCCTTGTGCCCCACTGTTGGTGGCACCTGCATGCTGAGGGGTACAGCCATGGGCCCTGGAGCCTCAGGGTGCCTCAGTGGTGCCTCCTTCCCACAGAAAACCCTGCTGAGGCCATGCACCCACAGTGCAGCAGATGTCAAAGGTGGAGTGTGCAGCAGGGGCGAATTATCTTGTCACAGGTAGACTGAGGATCCAACTGAGCACTGTCACCCCTGGCTTCTGCTGACAGCTCCCTGTTGCTCTACTTGGTCCCAGTGCCTGGGGGTCATCCCAAGCTCTGCCCACCCAAAAGGAGTATCCTGGAACTCTGGGCACCACCCTAGGGTGTCAGCATGGGGATCACAAGGAGGTGTCCCTCCACAGCAGTATGCCTGAGGGGCCTGGCAGGGGCTTCCTCTCGAAGCTGGGCACAGTGGCCTACGTGCCTTTGGCTGGAGAGGATCCTTCCTCTCACCCAGGGCTGGCCACCCCCACCCAAATACTCCAAATCCTGGCATTGCACAGAAAGGCAGTGAGAGAAGGGGGCATCATCCAGCCACAGGCAGTCCATGCTGACTGCTCCCACCCCATTCCTGCTCATTGGGACACCTTGGCCATGTGTCAGGAGCAGGGACAAGACACACAGCCGTGGATGCATGACTCAGGTGACCAAGGGAAAGCAACATGAAAATGTAGAACTTCAAAACAAGAAATCATTTTCTTTTCTTTCCTGGCACTGTGCACCTATAGTGGGGAACATCCCACTGTGACATCACTGGGCTCTGAAAAGTGATGTCCCAAGCAGCAGAGTGTGACAACACATCTGCTGATTTTATTTGGGCACCAGCAGTGACTGGGCCAATCTGGCCCAAGCCTTGACTCATGCTGAGGGAGACTCTAGGTTCTGCAGAGTCAAACCAGGCTTTTCCAGCACTGGTGGTGTGTTGGGGGCTGCCATCAACATCTCTCCTAGAGTGTCCATCCTCGAACCATCACTCTTGTTTCCCTGCCCTGCCTGGTTGGGGCAGCCAGGTACTGCAGGTGCAGCACTGAGGGTGAGCTGTGCACAGAAATGCCCCACTGGGGTGCCCATGAGGTGGTTGATGGGACTTAGGGAGGTGGGAGACTGTTCTTCAGGAGCCTGGACATTCCTTCCTCCTTTCCCTGGGACAGTCAGTGACTACAGCTTCTTCTGCAGCGTGTGATGCCAATGAAGGGGAGCAGCTCCTGATCCTCAGCTCTCCCCAAAATGCTGCCAAGCACAGAAATGGCCAGAGAAAATCACAGCAACTGCCCCACCTGCCAGGACACTCCAAAGCATGTGGCTTCTGCTCTGCCCTGTCTCCACAGGTTCGGCCTGGGCTGCATCCTGCGGTGGACACAAACAAATCCATCATGCCCATTCTGCAGGACACTGACAGAAACTGTCAGGTTTTCTGAGCAGGGTGAACAGGACTATCTGCTGTTTGCTGTCATCTCCCCTGAAGAGTACCAGAGACCAGCAGCCACACAGGGGCAGCTCCCATCCTCCCAGATGAAAACAGCCCCCATAGCCCTCTAGTGTCCCTTTCTCCACAGGGAACACTGTCCCCAGCTGAGCAGGGGTCTGCTGGATCAGAGCCTGTGGGTGGCCTCCTGCCTGAGGTGTGGGCAAGACTGTTCCGCCAATGACAGCACCTCCTGGATCCTGTGCAGCCCTGGCTGTGTGAGAGGCTGGAGGGAATATTCCAGGACCGGTGGCAGCTGGTACCAGTTGCACAGAGCAACATCTTGCATGATCTCTGTCTCCATGGTCTGAATGTGGAGAACTTGGTTCAGATGCTGCAGAACTGCCTTGGGGAACACACAGCACCGCTGGTCCATGGCCTCATCACTGTCATTGTGGCCAAGTGCAATGACAAGGCCCAGAGACTGCTGCTTTTCTGCATTGGCAGGGAGGAGACTGACAGTCTTGTGACCAGTGCCAGCTCCAGCTCCAGTTCCATGTCTGGCAGCTCCAGTTCCAGCAGCTCCCAGGAGAGGATTTCTGCCAGTGTTTCAGCAGGATTAAACGTGGAGGAGGAAGTAGGAGCAGCAGGGGCTGCGCTCCAAGGGAGTCCCAGACACTGCCCACCTATGCCCATTTCCACAGAGTGAGACAAGACCCAGGAGGAACCAGAGCAGGCAGTAGTGGCAGGTCCATCTGCCCAGGGTGGCATCTGCAGCCAGGTACAGGGCTGCAGTCTCACAGGGAGCCCAAAAGAGGAGAGCCCCCAGCCCCCAGGATTCTCGCCTACCCAGCAAGAGGCAAAGGCAGGCACCTGTGCAATCCTTCAGTCCTGAGGGGCTCTCATCAGAGGAAGATGAAATCTGGACCAAGCAAGCCTACAGCAATTTTGAGAAACAACTTCATCTTCCCATGTCTTGCTTCCATGCAGTGCCTAGTGAAGTCCCTGTTGGGGCAGTCCACTGGTGCTGGGGGGTCCAAGATCCCTCAGTAACTGAGAGAACATGACACACTGAAATGTGAGCACATTCAAAAATGTAGTCCCAGATATAGCAGTGTTTGCTGTATTTATTATCTGTATTTAATATACATTAAAAGGGAGAAGCCCAGCTCTGAAGCTGTACTTTCGAAATACATTGACTGCTCTCCAAACCTGAAATGTGAATATGTCATGGAGAGGCTACAAAAAGAAGGTTGGAAATACATATTGGTTTGTAATTGATTGTTTCTTGAAGAGCTGGATTTACATTTTGCAAGGCTGAAAAGTTCATCTGTCATTTGAATGTGCAGCAGTAAAGGTGAAGTGACAGTTGCAGAACTGATCTTTGAAAACATGTGAAATTTGGCAAAAAAGGAATCAGTTGTCAGGAGCATTGTGTTGTGAGACTGTAGTTATGACTGAGAAATCTGAAAATGAAGAAAAAGCAGAACAAATGAGTAGGCAGAATTTAGAATCAACTCAATCAAGTACAAGATAAAGAAACACATTCACCATGGCAAGAACTGACAGTCAGTACAAGGCCTGCATTAAGGATGAATTTGTGTAGTATTTAGAAGAACTGGGAATTAATGGAGGAGAGAGATTTAATCAGAAAGAGCTGATACAGAAATCATTATTTCAGAAGGCTGAGTTTTATTACAAACTTGTTCACTCTCATCTTTGATTGCTGCAGTTAATTAGATATTGCACAATGGGGATGTGGTGGACACTAGGGATCTGGTAGAAGGCACTGAGAAAAATTCAAAATTATCATAGGCAAGATTTTTTTAAAAATAGGAGGCTTTTGTGTGTTTGCTTGGTTGGTTGATTTTTAAGGAAATGACATCAGCTTTTTAGCATTTTACAGTAACAGTTATCTTCTAGTCCAACAACATGTAGCTCACATTTATTTACTTAACTGAATCTTGGGGGTTATAGTTACCATTGGTCACAAGTACTGCACTGAGAACTAAATTTGGGTTTTTCCTTTCAGTTTCTGAATAGCTGTAGTAATGACTAAAATGATCTAGGTTTTGTTAGGTAAAATGGTCTAGCAAAACCTAGAAATTTGCTTGCTTTTTTTATATTTTTTTCCATTTAATGCAACCTTCCTATCCCTGAAATCAACATAACAAATAAGATATTAAACAGAAAGCAGGAAGAATGATGGACCTTCAGCACAGTGAATGTGAACACAGATTTCCAATATGTGGTCACTTTATAAAGTGAATTTGATGTTAATTGAATGGGGTTAGGGGAGTAGAAAAATGCAACATGAGAAACAGTCTTTATGAACCAAAGTAAAAATATGTGAGAACTAATGAGAGTGGTCACTGTTAATGAAGTTCATGGACTAGAAAAAATATGACAGAGTGCTGCTGACTTCTCTAAAATGGCTGAGTGTAGAGCTGCAATGAGATTCCAAAGTAAAGGCTGCGTAGAATCTCATTTGGAAAGTCCTTCAAGCAAAGACAAAGACAACCACAGAGGAAAAAAAAAAAAAAGAAAAAAAAAAACTTAAAAGAGAAAGGTTCCTAATATTACAGTGACAGGACAGATGCCAAAAATTACTCTCCAATCACATCCACTTGCCAATTTAAATATACTGGAATTAAATGTTAGGATTTAGATATAGCAAAATCACAGATGCTGGAAATGGTTACAATATAATAATAGATTTCTTTGCTGTGAGTGTATATAACATTTGGAAATGATTCACCAAGGACTGTGTCATCAACTGTTTTCCAATACAAAAAAACCCCTGCTCTCTTCAACAGTAGTTAATATCTTTTGATATCTATCAGAGGTATCTTTTAAAATGGACATTTAGACATTCAATTAGAAAGAAGATAAAAATGACTGTTTTGAGGAAAATATTCATGAAAATGTTTATTTTACACATCTGAAGCAGAATGTCAGTACTTAACAAATCCTAATCAAAATGAAAGTCATCTGGAATATACCAATCCAGACATAACTAAATAACCAAATAACCAACCAAAAACCAAGCAACCAAAGAACACACAAACAGACAAACCGAAGACATTGAGACATCTGAAGCTGTTTTCAGGGCATTGCCAGCTCTTCCTGCCTAGTTGGTGGCCTCTGGTGACTCTTCCAGGCCTGTATCCATGGCTATGGCTGATCCTAGGGCTGGTCCTGCTTTTCAGAATGAATTTTGATTCCTTATTTTAAGCAGGATTTCTGCTTATAATCTACTCACTCAGTTTGATTTCTGCTTTGTCCTAATTCATCTCTCTCTCATTGATGGGCGGGATCTTGGGGGGGAACTGTGTCAAAAGCCTTATAAAAATCCATTTAAGTCAGCAGGCAGCTCTGACACATCTTCCAGGATAACCATGTGGTGCACAGCACCCACTTTCTCAGAAGCTCTTCAACCATCACAGCTGCAGCAGGATTTCCTGTGTGAGGAGGTGCTGCCAAAATGGTCCTGTGGCTCCAGGGGCTTTCAGCTGATGGTGGGGTGTGGGGGTCAGGCAAAGACATTAGAAGGAGAAGAAAGCAGAACCCAGGAACTTTGTCAAAGAAATAGAATTTTTTTTTTTTCTTGGCAAAAGGGTTACTAGAATATCACTAGTGCCACCATCAGGGTGGCCTCTTGCTGGCCCTTTCATGTCTCCTCCATCTTCCCCACAGGGAACACTGTCCCCAGCTGAGCAGGGAGCTGCAGAGCCAGAGCCTGTGGGTGGCCTTCTGCCCCAAGTGTGGGCAGGACTGTTCCGACAGCAACAGCACCTCCTGGATTTCAGCAAGGTGGAGGGGAGGTCTCCCTGCCTGTCTGTTGGTCCCCAGCAACTCTCCTGCCTGTCTGCTGGTCTCTGGTGACTCTTCAGGGGAGCTGATGGCAAATTGTATGTAGTCCTCTCCACCCCACTCAGAAAACCTGGTAGTCTCTAGTGGACTGCTGCAGAGAGGGCAAGCTGGATTTCTTTTTGCCTGCTGCAGGATACCAGGCAGAACTGCTGGTGACAGGGAAGAGCAGAAGCCACGTCATTCTTAGTGACCTGACAGATGGGGCAGCTCCACTCTGTCTCGTGGCCATGTCTGTCTGTTGCAGCAGAAGGGGACAGATGAGGACTAGGCATGCTTGGCAGGAGTCAAGAATCAATCCAGACTTGGCTGGCACCAAAATTCAAGCAGTGAAGGATGAGACCTCATATCCATCTCCCACTGCTGTCACTATCCACCACTCAGTGGTGGATCCTACAGAGGGACATCAGCACCTGAACATAAACAGAAAGGAGTGCAAGGTCGCAAAGCACTCACATGTGATGTTATCCTCCACCATCCAGTGACATCACAATGGGACATCATGGCACGCCTTTGTTCCCTCTCACCTCAGCACATAGGTCTGGGACTGCTGGCAGATATTGCCATGGGGACAGACATGGAGGGTCACCAGAGGCCAGCAGCCAGGCTGGGTCAGTGCCCTGAGAACAGCCCCCACGGCCCAGTGCTTCTGGGTGGCCTCATGCCCAGGGGCTCGGCAGGACTAATCCATTGAAAATGGCATTTTCCAGACTCTGTGTGGCCCTGGTTGAGACAAAGGCAGGAGGGAACACACTAGGGCTGGTAGTGACTGGCAGGGACTGTGGAGAGCAGCATCCTGCACAGAACAGTGGCAGAGATGCAGGAAGAAGCCAGCACACTGGAGGCCACCTTGAAATGAAAGATTTTCCAGAGATCACTTGAGCTAACAAAATGAATGTATCAAAAATGAATGTATCAAAAAAGAATGTATCAAAAAATGAATATATCAAAAATGAATGTATCATGTTTGTAGAATCATGTGTTGAATTTTAAGAAACCTCTGCACAAAAAGGCATAGGAAAGAAAACAAAGATCTTTAAAGCTTCTTGCAAAAAGACAAATACCGGAAAAGACCAGGAATGCAAAGAATTCAGACAAGAAAGCCCCTCTGTCTCCAAACATGTCAAGGATGATGGACTTATCCAGATAAGAGAGCAAAGGACCAACAGCGCAAGCACAGAGGAGAAGAGTTCAAAAGTTCAATGCAGAGGAAGATGATGGTCTAAAGCTCAACGACCACCAGGGACCCCCATAAAAGCCCCCACAAAAAACCACGCATGCCCAGAAGGGCGTGGACCTATTTAGCATGAGAAGCGAAGACAGGCGGGGCCAGGGGTTGAATATGCATAGAAAAGTTGTGTAATGTATTGCATATGGAACACCTTTGTAAATAAAATTGGGGGGCAGACTTCAGCTCGGGGCACAAGATTTCGGAGAGTTATCTCGCTTGTGCCGGGCGCTGTCATACATACCCACTTCATAACTACATCGAGTTGTGGAGTCTATTTATTTATTCCGCATATCGCTTCAACCTCCACCAGGGCTCCCAGCAAACTTTCCCTTCTGTGCCTGTCACTGCAGAGCAGGACCAGCCCCAGGAGGAGAGGATTTTCTCCAGTTTCAAGATAATCTAGATTCTCTTGCCTGTTGACCACAGGGAACTGATAGAAAAACAAATAAAAGGAAAGCAAGGTATAAAACAAATTAGTTTCTACTAATGAGGCTTTAATTACACTCCTCGAATCTCCAATTTCCAGCGCCTTCAAAAAAGCACTTCTTTCATGCCATCGAGTCAGTTATTTCCATATCTAACTAGCTCAATAACCAGTTAGCCACTTACCTACTTAACAGCTCTCAGAACAAAATTGCATTCAATTAAGTTATGATAGCAAAGTTAATCATAGTCAAAGGCTTCAGCTACTTTTCACATTACACAAGAAATCATGTGTCTTAGTACTGTTAAAATCTGCTTGAAACTGCAACTTTGGATTTAGCATGTGTCCGATTTATATGATGCATACTGTATATATTCGATAGCCAATAAAAATAAAAGGTACGTATGAAATAAAAGGTATGTATGAAAGATGCATTGAATCAGTTATATATCACTAATACTTTCTGAAAGACTTAATGTGGTCTGCATTAATTCTGAAGTTCATCAGCTGCCTACATTTTTCAATTCTTAAAATGTAAAATTGTACTGCTTTCAAAAGTAAGAACCTTCCTTAAACTGCTAAGTAAAAAGTTGTTTGCAACATATTACTTCAAACAAGAAGTGTTTCTCAAATATTTTACAAAACTTAGTGAAACTATTCTCTTCTTGCAAAATTTCACATTTCTGTACAGACCCAAGCCAATTGTGCTTAAGCAATCATAATTACTCGCACTATTATTGTGTTCTTCTACACTACAAAGTACATATTATTTAATGTCAGTAACTTCATTTTATAAGCTAAATTAAAAGTTTAAGACTTTCCATTAGGAATCAAAGTGTATCTGACAGTATTTCAGAGATTAAAATGTGTGAAAATACCACAAATACATGAAATTGCATTCCTATAGAGCATGTAAACATAGTAAAATATCATGATCATGACAGTTACATTTTTCCACTCTAATCTTTTTCTGAAGATTTGCATGTGTACCAGGTAACTGGGCTGGGCTTGGTGTATCCCTGTAGGGCCCCAGGAGCTCTGCTCCCAGTCAGCTGAATGTTGCCACAAGGGTACCAGCCCTGGGTAGGAGCCAGTACAGGGCCCCTCCTGCAGGAGAAGGGATCAGGCCCTGCTTGGTAACTTTCATTTTGGCCACTTTTGTGAACAGGTAAGAAAGGTCAAAATGAAACCTTTCCCAGCTATTTGCCTCTCCTTTATCTTTTTAGGTGCCAGAACTCTGTGTCACACATGGCCTGGGTGTGTGCTGAGCAATGCAGCCCCCACAAAGCCTTTGGTTTCCCCACAAGTTGCCATGCCTTGTTCCCAGGTGTGCCCAGCTCTGGCAGGAGAAAGAGCCTGCAGTGCCGTGCCCTGCCCAGACGGGGCTCTCTGGCACAGAGCAGCAGCAGCGCCAGCACCTCTCAATCTTCTTCTTCCTTATCTTCTCCTGGGACACAGAAGCCTCTGGAAATCAGCACCACCAGTCGTGTTCCCAGCTCGGAGCAGCTCCTGCTGGCAGGCAGATCCTGCCAGTTCGACCGCTTCTGGAGGGGCAGAGGTGCAGACTAACATGAACAGGAGTCCTGGGAATGTCCAATAAATATGCAAAAATGTGGGAGTATTTGTTAGGAATTATTACAGCTGTTAAACCAATACTGCCTTCTCTCCTGGCTCTGTGAATGCCTTGGGCCCTTCTCTGACCCCAGCAGTTACCCCTGTCTGCATTCCCTGATTGCTGTCACTTGCACCTCAAAGCAGGGTTTTGTGGACTCCAAGTTCCAACTTTCAGGCTGGAGCATCACCATGTTATTCCTCATGAGTGACTGTCCCGTCTTCATGTCACTGTGCTTGGAGCAACTACTTTGCTAAGAAGTAGGTCAGAGAATAAAAATGGCTTGGAAACTCTTTGGTGGGAACTGGATACTAGAGTTTTCAGTTCCTTTCTTTTGAAGAAATAGCTTCATTTTCTGAATGGAGGATGAAGCGTGTTTAGCAGGGCTTTGAGGAGTGGTTTTTGTGCTTAAAACCGATTCCTGATCTCCGATCTAGAAGAAAACATGGTCACCCTCTGAAAAGTTAAATCTTGGAGATGATGACATTAATGAGTAGGAAAAGTGATGCTCATAATTTCAAAGATGTTGATTGCCCCAAGCATCTAGTCAAGCATTTCTAGTCAACTGTCCTGCCGTTCAGGCTCGTGCCCACAGAGGATTCGCATTAGGACAACGTGCAGCTTCCCAGATTCCATAGTCTGAGTTTGGCTGGCTGCTCTCTCCACTGCACTTTGTGGGCTCATGCACTGGTGCTGGGGGTTGATGCTGGTCAAACATACGTGCACCCACAAAAAAAAAAAAATCGCTCGCTCCTGGGCTCGGCCGCAGCTGCTGGCGGCGCTGGGATGAGCCCCGGCAGCACGGCCCGGCGGCCCTGCTGGGAAAGAGCCCCCGAGCCCGCCGGGAAGGGGCCCCGCTGCCCCGCAGCACCCCTCGGAGGGCAGAGAGAAAGCCAGCTGCTTTTCCTCTCTTTTTTCCTCTGTAAAAAGGGTTGTCCTAGAGGCGGCACCAGCTTTTCTAATTGGCTGAGCAGCGCGCCTGCTCTCAGAGGCACTCAGTGATTGCTTTTGCCTGGCACAGGGAAAGCTTATGGCAGAAATGCCTCACTTTCCCGGCTGGCTTCTTTCCTCCTCTCCAAAAATTGACCCATGCAAAACCAACAAAACTGGCCACTGGTGCTCCTGGGGCTGGGGAACCTGGAGGCTTAGAGAATACTTGAAAAACTCGTGTGGGGCCCTTCAAAAACCTCATGTGGCTTCATATCCAGACACACAGCTAAAGCCCAGATATTTCTCCATTCTTTTTCTTTTTAACTGAGAAAGGAAGTCACAGGTGATGGGGTCTCTATTCCACATCTATTGGAATAGATAGCTATATCTTTTAAATGCTGCAGGACTTAAGATTGTCAAATCAGCACTTCTCTGAGTATTCATTTTGCAAAACTCAGTTCTGGATAATAGTTGTAGACTAAAACAATACCATTCCTCTGTATAAATTAAATCCTATTTTAAGGAAATGAGCAACCTAAGAGCTACGTACAAAAGAAACTAACATGCATTGTTGAAATTAAATACGTTACTGTTACTCCTGCTCTCTGAAATACCTTTGAAATAAATTTAACAAGACCCTTAGAACATATTTGTGGGTGTACAAGTCAAGTTTCAGAAAAATTAAATCCTATCAATGAAAATTCTGTAAAGCAATGAAAAACTAATGTGCTTGTGTGTCTCAAGCTGTGTTAAGGGAAATATAGGTTGGATATTAGGAAAAAGGCTTTTACAGAAAGGGTGATAAAGTTCTGGAATGGTCTGCCCAGAAAGGTGGTGGAGTCACCATCCCTGGATGTTTAAAAAAAGACTGGATGTAACACTCAGTGCTATGGTTTAGTTGAGGTGTTAGGGCATGGGTTGGACTCAATGATCTTGAAGGTCTCTTCCAACCTAGTCATATCTGTGAATTCTGTGCATTTTTCTTATAACCTTGGGATTTTCCTCCTTAAAAATTGATAAGTTTCTATATCAGTCTATTTGCAAAGTAACTGTTTAACCCAAGAAATTTGGATACATTTCCCCTTTGGTTACAAATAAAGCATTTGCACCTTGAAGGCATATCCAGGGATGCACAGGTGACACTGCACTCATTGTCTCAAACAAGGTGAGTGCAAACAAAGAAATTCCTGTAATTATGTTCCCATGCATAATTTTTAACCTTTCTGTAATCTCAAATGACCTCAGTTCTGTGATTATTGCATCTGCACACTTAGCTGCAAAAACCCAACATTAAAAGCCATGGTCATATTTTGGTTCCAAAATAAGAAAACATGCAAATTAGTATTTCAGTAATAGCACTGGCAGACCTTTTAGGTTTAATCCAATTCCTGCTATATTCAGAAACCTGATATTGACTTCAACAGAGTTGGCATGGATGCTTAACCATGAATAAATACAGAAGGTAGAAATCAAGAAATAGAAAAAAGAAATCAAGCTATGCAGTAATAAATGGCAAAAAAGAAGAGCTAGTAGAATCAAGACCCCTAAATGCCAGATGGTCAGCACCAGCTTACGAATTATATGCAGTATTAAAAGCTTTACAGAAATTAGAAAGAAGAAAGAGAATGATCTTCACAGATTCAAAATATGCATTCAGGGTAGTACACACTTTCAGAAAGATTTAGGAAGAAAGAAGATTACTCAATACTCAGGGACAAAGACTAGTGCATGAAGAAATAATCAGGCAAATCTTAAAAGCCATCAGGGTGCCAGAGGCAATTACCATAGTCCACGTGAAAGGACACCAAACAAGAATACAGCTCAAGACCCAAAGGAACAACTTAGCAGATAAAGAAGCCAAAAGCACAGCTTTACTAAAAGTAAGTACCCCAGAGATTGGGGAGGAGGATGTCCAGAAATATCCCCCACACCCTTCCCCAAAAGCAATTGAAAGATGCAAATAAAAAAAAGAGGCCGACTAGAAAGAAGTAAGTAGAAATTGCCAGACAGGAGAGAGCTGTTATCTAAAAAACTATACCAGAAAAATCCTGGGGAGATTACACCAACAGACACACTGGGGAGCCCAAGCCCTGGCAGAGCAATTCCTGAGATTCTTCAAGTATAAGGGGATTTATGAATTAGCAAAACAAGAGGTACAAAGGTGTATGATTTGTCAAAAAGTTAATTGGGCAAAAACCCAGTATGTGGTATTGGGAAGTCGCCCAGTAGCATACCGGCTTTTTGAAAGAATTCAGGTAGATTTCACTGATCTGCCTAAAGTGGAGAGATATAAATTCCTATTGGTAATAGTAGACAAACTAACCCACTGTGTAGAAGCCCTTCCAAGCTCTCGGGCTATGGCTCAAACAATATCGAGGTTTCTACTAGAAGAAATCCTACCCCGATATAAGTTAGTAAGATACATAGATTCAGACCAAGGGACATTCTTCACCTCTGAAATCATTAGGCAAGTAGCCAACACTCTAGGGATCCAGTGGGAGTACCACATCCCATAACATTCTCAGAGCTCCAGACAAGTTGAAAGAATGAATCAAACATTAAAAGCCCAATTAGCAAAATTAATTTTGGAAACAAAAATGTCCCGGGTAAAATGCCTCCCTTTGAAGCTTCCCAGATGCCACATTTCCTGCTAAATATCCAGACCATGTCTCATTCTGAGACTGGGCTATCTCCCTTTGAAGTGCTGTACGAGGTGCCATACGAGCATAGAATGCCAGTGGGGCACCCCAGGATAGAGGATGGACAGATACAGCTGTTGCTCATAGCCATAAGCAAGAATCTTCAGGAAGTGTGGAAGCAAGGAATAATAACACAAAGTACCCCTTTGGGTTTTTTCATACATAAAGTACAGCCCAATGAAAAAGTACTCATAAAGACCTAGAAAGAGACCACCCTGTCACCTCACTGGGAAGTCCCCTTTCTTGTCCTCGTAACTACAGGCACAGCAGTACAAATGGCAGAAAAGAGTTAGACACACACATCTTGAGTGAAAAAATTGAGCTCTGGGAAGGGACGCCACAGTAGAAAGTCACCTCTCCCCCTAGCGACCTCAAGATGACCTTGCAACAGCCAAGTAAATCACTAATAAGAACCTGATGAAGTGCACTGAACCTAATTGTAAATGTTATCCATTTGTGCATTTCATATGCAAGTATTGTAACGAAGTTTAGATCACGCACTGTAAAAAGAGATATTAGCCAAAAAATTTATGCAATAAGTACTTAGAAGAGGAACTGTGCCTAACTAACCGTGTCTTAGGGCTCGCCACTAAGCTAAGAATAATTGAAGTAAATTCTGAAATTTAGTTTCACTTGTTCCAAAACAGGTTGAGGGGAAAATTACGACCAAAAGCTCAAATCATTACTGTTGAGTACTGGAAATTAAACAAAGTACTCTGCAGCTCAGATACTGTTAAACTATCCAAATAGGGCATCTTTAAACAGAGGCACGCAGCTCAGTCCCAGCATGAAATCACAGAAGACTATTCTTACTGCCGAGAAGATGGCTTAACCCGCTTCTAGTAGCAACCCAGTAGATGCAAACAAAAGCAGAAGAATATTGATAGTAGGAGTAATCCTGATGTACCTGAGTCTAGCAATGTACCTCAAGACTAGTACACACATAAATAACTTGCCCACCACAGAAGTGCAGAGCCCCGGCAATGGGTGCAGACAAAGCATACAGACTGTCCAGAAAAGACAAGGAGAATCAGAAGCTCCAATATTCCCAGCCCCAAGGAACTGCAGCAAGGGTAAAATAAACAAACATTGTTCCATAAACAGCACTCAGCAGGGTGTACGTGGATTTAAAAAAAGATGAAGTGTTATTTACAAGGAGCAACCCCTAAAAATGGGCAGTCAGAGCACAAAATACATAAGAAGAACGCTGAACAAATATCTGTCTCAGCCTGTGACAAATATAACTGCACAGCATGGATTGGGGGAAAAATAGAGTCATTATTTGTAGCTTACTTTCAGGCAAACCCACTGTGTTATAATAATAATCTATTGAATATGTGTGTGATAAGAAGAAAGACATACTAAATCAGAGGAATTTAAAATATGAGACCAAATTATCCCTCAGAAATGAACCAGTTATCCTTAACCTTTTAGAAGATCAAGATGACAGAGTTTGTCTGCAATATGACAGGATATTCTGCTCCTCAAAGAATAAAGAAAGAGTAGACCCAAAGAGTAAAATAAAACAAATAACACAAGAACTAAAAAGACACGAGGCAGAAATAAGAAAAAATAAGATAGAAAAGAAAAGGTTGAGAACCCTAAGTGAACAATATGAACACCTAGAGAGACAATACACCAATTAGAGTTTACCTGCCTCAGACCAAAACTTGTTTGTAGATCTGATGCAAAAAATTGCAACAAAATTAAGACTATACAATTGCTAATTTTGCAGAGGGCTCAAATCCACTGAAAACTAGCATTAGAAAAGGAAAAGTTTAGCCCCAGAGCAACTCCTAAAATAACTCAGAAACCTGAGGGATAAGTTTTAGACGAGAGTAATTAGAATGTTCTACCTTAGCAAGGAGGGAAAAGAGTATACTAAAATAGTAAGGTACACTCCATGTATATCCACTTTGACGGTAAACTCCTCCAACAAAAACAAGATCTGGCAGCCAGAAAGCTCTTCAGGGTACTAGAGCCGGGAAAAAGGGGCCAAGTGCAAATAGACTAATAAAATTGGACTCTACTAGAACAAAAGCCCTAGAGCTAATCCTTACCAATCCTTAAGTAAATTAAGAAGACTCTAGAATGAGCCCAAAACCACAAAGGTTAAATAAAAAGCCCCCAGTAGTTGATATTAAATTTGCAGGAAGAAAGCATACAGTGAACAACCTCAGTGGTAGAAAGGGTCGTGCACAATAAGATTGGTAAGGCCTGTTTTCTTTACCCTACCCCACTCAGAATGCAACTCACTAGGGGATCCCTTATATAAAACCTTAAGTAAAAAGAAAAAGGATTTGAAAAATAAATTCCCTATCTTTGATAAAGATCAGGCCTAGAGAGAGGAGGAGTGGCCTGCAGAAAGAATAATAGAATATTAGTCCCACGACATAGGCCCAAGATGGGAGTTGGAGGTATAAGACCCCGATTTATCTATTAAACTGATTAATGAAGCTCCAAGCAGTAGTAGAAATTGTCTCAAAGCACACCTCAGATGCCCTCGAGTTACTATCTAAACAACACTCCCAAATAGGAGCCTTTGTATATCAAAACAAGATGGCCCTAGACTGTTTACTAGCCAAAGAAGAGAGAGTTTGTGAGAAATTTAATAAAACAAAATGTTGTCTAGAGATCGATAATTATAGAAAAACCTAGTGAACGAAATTAAACAAGTAGCACATGTCCCAGTACAAAAATAGAACTCTATACTCCAATCATCCTAGTGGGTCCATTTGTTTAATAGAGCTTAGTAAAAAAAAATATATATTATTTATATTGTGTTCAATAGCTAGAATCCTATTCCTGCCCTGCTTAATACCCTGCTTTATTAAGTTAATATACTCAGTAGTGCAGGGTATGCAGGTAGCTGCCATGCCCACAGACGCAGAATGTACTACAGGGAAATTAAATCAAGTATCTAAAATCACAAAATTAGAAGAAGAAAATCCACACAGTAGAACAACAGATCCTTTAGCCAGATTCAAAGAGAAAATAAAGGGAGAAGGGGATGTTTACAAGCTTTACCAAGAAATTCCAAAAGAAGAGTAGAGTAATGAGACCAAAGAGAACTAAGAGTTTTTAAGGACTAAACTAGTTAAATTATAAGACAGTTTCACAAGATCAAAAGAAAATCCACTAAATACAAAGCTTTTTAGAAAAGCATGAATTAATGTATTAATATAAAAGGGGAAGGATTGTTATATGTAATATGAGTAATTTGTGCCTATAAAGTAAAATATAGATGTAATGTTTAGTATTACTAAGAAATATTTGTATAAAACATGTGAGTCTGAGCCAAGAGATTACCTCACATATGTTGAGACCACCCCTGACAAAAAGGAGGAAAACTTAATTTACAAACAAATACCGATAGCTTACCCAGAGATAAATTGTTTCTCAAAGTGATCCTAGTAACTCCCAAGCAATGATCCTCTCAAGAACTACCCAAGATTGAGATTGCTAGAGTCACCAGAGAAATACATCTCAATGCCAAGTTCCAGTAACTCAGTCAGGGGTGTACACCACTCTCCAGACACCATTTTGTTCTCCCCAACACAGAGAAAAGAAATTCTATAAATATGTAAGACTCTAAATAGGAAAAAAAGCCTGATCACTGAAACTCTGCCTCAAGCAAAATAAACTGTATAAAAACCGCTTAAGAGACAGTCTTGTGTGAAACATAAAGGACCCTATGCTGTAGCAGTCAGACCTGTGTCTCATCCAGTGCTGATCCCGGGCTCAGCACTGTCTTTTTATTGTAGCTAGCTCAGACTGAATTTGATCACTAAATAAAACCTGGTTTTATTACTTTTAATTTAGCTAGATCAATTTTTACTTATAACAGTTCTTTAACTGAAGTTCTGCCACGTCATCATTTTAAAAGTAAAAAGTCGTCTTATTAAATCACTAACAAAATTACTAACTTTTAACAAGGGGAGAAGGGTGTATTGCTTGCGCTGTTATTTGTGTCTAAAATTTTTGTGCACTAGATATTAATAAAAGTTGTTTTTAAAGTATAAATACAAAAATCCTCCCCCAGCCAAGCTGATGGCCCTGATCAAGCCATGAACCTGGCTGGTAAAGAAAAATACATTAGGAAACCTAGATGCTCCATTGAGATAAATGAAAAAAGCCTCATGAAACGCGGAGAAAAATCAAAACCCCATAATTCCAATAAAGATTTGAAGGGAACGGTATGTTTATTCACAGCGCTGTGGACGCATGTCGGGACACATTGCCCTTCGATGGACATGCGCACCCCTGAGAACTCCCCGATCCTTTTTTATTACCCTAATTTCCATATGCATAGAATTTCACAATAGGTTCATGCATATTCATTATGCTGATTTTGTGTTACACTTAGCTCTAGTTACACTTGTACTCAGTTTTTGTCAGAAAGTACAGAAAGAACACCTGGGTCGTTCTGCCCTGTCTGTTACAAGGGCTGAGGAGTCTTTCTTATCTCTTCCTTAGCTGGGACAACTTTGCTAGTGCTGTAGTTATTAGACTAAACAACATATTTCACGTATGCTAGCAAGCTCAAAGTGGTACATTTCACCTAAATCCAAATGGATTTTTACTTTGTTAAATTTTCACTCACACTCATCTGGAAGAATTTTTTTTTCAAGTCCTCATAGTGAAAAAGAGATCCACTCAGTGCTCAAAAACTATGTTTGTCCTTATTTTTCTTATTATACAAAGAAGAAGGGGGTAAAAGGGGTTGGGCTGAGGGTACACCCCCCTCTTTGAGTCTTAAGTAAATAATATAACGGTATAATAACCCTATGATATTCAGCTGCCTAAAATACCCTTCAGTGGACAGTGGAAAGCATAGACAAACATCCTGAAGTATACCTACTTCATGGACAGTATATATAAGAACTTGATTTATTTACAAACTATTTCTCATGCTTACAAACTTTTTCTTGCTTACAAATTGTTTTTTCTGTTTACAGATTGTTTTCTGGGTGTTGGGTTTTTCTTCAAGGCATAAATGGGTTACAGGTTGTTTTTAATAGTTAGACTTTTCTATAAGGGTTAAATCAGTTAAAGTTTGAATGGTTTTTGTTTTTTAAAGATAAGTTCTAACATATAAGCATTGTGCCTGTGGCCTGAGTTCCCTCATAAAAGATCCTGAAGATGAATACTGCAGTTTCCATGGACATTTGGCCCATGCTGTCTTCTGTTTTCCTGTTTGCAAAGGGCCCTTATAGATGGAAGACAGAGAACAAATTACAAATTTTATTAAACCAGGAAGGGTGAGATGTTACCAAATATCATAGATGAGCTTGCTACCAAGCCCCAGGATTGACTGACCGGGGCTTCTCCCACTCAGATCTCTTATGAAGCTGCAGGCATTTCACTGCCCCGAGGAGAGAAAGGCCAAGGGCAGCCGAGGGCCGGTGGCCTGGCTCAGCATTCCCACTCTTGTGCCGGCTGCCCTGCGACTCCTGGCAAAGGTCAGCAGTGTGTGCAGCACTCTGGGCACCGGGGCAGGGAGCCGGGCTGCTCGGCAGGCTGGAGCACAGGGCAGCGTCCTTCAGGCACGGCGCTTGTGCCAGGGGACCATGGGCCAGCGGGAGGCAGGGACAGCTTGTCAGCCCACGGCTGCAGGAGCCAGTGCCTCACACAGCTCTGGGAGGCAGCTCTGCTCTTCTGCACTGAGCCACAGCAAAGATGTGACCTGCAGAGTGCTTTGCAGAAATATTCAGGGCCAGCAGGCCAGCCTGCTTTGTGCTCTCTGGCACACAGCAAGCACTGTGCCACGCCGCAGCTCGGAGCTGCTGGGAGAGAGGGAATCGGAGATGCGCCTGAGGGTTTTGCTTGAGTTGTGAACTGATTTGGAAGAGAGCAGAAATATTTCAGTAGGCAATCTGTGTTTTCTTCCTTAATTTCTCAAAGAAAGTCACAATGTGTTGCACACAGGTAGGGGGTATTGTCAAAGAAAGGCCTTATAAAATCAGGCCTTACTCTCCTAAAAATGAGCAGCTGGCCTGTACAGCTAGCTAAATTCCCATGTGAAAAATCATGACTGCAGTTAGCACAACAAACTCTTGTGGTAAGAAAACTGCATCTGTAATAATCAGGAAATCTGTCCAATGGGAGTCCACAAAGGAAAATTGTAAACACCTGAGTAAAAGAGAGTCTTAGCAAGTCCACACAAAAACACCTTCTAAGCAGTGAATCATGTGGACAAGAAAAGAACCAGGCAATTGGAATTAAACATGAGGTCTGTGGAAACCGTATAAAAATTAGTTTTGTGAATAAAAAATTGGCTTTCTATGCATGAAAAAACTGAGTCCCAGCTGCTGTATTGACACAGCCATGTGGCTTCACTCAGCAAGAGCACCTGAAGGGTGTATTGATGAAATGCTTGTGTTTGATTCCCAGAACAGCAAGGAGAAATGTTAAGTGTATTCAATAGGGCTTAAGCTTGTGAATCCCTTTAGCTTTAACAGGCAGTGCTGAACCCTGTATTGTCCCACTGCAGTGCCTAATGTGTGCAAGTGCTATTTTAGCCTTGAGAATAAAGAGAGTGGTCCTGCTAAGAAGGTAGCTGGAATGCATTCAAAGGGAAGATATGTTTTTAAGAGGCTCTTGACCAGCAAAGGAGAATTTGAGGAATGGAATAGTTCCCAAATGACTGTGTCAGGAACCGGAGTCATGTCCGAGGCCCTGCCATATTTGATCCGTGTTTGAGCAGGTTGACAATACAATGAAGAAAAGTGTATTGTTTAATGGGTGGGAACAGGACCCTTGAAAGAGAAACAATGTATGGGTCAATCGGTGGGCAGTTAAGGTTTGAAAGGGGAGCAATGCATAATGGAGCCGTTGTTGGCATGGCCTTGGTATCTGGAGCCATCCTGGCCTCATCTCACATGCCAGCCATGTGTGAGCTGATGCTGTAACTGGGAAAATTCCACTCCTGAGCAGGAGATATAAGGCCTGGCTCTGGGTTGGAGGGGTGAGAAGGATGACATGCACACCATTTTGATCCAGGGCGTGTCATGGAAGTGCACTGCCTACCTGCCCCTGTCGCCGAGCACCACACTCCATCTCCTTCTCCTGCTCAGCGGATTTTTGGGAATCCAGGGGTTGGTATTATTTGCTACTGCAACTAATGGAACAAATTTTCTCTGCAAGGCCAGTTGTATCTTAGATTATGTTGTGCATGGGTCTCCTCCTCAACCTGTGGCAACAACCACCAGGGACCTACAGGATACTCCTATTCCTAGTCTGATGTCAATAAATTCTGAGAAATTATTTAAATATGTCAAATAATTTGGAGTAATGTTTAGCCTGCGAGTTTCAGCAAAGTATTGAATATGTCTTAGTTCCATGGATACAAACTAGTAAATGAGATTGCTGGGTGTGCAGGTGTTAGGGGAGTGATTCCCTATGCACCGAGTACTGAAATAAATGAATGCCTCCCTTCCAATCCTGAGCTGGCAGCAGGGATCAGGCAGGCCCTGCTCTGTAACTTTCATTTTGGAAACTTCTGTGAAACAGTTAGAAAGGTCAAAATGAAACCTTTCCCAGCTATTTCCCTCTGCTTCATCTTTTTATGCGCCAGAACTCTGTGCCGCAGGTAGTCTGGGTGTGTGCTGAGCAATGCAGCCCCCACAAAGCCCTTGGTTTCCCCACAAGTTGCCATGCCTTGTTCCCAGGTGTGCCCAGCTCTGGCAGGAGAAAGAGCCTGCAGCGCCGTGCCCTGCCCAGACGGGGCTCTCTGGCACAGAGCAGCAGCAGCGCCAGCACCTCTCAATCTTCTCCTTCCTTATCTTCTCCTGGGACACAGAAGCCTCTGGAAATCAGCACCACCAGTCGTGTTCCCAGCTTGGAGCAGCTCCTGCTGGCAGGCAGACGCTGCCAGTTTGACTGCTTCCAAAGGGGAATAGAGGCAGAGATGTACATCCTCAGGAGCCCTGGGCATATCCAATAAACATGCAAATATGTGGGAGATTTGTTAGGAATTGTTTCAGCTGTTATGCCAACAGTGCCTTCTCTCCTGGTTCTGTGTGTTATAGATGAGTAATGTAACAGTTGGCTCTCACAGTTAAGAGGTAGATATTATGTGGATGTAAAAATGCAGAGTGATGTTATTGTAATATATCCTCCCATAGTCCTTTTTCCCCTCCCCCTTGCAATAGCTTTGGTAGTCAGGGCTTTTGGGGAGGGCCGGCTTGTGACCAGGAGGTGTGGTGTAACAACACCTGACCTCCAGTCAAGATGTAAGAAAGAAATCTCCATCAGTGGATGGCAAAACTTTGACAAAACTTTGGCGGGATGAAGGGTATAAAAGGCAGAGCAACCATTTGATAGATGAGCTGCTCTATGTAATGTTCATAGAGACTCCCAGTGCTGCAAGTTTTCCTTATTCAGTCCTTTGTTAAGATTTAATAAACCTTTAAATTTTTAAAAGTGAGGGTTGTTTCTCAGATGTGCAATGCTTTGGGCCATTTGCTTGGTCTGGTTTCCTTTGGTTGGGTCCCATCTGAGTGCTCAGTTCGGGTACAGGCTGTAGGTGCTTGGTGCACTCCTGGAGTTACTCTTGGGTCCCTTGAACAACAGGGTTTGGCCCACGAGGGGAATTTGTGCTGCTTTGTGACAGAGGAGAACTTCCCTGGCTATTTTGCGTTTGCTGTACGGAAGGTTGGTTATTGCTCTGCCTAAATTCACAGGCCAATATAGAGTGCTTGCATTGTGATGTCAGGGCATGGTTGCCATGTGGTCATGGTGGCATCAGAAGGTTGTCTTGGTGCACGGAAGGCCTCAGTGTCAGAGCAGCCCTAGGGCTTGCTCAGGGCAGGAGCATCCTCCTGCTTGAGGCGTTTGTCAGTGGGAGCTGCCCACTGACAAGAGCCTTGATTTTTCTGATGTTGGAGCAAATCTGCACAGCAGTGCTACAATGATTGAGAAGGTTATTGCTGTAGGTATTGGAGTTTTCGGCGTTTGTTATTCCAGCTATTTCCTCACTAACCTGACACGTAAGTAGAGGTTTTCCCTGGGTGTACCCGAACGTGGCTTTTGTATGTCTTCCTGCTCTTTCTTAGTGCCTGAGTTATTTTGAAACAGAAAGAGCACTAGCGTGCCACTGGTTTGGTAAAGCTCCTGTCAAGGAGTTCAGCTACATGGGGATTTCTGTAGCCACAGGGCAGCATTTGCAAGGGAACCTGCAGGGGTTCTGTTCCATCCATGGGAGAGTCTGAGGCAGTAGAGTCTGTCATTTCCTCAGTTTGCTGGGACAAGCAAGACAGCTTTGAAAATGTAAACTGGAGACCTTCTTGGAAGGCCTTCTAACAACTCTGCAGTATTTCCCAGAATTCAGGGAAAGCTTCTTTCTTTCTACATTTTGTCATGAAAGGATTTGACTGTCTAACTTGACCCTTGACTGAGTGTTAAAATGCAAGGAAGTGCAAACTCCAAAGCAGTGAGTGTCTGCTCCTGGACCCTGGAGCTGCTGCTGTGCTGTGTCACAATAGAGCTGCCACATCATAGTGGAATTTTGGGGCAGCTTTTCCGGGCAACTGTTTCCAGCAAGTTAATGAGAAATTGTGCATGCAACTGATTTAAAAAAAAAAAACAAACATACTGTAAGGAGAGGATTTTAAAAAGATGTGTTATGTGCTTGGTAGAACAGGAGCATTGAGTGTTAGAGAACAATTTGCATTTTCTTGATCATGTTTGTATCCATTTAATGGCTAACAGGCCAAAGGGTAGGCACGCCCAAGACAATTATCTGGATCTCTTGCTGGTTGTGTGAATGAAATGTGTCTCCTGGAGGGATGTGGTGAAATGGAAAATACTCTCTGTTTGCGGTGCTTGTTCTGTGGGATTCAGCAGCCCAGGCAATTTTCTCACAGCGTCTCGTTCATTTTCCCTTGCCCACTACAGGTCACCTGAATCATGTAATCAGAGGTGTTGGTCCTAAGGTGAGTGAGAAAGGAACATTTCAGGTTTGTGCTGTTTAGCAATTGTAGAGTAAGCTGTGTGCTTAGCCAGAACAAGTAGGCTGTAGAGGGCCGGGCACAGAGGCTGGAAGAAAATCCATTTTCATGCCTTCAACAAAAAATACAAAGGCATAGCTGGATATTTCCTAATTTCCAACTCAGAGCCTTGAAGACCTACAAACTCAGTTTTGCAGAGAGAACATTGCTTGATGACACCAGACAGGGATGAATACTTAAGAGAGAGCAACTTCCTGCAGAGTTGAATAAGCCCATTTTAATTGAAGTCACAGCAACTTAGATTTCTATCCCTATAAAACTTCATGATACTTCCTTAGAAGATGTGGTTGTAGAATTAGAAGGACAATTTAATGCTGTATTTGCAGTCGAACAGGCAACGTTGTGGCCGGGACGCTGTGTGGGCCAAAAGGACCCAGGGGTGCCGGCCAAGAGCAGCGGAACGTGGGCCAGCGCCTGGCCAGGTGGCCGAGAAAGCCAAGGGCATCCTGGCCTGTGTCAGCAGCAGTGGGGCAGCAGGAGCAGGGCAGTGACCGTCCCCCTGGGTTGGGCAGCACTGCGGCCATAGCTGGGAGTGCTGTATCCACTTTCTGCCCGATCGGTCTGCGTCTCACAGAACAGGATGGGACCCGGACTGGCTGCAGACTTAGGATTTATTATGTCTGTATCATACAAGCAAAAAGCAAGAGACACAGAGAAACGAACATCCATGCAAATCTAGATCAAAGACAAGATGGCAGTTTATGCAAAGCCTTTTTCTACATATTCTTTGAACCAATAGCATAAAAGAAAAGTGCAGAGTCATTATACTCTAACCAGTAAGGAAAGGACCCATGTGGGTTTAACATTAACAGAAGGACTTCTATGAACCTCAAACAATATACAATAATTCATTATATAAGATTGAAACTTCTTCTATTTTTGCAAAGCATATATCTAGGCCTTTTGACATCTCAAACTATCACTAAGTTCTTGTTCTTTCTTGTTCCTTATGATAAATATAAATGTATTCACTTAGTTCTTCTTTTCCTAGCTTCCTAGGAGAAGGTTTTGAAATTTCCCAGCCTTTTTCAGCTTTGTGTCTACTTTCTGGGGCCTTTTTGCACTTTCTAAAGTTTTTTACCTTTATATATTCCTACAATTCCCCCACTCTTTTTAAATAAACTATTTCTGACTCGTCACTTATTTATTACTTTGTGTTATATAGCTTCACTACTGCATATATTTATTCATTTAGGAAAAAATTTATAAACTTTTTACATGAAGGTACTTTGTTTTAAGCTCTATAATTTTAAGTTAAAGCATTATTAATGTTGGGTAAAGTAAGGTTTAGTATCTGTATTAGGTTCTGATAAATTTTGGCATTTTTAAGGTCTCAATTTCAAGGTTTAATTTGTGAGTGACTTTAATTAGTTTTGGTGAGGTTTTGTGCATTGTTTGTAATTTTTTTTTTGTATTTTTCTTTTGGACAATAAAACCATTTTTGATGAGTTTGTAATTTGTTGTGAATAATGAAGTGAATAAGGAATTAATATTAATATTATAATAACAAGATTTTACTTAACTTATAAAGTTGTTTTGATTAAGGAGTTAAGCTCTACTTACTGAATCAATTGTTTAACTATGTTTCTTTATTTTTAATTGTAGATGTTAAGTTTTTGTATGTTTTTGTGAATGGATTTAGAATGATTAGACAAATTTATGTAACACATTCTTTTGAATTCTTTACAACTCTGTTTATGTGTTAGAAAAGAAAATTAATGGTTGTTTGATTTTGGAGTTTGTTGGACACTGCTGACGTCAGTTCGCATGTTACTGAGTGCACTGGATGTGGTATTATTTTGTTTGTTTAGTTAATATTTAATCTTATCTATTTGTCTTAATGTTGTTTCTGAAGCAATTGTAGGTAAAAAGAAGCTTGTTGAAATATTTTGTGGTTTTTTTTAACAGACTGAAATTGCTATTGTAATCTTTTGGGTATATATTAATAGATCTTTTTTCTTGTCTTTTTTGAAACTGTTTTAGTACTGGGTGTTATTACAGTGAGTGTGCTAATGTTACATGGTTTGTCTTTAGGGTATGATGGAATGTTTTGCTATGTTTTATTTCTACAAATGAACTAATAACATTTTGGTAATTTCTGTGGATATTGGTTAACTTTAGATTTTTATCGACAGTGTATGAGTAATTGCACTAAAAATGTAAATTTTTATATTCATAGTAAGAGTGAATAACATTGTATTTTGGAGAATTATATTTTTGCTAATTGTTTCTTGAAAATGTGACACAGAAATTTATTGTTCAGGAGCTAAGGATCTTTAATTCTTGGGGTTCTGAACTTCTTTTGAGGAGTTGTTTGGTCTAGAGACTTTAATCCCTTGTGGGATTGTTTCTATTAGTAATTTCACTTGGTTCGTTATTAAGTCACTTTTTTGTTAAAGGATCGTGTTATATAGGTATTGGCTACTTTTTTAGTGGTACACTAACTAACCAGGTTGAAAAAGGCTTTTTTGGATTTGCGTGAGACATACATTTGGTATCTGATCTTGTAGCTTTGGTTAATGTGACTTAGACATTTGGTTTTGGTTGTTGTATAGGAAAATTTGCGTTATAAAAAGTAAGCAAAGTTAGAAAACATAAAGTGAACTGATTTTCTTTCATATCTTTTTTGTTGAGTTACTCTTTGTTAAAAGAACTTTCTATATATTTTACCTTTTAAACTGCATTTTTTGGAGAGTTTAGAATGTTAATTTTTTAGAATCTAATGATAATAATAAATCCTTCTTTTTATGTTTTTGTTAAAAGAGCTCAACGGAACAAGCTCTTTACACATTTATCATTATTATTAAATTGAAGTTTGCAGATTCTACAGGTGACATAGGAACACTAGGCGTGACTTGTAGTCTCTGTTTAGCTTACGTTTGTGTGTTTGCTCTTTGACTTTTGGGTTTGTTAGTGTGTTTTGGTGTGTTGTATGGTTTGACATTCTTTATTGGAATTCACTTTACTTTTCTAGTACTTGTAGAAATACAAGTATATTCTTTGCTTTAAGTTATTAATTGGAAAGGAAAATTGTTTCAAGGCTTTTTATTAAAACAGGAGGATTTTTTTTTAGTTTTGTTTGTGTGTTATTTGTAAAATGCTTAAAAGTTGGTGGATCTGGTTCTGCAAAAGAACTGTTTAAAAAATTTTTAGCACATAAAGCTTTACTTAATTTTATCTGTGGTATTACTTCTGCTCCCCTCTTCTGTTGATCTAAATGTGTTTTAATGTGTGATGTGTCTTTTTAACAGTTGTTTGATTTGTGGGGGAGTGGGGAATACTAAAGGTGTGATGAACATTTTAATTTATTAGGAATGTTGCTACTTTTTGAGATAGATATGTGGGGCTATTGTTTTTTTTCATTTCCTGGGGTACACGTAATGAAGTAAATGCTTGTAAAAAATGTTGATAGGTACGATTACTTGTTCTCTTGTGTGGATAGAGGTAAAATCTGTACTTGATAGTGAATCTACTGAAACCTGAATATTTTTAAATCTCTCAAAAGAAGGGTATTTAGTGATGTTTGTTATAATTGTAGATTTTATAAACTTTGTGGATTGACAGTTGTTGTAGAAACAGGGGTTTGCACAAGCTGACAATCAGGGTAACTGTAATGATAGCTTTAGCTTGGGATTTAGAGATACGAAACAAGTGTACAAGTGCTTGTGTATTTTGATGAAAAAAGGTATGACTCAATTTTGTGTACTCAAAAATGTTTGGTAATGTGTTTGAGATAACTATGGTCCGTTTATTTGTTCTTGTATTTCTTTTTGCTAAACATCTTGGTAAAGATGAATGAGCTTTAATATGAGAAATAAAACATAGGTTAGTTCTGTGTTGTAAAATTTTATGAAGACATGAAAGCTAGCAATATAAATTATTATTACTAATATTTTTTTAAACTATTTTTTTACTTACATTAGTAACATAGGTAGAATCTGTAATTAAATTGAAAGGCTTTGAAAATAGCTGAAAAGCTTTAACAACAGCAGCTAGTTTAACTACTTGAGGAGAACTTTCTACTATTGGAATATTCGATTTCTAATTTTTTGTTGTTTGATTTAACTATACAGTTACTGATTTATGTGTTTTTCTTGACTTATTAGTGAAGAGCGTTGTATTACTTAAAGGCCCTTCACTTAGCAAGGGCTTTTTTTGAAACTCAATTTTGTTTGTAATAATTTGTGACTTGGATAATGAATGGAACAAACACCTGAAAAACTTCACAATGCATTTTCTAAATCATCTGAATTTTGTAATGTCTAATCTAAATAATCTGTATTTAAAGGTAAATATAGAACTGTAAAGTCTTTGCCTGTTAAGGTTAATAGTCTTGCTTTGACCTTAATTACAATTTGTGCTATTATCTCTAGGGTTGTAGAAACTGTTTTTGGAGACTTGTAGGGAAGAAAAACTTATTCTGCTATTAATAATGGATCTTTCTCAGATGGATCTCATTGGAAAATGAGGCTATAAAGTTGTAGCTTCTGTCTCAAAGCAGTCAGGAAGAAAGGTTTCTTTGGAGCATAATGATGGGCTTGTCTTCTTTGGAAAGTTTTTGTGACTTGTTATGGTGAGTTGAGCTTCAGGTGTTAAAATCTTGGGAGATTTAATGTCAAAGTTTTCTCTCAGTAGATCAAAAAGCAGAGCAAGTTCATCGTTGGTAATTTTCAAAATAGGTTTCATCTTGTTAATTTCTGTTAAAAGTTGCTGTAAATCTTGCAAAGTGTTGATGTTGACTTGAAGTTGTATCTTTTGGGGTGAAATTGTTTGTTTTGTTATCTTCTATCTTAGATATTTTTAGGGTGGGATTTCTTGTATCTTAGATGTAGAAATTCTAGTTCAGTCTTTTGGATCTCAGTAACAGTGCTGTCACAAGTTTGTTTTATCTTTGTCTATGTTGGTGCTGCAATGAGTAGATCATCTATGTAGTGTAGAATCATGGATTGTGGATGCTTCTGTCAAGCTGTACACGGTACTTGTGTGACAAAATATTGTTAAATTGTTAGAGAATTCTTCATCCCTTGTGGTAAAGATTTCTAGTGATATCTTTGCATTGGCTTTCTTTGCTTGATGACTGGAACTGAGAAGGCAAATCTTGGGGCATCTTCAGGATGAAGTGGTATGTTGAAGAAACAGTCTTTTATATCGATGATGACGAGAGGCTAGTTTCTAGGAATTATTGATAGAGAGGGGCGTACAGCAGCTGTCTTCCTTTCAAGACTTGTAATAGTAATCATGGATTCACTTTCTAAACAAACAGTAGTTCTTCTGATCCTTGTGAGTGTTCTCATAGGTGATATTAAGTGTTAGTTATGGGCTAAAACAGGAGAGAAATTACTGAGACATCTGCACCGTATCTGGTATGCCTGTAACATAATTGTTCTACCACGATGAGTTAGGCCACAAGTCAGTTCTGGTTGGTTTAGAACATACTTCTAAGTATGTTCTACTTAGAAGACATGTAGCATTAGAGTAGAAAACACATCTGGATCACCTTGGTACACCGTTTGATTGGTTAACAAAGCATTTTGTTGAGTTACATTTTGTTTGATTATGTCTATAGGTAAAGCAATTGTAAAAGCAAGAGGTTTCTTAGGTTGAATTACTGTTGGGGCTTTAAGGGGAAGAGCTAAAACTATTAGCTCTTCATTGCAGTTTACTGAAATGATAACTGGAAAAATTAATAGTCTAAGACTTGTATTGTTGTCTTTATCTATAATAATTAAAAATTCTTGTCTTTGTTGTGATTTGTTAATCAGACCTGTAGGTATACATTCATAACAGAAATTTTTCAAAAACCGTATTAATTTTGAGTTTGCTAACTCCAGTTTTGTCCTTGGAGGTAATAGGAAGGAACGTCTTGTGGTACTGGTGGTAAAGGTAGATATTGTGTTTGGCTTACACTAGGTCTCCTAGTGAAGGCTAAGGGGGAAAATTCCCTGGATTCTGGGTTGCTATTACTTGTTTCACCACGCGGTGGGTCGCACTTTGCTTGGAGTTTAACAGTAGGGGATTACTATCTATATCAAATTTAGAATGACAATTTTTTGCATAATATTTCCCTTTTTGATATTGAGGACAAACAGAAGGTACTTCAGATTTTATTATTGGATCAGGGCAATTCTTTATCACATGACTAGGCTTCTCACATCTGAAGCAGGACTTTTTAGTAAAGGTTCATTGAACAGCAGCAAGAGTTTTTTCAAAAAGTTTTGTTTGTTCTTCAATTGGTTTTTAAAATTTGTTTCTTAGTGAATCATGAGATTTAGTAATTTGCTCTCTAGGGACATTAGCTTGTACTGTAGCAAGATACTGTGGAGTGCTAATTTTACTGTAAGCTGAAAGCATTTGAGTAACAGTTGGAGGCTGTTTGGGAAATGTAGAAATAATTTTTTTGCAATCATCATTTGCATTTATAAATGCTAGGTTTTGGAGAATATAAGAATGAGCTGCTTTATCAGGGCATTGTCTTTCCATAGCTTGTATTAACTTATCTAAAAATGTACCATATGATTCATTTGTTCTTTGTGTCATGGTCAAATATGCTTTAAGAGGAGTACTTGTTGATTTGACCAAAATTAAAGTTTTTCTTGCATCTTGTTTAATATCTCTCAACACTGACCTAGGAAAAAAATTTGTGTTTCTGGTTTATCATATGACAGTTTGCTAGACAACTTACCTTCTGAAAATTTTTCATATGTACTACTAACATATTTTTCCTTTAAAACCTTAATAGGTATCTTCTGCTGGAGTTCTCATAACATAAATTGTGAATTAGTTAAAATCAGACTTGCTACAACGCGACAATGAGTTGGCATGAGTTCATAAGAGTAAAAACCCGCATAATTAAAATAAAGAGAGTTAATTCTGCTTTCCTTCAAACTTTGATTTCACTCTTCGATGTTATAATGTGAGAGTGATTAATACATAGGCCTACTATTATCCCTCCCATAAGAGACTGGCATGGCTAAAATGTCTTCATTTAAAAACTTAAAATCTCTTTTTTTTCAAAAGATATTGAACTATCTTTTTCTAATCAGACGTTGCTACATCATGTTCTGAACTAGGCAGATTATTGTTGCAGCAACTGAGCTCTGAGAGAAATCTATCTTGGTTTCTAGACACAGTTCTGGGCTTTCTGCTCAAAGAAGTCTCAGCTTGGTTCCTTAGTAGTTTATTACTATTGCAACTCTTGGTCTCAGCTTTATAAATTTTTAAATTTTCCTTAATGATTTAGATCCTGATTTTATGATCCCGATTTTGCTTATTATTTTAAAATTTCCCAACATTTCTCAAAAGTATGTCTACATTCTAAAGACTTCTTACACTTTAGAAAGTTTTTTACGCTTTTATATTCATAAACACTTGTGGGCCCCTCTGAAGCAGAAAGTCCTTGAGGGGTTGAAGCATGTGCAGAGAAGGACACGGGAGCTGGGGAAGGGTGTGGAGTGCAGGGCCAAGGAGGGGGGTGCTGAGGGAGTTTCAGCCTGGACAATGGGAGGCTGTTGAGAGACCTTCAGGCACACTTCCATAGATCCATACATGACAGTGCTCACCACAAGTGCCAATTCCCTGCCAAACATATCCTCACTGCATCCCAGTGCTTTCGACGCTGGTATCGGAGAGACTCCCTGCTTATTGTTTGTTGTGTTTTTCTTTTGCTGGTTTAGTAGAGGAAAAGCCCTGTTGATTTTCTCATTTTCCAACAAGCACAGATGCTTCTTCACAACGTTTCCTGCTCTTTTCCAGCACTGGATGAGATTCTGATCCAGTTGTAGGTTTCCATGTCTGCAGCAGCAATAGCAAAGGCATAGATGACTCTTTCTTACTTTTCCATTTCTGAGCTCTCAAAAGCTAAAAGCTCTGTCTTGCACATACAACATTGCTTGCTGATGGCAACCAGGGAAGAATATCAGCTTCATATCCATATACAATTCTGTTGTATTGGCCCGTTTTAATTTGATCTGTGTTGCTTAGAATCCTTTTACTCTGAATTTTTATGCTTTCTCCTTGGATGATATGGTGGTAGATGTGAGAAGGAAGGAGGTAATGGCTTGTCCCTCATGTTTCTCTCTTGCCCCAGAGCACAAAACCAGCATCACTGTCTGCCCCAGCCACCTCTGCTCCTAGAGAAGAATACGAAGATGACCAAATTGAGCAGTATGACCGTGAGGCTCCATCAGGGGTCTCAGCAGAGCGTGAATCTTCAGAGCCAGTAAGTGCCAGTTGTGGGTGGTGCTGTCTTTAGTGCATGGCAGAGCTGCAAGTTTCACTTTTGCGTTTCAGAGCTTTCAAGATTTATAACATCACTTACAAAGAGATCATTGCTATCTGATAGAAGGGAGGGTGGAATATTTATTTCAGAGCAATTTGCAGTACAGGTGGATTAACCAATTTTAATACCATGAGAGTGCCTTAGAATCCCATTGTAATCCAAATCTCTCAACTTTCCTTGGAAGAAATGGTGGTAGATGTGAGAATATAGGAAGTTATAGATGATAGATAACAGCCTGTCCCTCATGCTTCTCTCTTGCCACAGATGACAGAGGCAACAACAGTGTCTGCCCTGGCTCCCTCTCCTCCTGGTAAAGCCGAAGAGGAGGAAATTGAGGAGTATGACCGCGAGGCTCCATCAGTGGTCACGCCTGAACCTGAATCTTCTGAACCGGTAAGTGCCAGTTGTGGGTGATGCTGTATTTAGTGCAAGGCAGAGCTGCAAGATTCTTACCAGCCAGCTCTTGCTGTTGCTGGCGAGGATGCTGAGTGCTGGAGTCCTGCCAGGACCCAGCAATTTCCTGCAGGCAGTGACCTCCAGCTAGAAATTGGCCTTGGACCTGTCATGTTTAGGCACCAAAGCCTGTTGCCTCAGGATGAGCGTCTGGCTGCTCAAATCAGTGAAGCGCTGTCTCTTGAGCTTCTGCAGGGCCATGGCCAAGGGCACACGAGGTAGTGCTGGGGGTCTCAGGGCTTGGTTTGTTTGCTTTCTCTTTGTGGAAACACGTGTTTGGCTGGTGAAACGGGTCTGCAATTTCTCGAGTATTTATTCAGTTCTACAAAGTGTGTGGCTCAGCTGTCTTGTGACTTTTGATAAGCTGCAAGTAGACGAGTGTGTTGTCCATGAATCTGTGGGGGACAAGACCTGGCCAAAGAAACTAAGTTTATAATTGTGAAGCCCTCTTGTGAGGCAAAAAGCAAGGTTCTGTGGATGCATTTTTTGGTGTAGTCTGCAGCTTTGAAAAGTGCACTGCAGCCTGGAGGCGGGGCCGGTGGGAGGTGAAGCTGCAAGTCCATGACTGCAGTCTTGTGTTGCTCAGAAGAGGAAGGACATTTTGAAATGGTGGATGCTGTATTTTTAATCCAATGGGCAACTTTGTGGCTGGGACACTGTGTGGGCCAAAAGGACCCAGGGGTGCCGGTCAAAAGCAGCTGAAGGTGGGCCAGGACCTGGCCAGGTGGCCAAGACGGCCAAGGGCACCCTGGCCTGTGTCATCAGCAGTGGGGCAGCAGGAGCAGGGCAGTGACCGTCCCCCTGGGCTGGGCAGCGCTGCAACCATAGCTGGAAGTTCTGTGCTGCGTGTCACCCTCAAATCCACGGGTGATCAGTCCCCAGTGCACCCCGTCCAGCTGGGCAGTGGGGCGAGTCGGGCAGAGGGAGGGAACTTCTCCTTGGATCCTGGGGGGCTTTGAGAAGCTCCCTCGTGAGTTCAAAGACAAGCTAGTCCGACAAGCAAGAGAAAGAGGCGCTCCTCCTCAGGATTAGTTCCGAAATTTAATGAGGGCCTGGAGAGATCCCAGGCCACATCCAAACCCGAAGGACATCCAGAGCAAGAGAGGGTGTCCCTGCCCAGAGGAGCCAGATATAGGGGGACGGGGAAACCCGAGCAGCCAACGGGGGAAGGACTTGGGAGTGGCTCTCTGGGGGCAAGGCCTCAGAGTGACCACTGAGGAGGGGGTGGGGGAGGAGCCCCGAGCCAGGGTCCAGTTACCTGGTGACCCTGGGAGAAGGCTCTGGACAAAGGGGAAAGGTCACGAGGTGATGGACACATCACCTGGGAGGAGACAGGGGGATGAGTCAGGGATTTTGGGGTTTGATGGACATACAGGTGCTGATGGGAAAGCTGGGATGAACCAAACGGATACAAAGAGGGGATATGGAGGGACAAACCATTATGAGGGGATATACAGGGCGAGCACAACTCCACAGTGATGTGTCTACATGTGGGCCCCTCTGAAGCAGGAAGTCCTTGAGGCGCTGGGCGTGTGCAGAGAAGGACACGGGAGCTGGGGAAGGGTGTGGAGCGCAAGGCCAAGGAGGAGGTGCTCAGGGTGTTTAATCCTGGACAACGGGTGGCTTGTGAGGGACCTTCAGGCACACTTCCATAGATCCATACATGACAGTGCTCATCACCATGGCTGTTCCCCTGCCAAACATGCCCTCACTGCCTCCAAGTGTTTTAGCCACCTGAGGAGGGGACACTTTTGACTTGGTTTGACTTGGTTTGACTTGGTTTGGTAGGAGGTAAAGCCCTGCCCATTTTCTCTCTTTCCAGCAAGCACAGATGCTTCTGCACAACTTTTCCTGCCCTTTCCTTGCACTGGTTGGGATTCTGATCCAGTTTGAGTTTTCCATGTCTGCTGCAGCAACAGCAAAGGCCTTGCTGGCTATTTCCTACTTTTTCATTTCAGGGCTTTAAAGAGCCAAAAGCTCCTTTGTGCCAAGGCACAGTTGCTTGCTGATGGCAGCCAGGAAGGTCTATCAAATACATAGAGTGCATCAAATAGAGTTCTGTTGAGTTAGCCCATTTTAATCTGGTCAGAGTGACTTAGAATCGCATTGCTAACAAAGTGGATAATTTTTCCTTTTAAGAGGTGGTTGTGGATCCGAGGAGAAACGAGATTATAAATGATAGGTAACGGCTTGTCCTTCATGCTTCTCTCTTGCCACAGATGACAGAGACACCAGCAGTGTCTGCCCTGGCTCCCTCTCCTCCTGGTGAAGAAGCCAAAGAGGAGGAAATTGAGGAGTATGACCGCGAGGCTCCATCAGTGGTCACGCCTGAGCCTGAATCTCCTGAGCCAGTAAGTGCCAGTTGTGGGTGGTGCTGTCTTTAGTGCAAGGTAGAGCTGCAAGTTTCACTGTTGCATTTCTTAGCTTTCCAGAATTACAAGGTCACTTACACAAATAGATCATTGTCACCTGATAGTAGACAGGTTGGGATATTTATCAGAGCAAGTTGCATTACAGTTGTAGTAGCCAATTTTAAGACATGAGAGCACTTTAGAATCCCATTGTAATCCAAGTCTCTCAAGTTTCCTTGGAAGATATGGTGGTAGATGGGAGAAGATAGAAGGTTATAAATGATAGGTAACAGCCTGTCCCTCATGCTTCCCTCTTGCCACAGATGACAGAGACACCAGCAGTATCTGCCCTGGCTCCGTCTCCTCCTGGAGAAGAAGCCAGAGAGGAGCAAATTGAGGAGTATGACCACGAGGCTCCATCAGTAGTCACGCCTGAGCCTGAATCTTCAAAGGCGGTAAGTGCCAGTTGTGGGTGGTGCTGTCTTTAGTGCAAGGCAGAGCTGCAAGTTTCACTGTTGCATTTCAGAGCTTTCAAGAATTACAAGGTCACTTACACAAATAGATCATTGCTACCTGATAGTAGGCAGGGTGGAATATTTAATTCAGAGCAATTTGCATTATAGGTGGATTGGCCAATTTCAATACCATGAGAGTGCCTTAGAATCCCATTGTAATCCAAGTCTTTCAACTTTCCTTGGAAGATATGGTGGTAGATGGGAGAAGATAGAAGGTTATAAATGATAGGTAACAGCCTGTCCCTCATGCTTCCCTCTTGCCACAGATGACAGAGACACCAGCAGTATCTGCCCTGGCTCCGTCTCCTCCTGGAGAAGAAGCCAGAGAGGAGCAAATTGAGGAGTATGACCACGAGGCTCCATCAGTAGTCACGCCTGAGCCTGAATCTTCAAAGGCGGTAAGTGCCAGTTGTGGGTGGTGCTGTCTTTAGTGCAAGGCAGAGCTGCAAGTTTCACTGTTGCATTTCAGAGCTTTCAAGAATTACAAGGTCACTTACACAAATAGATCATTGCTACCTGATAGTAGGCAGGGTGGAATATTTAATTCAGAGCAATTTGCATTATAGGTGGATTGGCCAATTTCAATACCATGAGAGTGCCTTAGAATCCCATTGTAATCCAAGTCTTTCAACTTTCCTTGGAAGATATGGTGGTAGATGGGAGAAGATAGAAGGTTATAAATGATAGGTAATCGCCTGTCGCTCATGCTTCTCTCTTGCCACAGATGACAGAGGCAACAACAGTGTCTGCCTTGGCTCCCTCTGCTCCCGGTGAAGAAGCCAGAGAGGAGGAAATTGAGGAGTATGACCGCGAGGCTCCATTAGTGGTCACGCCTGAGCCTGAATCTCCTGAGCCAGTAAGTGCCAGTTGTGGGTGGTGCTGTCTTTAGTGCAAGGCAGAGTTGCAAGTTTCACTGTTGCATTTCTTAGCTTTCAAGAATTACAAGGTCACTTACACAAATAGATCATTGTCACCTGATAGTAGACAGGTTGGGATATTTAAATCAGAGCAAGTTGCATTACAGTTGTAGTAGCCAATTTTAAGTCACGAGAGCACTTTAGAATCACATTGTAATCAAAGTTTCTCAATTTTCCTTGCAAGATATGGTGGTAGATGTGAGAAGAAATGCAGTTTTAAATGATAGGTAATGGCCTGTCCCTCATGCTTCTCTCTTGCCACAGATGATAGAGACAACAGCAGTGTCTGCCCTGGCTCCCTCTCCTCCTGGAGAAGAAGCCAGAGAGGAGCAAATTGAGGAGTATGACCGTGAGGCTCCATCAGTAGTCACGCCTGAGCCTGAATCTTTGGAGCCAGTAAGTGCCCGCTGTGGGTGGGGCTGTCTTTAATGCAAGGCAGAGCTGCAAGTTTCACTGTTGCATTTCAGAGCTTTCAAGAATTACAAGGTCACTTACACAAATAGATCATTGCTACCTGATAGTAGGCAGGGTGGAATATTTAATTCAGAGCAATTTGCATTATAGGTGGATTGGCCAATTTCAATACCATGAGAGTGCCTTAGAATCCCATTGTAATCCAAGTCTTTCAACTTTCCTTGGAAGATATGGTGGTAGATGGGAGAAGATAGAAGGTTATAAATGATAGGTAATAGCCTGTCCCTCATGCTTCTCTCTTGCCACAGATGACAGAGACAAAAGCAGTGTCTGCCCTGGCTCCCTCTGCTCCTGGAGAAGAAGCCAGAGAGGAGCAAATTGAAAAGAATGACCGTGAGGCTCCATCAGTGGTCACACTAGAGCCTGAATCTTCTGAGTCAGTAAGTGCCAGTTGTGGGTGGTGCTGTCTTTAGTGCAAGGCAGAGCTGCAAGATTCTTACCAGCCAGCTCTTGCTGTTGCTGGCGAGGATGCTGAGTGCTGGAGTCCTGCCAGGACCCAGCGATTTCCTGCAGGCAGTGACCTCCAGCTAGAAATTGGCCTTGGACCTGTCATGTTTAGGCACCAAAGCCTGTTGCCTCAGGATGAGCGTCTGGCTGCTCAAATCAGTGAAGCGCTGTCTCTTGGGCTTCAGCAGGGCCATGGCCAAGGGCACACGAGGTAGTGCTGGGGGTCTCAGGGCTTGGTTTGTTTGCTTTCTCTTTGTGGAAACACGTGTTTGGCTGGTGAAACGGGTCTGCAATTTCTCGAGTATTTATTCAGTTCTACAAAGTGTGTGGCTCAGCTGTCTTGTGACTTTTGATAAGCTGCAAGTAGACGAGTGTGTTGTCCATGAATCTGTGGGGGACAAGACCTGGCCAAAGAAACTAAGTTTATAATTGTGAAGCCCTCTTGTGAGGCAAAAAGCAAGGTTCTGTGGATGCATTTTTTGGTGTAGTCTGCAGCTTTGAAAAGTGCACTGCAGCCTGGAGGCGGGGCCGGTGGGAGGTGAAGCTGCAAGTCCATGACTGCAGTCTTGTGTTGCTCAGAAGAGGAAGGACATTTTGAAATGGTGGATGCTGTATTTTTAATCCAATGGGCAACTTTGTGGCTGGGACGCTGTGTGGGCCAAAAGGACCCAGGGGTGCCGGTCAAAAGCAGCTGAAGGTGGGCCAGGACCTGGCCAGGTGGCCAAGACGGCCAAGGGCACCCTGGCCTGTGTCATCAGCAGTGGGGCAGCAGGAGCAGGGCAGTGACCGTCCCCCTGGGCTGGGCAGCGCTGCAACCATAGCTGGAAGTTCTGTGCTGCGTGTCACCCTCAAATCCACGGGTGATCAGTCCCCAGTGCACCCCGTCCAGCTGGGCAGTGGGGCGAGTCGGGCAGAGGGAGGGAACTTCTCCTTGGATCCTGGGGGGCTTTGAGAAGCTCCCTCGTGAGTTCAAAGACAAGCTAGTCCGACAAGCAAGAGAAAGAGGCGCTCCTCCTCAGGATTAGTTCCGAAATTTAATGAGGGCCTGGAGAGATCCCAGGCCACATCCAAACCCGAAGGACATCCAGAGCAAGAGAGGGTGTCCCTGCCCAGAGGAGCCAGATATAGGGGGACGGGGAAACCCGAGCAGCCAACGGGGGAAGGACTTGGGAGTGGCTCTCTGGGGGCAAGGCCTCAGAGTGACCACTGAGGAGGGGGTGGGGGAGGAGCCCCGAGCCAGGGTCCAGTTACCTGGTGACCCTGGGAGAAGGCTCTGGACAAAGGGGAAGGGTCACGAGGTGATGGACACATCACCTGGGAGGAGACAGGGGGATGAGTCAGGGATTTGGGGGTTTGATGGACATACAGATGCTGATGGGAAAGCTGGGATGAACCAAACGGATACAAAGAGGGGATATGGAGGGACAAACCATTATGAGGGGATATACAGGGCGAGCACAACTCCACAGTGATGTGTCTACATGTGGGCCCCTCTGAAGCAGGAAGTCCTTGAGGCGCTGGGCGTGTGCAGAGAAGGACACGGGAGCTGGGGAAGGGTGTGGAGCGCAAGGCCAAGGAGGAGGTGCTCAGGGTGTTTCATCCTGGACAACGGGTGGCTCGTGAGGGACCTTCAGGCACACTTCCATAGATCCATACATGACAGTGCTCATCACCATGGCTGTTCCCCTGCCAAACATGCCCTCACTGCCTCCAAGTGTTTTAGCCACCTGAGGAGGGGACACTTTTGACTTGGTTTGACTTGGTTTGACTTGGTTTGGTAGGAGGTAAAGCCCTGCCCATTTTCTCTCTTTCCAGCAAGCACAGATGCTTCTGCACAACTTTTCCTGCCCTTTCCTTGCACTGGTTGGGATTCTGATCCAGTTTGAGTTTTCCATGTCTGCCGCAGCAACAGCAAAGGCCTTGCTGGCTATTTCCTACTTTTTCATTTCAGGGCTTTAAAGAGCCAAAAGCTCCTTTGTGCCAAGGCACAGTTGCTTGCTGATGGCAGCCAGGAAGGTCTATCAAATACATAGAGTGCATCAAATAGAGTCCTGTTGAGTTAGCCCATTTTAATCTGGTCAGAGTGACTTAGAATCACATTGCTAACAAAGTGGATAATTTTTCCTTTTAAGAGGTGGTTGTGGATCCGAGGAGAAACGAGATTATAAATGATAGGTAACGGCTTGTCCTTCATGCTTCTCTCTTGCCACAGATGACAGAGACACCAGCAGTGTCTGCCCTGGCTCCCTCTCCTCCTGGTGAAGAAGCCAAAGAGGAGGAAATTGAGGAGTATGACCTTGAGGCTCAATCAGGGGTCACACCAGAGCCTGAATCTTCAAAGGCAGTAAGTGCCCGTGTGGGTGGGGCTGTCTTTAGTGCAAGGCAGAGCTGCAAGTTTCACTGTTGCATTTCAGAGCTTTCAAGAATTACAAGGTCACTTACACAAATAGATCATTGCTACCTGATAGTAGGCAGGGTGGAATATTTAATTCAGAGCAATTTGCATTATAGGTGGATTGGCCAATTTCAATACCATGAGAGTGCCTTAGAATCCCATTGTAATCCAAGTCTCTCAAGTTTCCTTGGAAGATATGGTGGTAGATGGGAGAAGATAGAAGGTTATAAATGATAGGTAACAGCCTGTCCCTCATGCTTCTCTCTTGCCACAGATGACAGAGGCAACAACAGTGTCTGCCTTGGCTCCCTCTGCTCCTGGTGAAGAAGCCAGAGAGGAGGAAATTGAGGAGTATGACCGCGAGGCTCCATTAGTGGTCACGCCTGAGCCTGAATCTCCTGAGCCAGTAAGTGCCAGTTGTGGGTGGTGCTGTCTTTAGTGCAAGGCAGAGCTGCAAGTTTCACTGTTGCATTTCTTAGCTTTCAAGAATTACAAGGTCACTTATACAAATAGATCATTGTCACCTGATAGTAGACAGGTTGGGATATTTAAATCAGAGCAAGTTGCATTACAGTTGGATTAGCCAATTTTAAGACATGAGAGCACTTTAGAATCCCATTTTAATCAAAGTTTCTCAATTTTTCTTGCAAGATATGGTGGTAGATGTGAGAAGAAATGTGGTTTTAAATGATAGGTAATGGCCTGTCACTCATGCTTCTCTCTTGCCACAGATGATAGAGACAACAGCAGTGTCTGCCCTGGCTCCGTCTCCTCTTGGTGAAGAAGCCAAACGAGAGCAAGTTGAGCAGTATGGCCTCGAGGCTCCATCCGTGGTCACAGCACAGCCTGAATCTTTGGAGCCAGTAAGTGCCCGTTGTGGGTGGTGCTGTCTTTAGTGCAAGACAGAGCTGCAGATTTCTGATGAGCCAGCCCTTGCTGTTTCTGGCTGAGGATGCTGAGTGCTTGCCACATGGGCTGTTTCATCGGCAAATATCTCCTCACGTTATCCTAGTGCTTTTTCCACTGGCATCTGTGGCTCTTCTCTCTTGTTTTTTTTTCCTTTATTAGGAGGGGAATTCCTGTTCAATTTCTTGGTTTTTAGCAATGCAGATGGATTTTCCTCCATCCTTCCTACCCTTTTTCTGCGCTTGTAAGAATTCTGCTTGCATTTTCTTTTGTAAGGGGGCCTTTCTGGAGGATGCAGTATTTTTGCATAAGAACACATTGTTTGGGGCAGGGAGCTGTTGTGCTGCCAGGCCAGTCAACAGGGCCTTGCTCTTCGCTTTCATATTAACAGTCCCTGTGTCTTTTTGCAACCCAGGAAATCAGGAGGTGTGGTGTTTGGGAATTGAGCAGGAAATCAATGCTCTTGCATTCCAGCTGGTCCTCAAAGATCAGAGGAGCTGGGAGGGCCTAGCCTTTATTCCTGATTGCAGCCCCTTTAGCAGTTTCAGTGTGGTCGAGTCCAAGAGAAGCACTTGGCCAAGCACAGATGCTGCAAGAGTGCAGTTCCCAGTGCAATGCTCTGGATCTTCTTGTATTCCATAAGGACCTAAATGCTCCAGATTCCCTGAGAGTGTGGTTTATTGAAGGAACAGGAGAGCAATCTCGGGATTGCTGCTGACTGGGGCAATGGCTACCAAGTGTTGATGTATGTAGGAACAAAAATGATAGTAAAGAGAGATTATAAAAGTGAGATCTGTCTGTCTGTCTCTCTCTCTATCTATCTATCTATCTATCTATGTAACATTTGCATAATTGAATCTTCTTGGCTCTGGTCCAAAGCAGTTGGAGGTGCAAAGTTCACGTAAAGCATCCCTTTCAGGAGAGGATTAAAGACATGTTCCGATGACCGATTCTGAGCAGGCAGAGCTGTTTCCTCCTCCAGATGTGGTGGTTTTTTTCCCCTCAGACATGGTTTCCTCCTCCAGCCTCTTCTTCCTGAAGCCCCCCGTTAACGCTTTAATGTTCAGCCTGTCCCAGAGAGGTGGAAGAATTCCATGTTTTAGTTGGTGAAGAGAACATGAACTCCAGAAGTGTCTCTCACAAGGGCTGAGCTCACAGAGGAAGCCACCTGCAGAGCCAGGATGGAGCTATGGGACAGGGTGGGGTGTCAGTCACTACTGAAAGACAAACAGAGCAAGGCAGAAGCAGAAGGAGGCCCTCAGTAGACCCTTGAGAAATTCCACACCTTCCCTGTCAGCTGCCTCAGAGGCTGCTTGAGCTTCTGCCCCAGATGGCCCCTGATTGCAGTGCCAGGGTCACTTTGGCATCTGTGCCTCCTCATGGGCAGAGAATGACCCAGGAGAGCTGCAGCACAGTGCTTTGGGAACGTGTGAGCCCATCAGTCCTTGAGTCTTGGCCCTCAAATGTTGTATGGAAAGTTGAAACCCATCTTCTCTTGCTTTCTCTGCAGGTCCTTCCAGAGAAAGAGCAGGAGCAGCCTGCTTTGTCAGAGATGCCATGGCAGACTCGGGAAGAGCTGTTCCCAGCCCGAGAGCAGGAAGAGCAGCTCAGGCAGCAGGTGGAAGAGCCACAGGAGAATGGCCAGGTAAGCCTGACTCGCCAGGTTTCAGAGGGAAGGGCAGGAAAAGGGGCAAAAAATGGAGCTCTTGGGACTGAGGAGGTCAGGAGTCCCAGAGGCACTGAAAGCACAGAGCCTTGGAATCTGCCAAAGTCAGCACTGGGACAGGAGGGTTGCACTGGAAGCAGAGGTGGGTAGGGAAGCAGAAAGAAGTGGCTGAATAAATGGGATTTTGAAGCTGCGAGAGGAAAAAGCTGAGCCTGATGGCAGCTCCCAGTCACTTGCTCTGCATTTGTGTGTACAGAACATCAAGGCAGAGTCACAAGCAGAGCTGCCCGGGGCTCAGAGTGCCATCATGGAAGTGAAGAAGGGGAACAAGGAAGACATGAGAGGAATTCAAGAGGAGATGAATCTCCGTCAGCAGAGGGGCGATCAACAAGACCAGGTGAGTGAAAGAGTGGCAGCCACTCCACTCATGAAAGATCCTCTCTCTTGTATTTTACAGAACTTGAAGGAACAGCTGGACACGGAGTTTCAGAAAATTGACACTAAGATGAAGGCAAAGGAGAAGAGGCAGGAAGAAGAAATGAAAATCATCAGAGAAAAACTTAATCGTCTCCCTCAGGCTCTAGAAGAGCAAGTGAGTGAAAGAGGGCTAGCCACTGCAGTCACCAAACTGGTGGTTTCTGCCCTTCTTGCCTTTCCAGTGCAGGGCTTCAGGGAGTGAGGTGATGCCTCTGAGTGCCATCCTGCTGTAGTGTGTACCCCAGACACTCTGAAGGACATTTCCTGGTGTGCTGAATCTCAACTGCTGCCCTGGACAGTGGGACTTGTCCTTTGGCCTTTTGGCCAGCAGTCATCCAAATTGATTCCTGCTGGCCTGTTCCTGCTCTCCTTGTTTCTTGAGGTGTTTCTACAGGGGAACATGGTGACCCAGACGGAGGATTGAAACAAGCTGTCTGTACCCCTTGTAAACCTGTTCTTTCCCTTTCCTCACAGTCAATGACTCTTGACTGACAGGGATAAGCCGTAGTCTCTGACTGCTTTCTTCTGTTTGACTTGAGGTGCAAATGTTGACATCTCGCCGGGCAGCCTGCAAAGACTTCCAGCAAATGAGTGGCAATGAAGAGCCCCAGGCCTCGCATGAGGTACAGGAACCGTCCCCACCAAAGTTACTACAAGTTGAGCATGACCTGAAGATGGTGCAGGAAAAGTGGACACATTTGAACAAGGAGCTGCAAATGTGTCTGAAGTCCTTGGAGTGGGAAAGGAATCCTTGAGAGGAAGCAGAATGGTCATTGTGGCAGTGATCCTTCAGAAAATCCATGAAAATGGAACATGAATCTGGCCATGAACTTGAGTAGAACTAACCTTTGGTTTTGACCCATCCAGTTTGAGAAGTGGACATCAGAAAAAAACCCATTTAAGAGCCCTGCATGTGGCTGACAGAACCTTACCAAGGGCTTGCATTTGAAATGGAATTTCAGGCTAATCTCTGCCAGGCACCTTTCTGACAAACTCATTTCTTGTTCCAGATCCACAAGGGCTTTGTCAAACCTGCTGCAGCAGCAGCATTGTCTAAAGGAGCCTTTGCTCCCCAACGTGGGAAGTGGAGCCAGGGCAGTTTGCCCATCTCCAGCGCTGCTCAGCACCAGGAGATCAAGGATGACTCCCTGGAGCAACTGAGTACGTCTGCTGTATTTCTTCTCTGAGGGACAGTGTATTGTGTGCATGTTTCAGCATAGCTGTACCAAATGTTTTTCCTGAGATTGGTGTCCCAGGGACATTTAGAGACATTTCCCCACGGGAACTGCTGTAGAAAATCAGTCTGTGTGCTGGCCACCTGTGCTGCAGAGCTGTCAGCCTGCTTGTTGTTGTTACCCAGGCGACCACAAAGAGTTCAAAGCTTCAGGCTCTGGGGCTGCCTTTTGCATCTTCTGGAAGCTGGGATCTTTGCTTTAAAGTGAGCATCTTGCATTTTGTTTCCCTCAGGGAAAATAGTGAACATGGAAAACCCCGTGGGGAAATATTCTGAACTGGAATATATTGGCAGCGGGTGAGTCCAACCACAGTTACTTCTCCATAACCATGGGCCAGGTGTTTTTCTGTTGGAATATCTATGCAGTGTGAAGTGAGGCCAGCTGCAAACAGACATCTATTGCCATGTTCAGACACTGGGGATAGATTGTCCCATCTCTCAGTGCTGCTCAGAATTTGTGAGTGTGCCCTGAAGGTATTGTCAGAGACATCTTAATGCTGTCAAGGTCTCTTGCCTGCAGCAAGGAACAGGACCTGGAAGATCTCCTTGTCTCTCAAGTGTGGGACAGCTCTGTGTTAATTTCCTTAGCATTTTTCTATCTCTCCAAATCATACAGCCACACTAATAAAAGGGGAAGAAACTTGCTTGCCTGAAAGTGCAACCTACTCCCTGATAGCTGTCAGATAACAGTTCTCAGGAACATTTCTTTCCAAGAGTTTGCTGAAGGAAATTCTCCATGGTCAGGACGAAACCTATGAAAACTGCGCAATTTAGAACATGAAACCTGAGATGAAAGAAGGAGCTCTCTTTAGGAGCTGAGGCAGTAAATGGCAGCACTTCAGGGACAGGCCCAGTGCCCATGCACTTGAGAGGAAAATGCATCATCTGCCTTCTGGCAGAGCCCGCCTGCATCCTGCAGGTCTTAGGCATTTGCAGCAGAGATCTCCTGTGTGGGCTGGCTTTCACTGCAAGAGCTAAATGGCTTCTCATTTTTTTGCTGCTTTTTTGTTTCTAGGACTTTTGGATTTGTGGTTAGAGCAATCAACAAAGCCACAGGAGTAGAGGTAAATGTCAACAGCCCCCGCAATCTCTGCTGAACTCAAGGGCTTTCCCCTCTGGTGTGAGCAGCTGTGGCCAGAACTGGTACCAGCCTGCAAAAGACATTGCGGACAGTCTTTGACCTTCTCAGCTGCCACAAAGAAGGCACAGAGGGCAGCAGTTCATTTCAGAGAGGGATGTGCTCACTCGCTCTCAATTGCTAAAACAAAGGTGGTGCCTTAGAGCATCTCACTGCTCTTTGGGGCGACAGCTTCCGAGTCCTGAATTCTCACTTCTGGTTGCCAGCAAATGCATCTGAGAGTTACCGGTAGTTCCTCAGACACCTGCAGTGCTGCACTTGCGAACTGCACATAGGGAGAGATCTGCAAGGCGTCCCTAGAAGCCCTAAGCCCTGCCCATAGCCCAGGATGTAGCCACAGAGTATTAAGGCATGGATTACTTCCAAATCCCATACAAAGCAGCAGGGAGTGGGCTCAGAGGTTTGTGGGTGAGACACCACTGTTACCAAGTGGACACAACAAAACCTCAGTGGCCACGTGTCCTGTAACTGGCACCCATGGGAGCGGAGCAATGGGCTATTGCGATGTCAGTTCCTAATTACTGCAATGCCTAATCAGAATGCAGTTTGGCACAGCTTGGCTGTGTCATTGCAAAATCACTCGCTCCATGTGCCTTGTGGTCTCGTGCCACCAACTTCTCAAGTTACTGATTTTCAATGTCATTTTAGGTGGCCATAAAGAAAATAAATCTCCAAGGACCGAGGAAGAAGGAACTAAAAGTCAATGAACTCATGGCTGTGAAGATAAATAAGAATCCCAACGTGGTCAACTATTTAGGCAGGTGAGTTGTTGTAAATATTTGTTTACATATTGCAAACATGCAAGATTGTTCACTGGCACAAAACAGAGCTGTAATTATTGGTTAATTATTACTGCTCTGCTCATCTCCAGTGGATGGGAAGAGAGTGCATCTTGTCTGCAGGAGTATTCCCTGGCACACATAGTTTGAAAATTATTCAAAAACCTGCATCAGTCATATCTAATTAAATTAATAGCCTGTAAGTTCACAGCCACCACATTATTTTGGGACTTGACTTTTTTCAACAGTCCTCTTACGTCTGGGTAAACTAACATGGATTTTCCTTGGATTGTGTCCCCTCTTTTCCATTGCTTTGCATGCCAGGAAGACTAGTTGGTTATTTCCAGAAACACGCAGTGTGACAAGTTTTTTATCTGTTCCTAAACTGCAGTTTTTACTTGCTGGCTATTTAAGACATCTCCTTTTCCAAAGCTGTGCCTTTCTTCTTGAGACAGGTTTCAAACAATGCACAGCCTAGAGGGAATGTCTGTTCCTTTTCTTCTGTCCTTGTCACACAGGGACTTGGAAATAAGAACCAAGAAAATAAACTAACCATGCATGTTTACCTCCATGCTCTTGTTTCCTTCTTTCAGCTACCTTGTGGATAATCAATTCTGGCTGGTTATGGAGTTCATGGATGGAGGCACTCTGAGCGATGTCATCAGCAAGACCTACCTGTCTGAAGACGAGATAGCAGCCATCAGTCGGGAGGTCAGCAAGCCCACTTGTGCTTCCGAGGGCTTGGGCAGGATTGTCTGGGAAACAGAGGCTCAGAACAGGAGAGGTTTCATGTATAAACTTTGTTTTCCTAGTGCTGGTATGCTATGGGCAAGTAAAAGCATCTCAAGGGAACTGCCTGCCAGTGCTCCTGCACTCACTGTACTCAGTTCTTGTACTCTTATCTCCTGCTGTTGTATTCTCACTCTGCCTCCTGTATTTGTATTTGCTCTTCTCCACCTTGCCTCCCTAAACTTGTATCTTGAGCCTGTCTGCACTGCATTCCTTGCCTGTAAAAGCAAAGGTGCTGGTGGCAGGATTTGAAATGATCAGCTGAGAAAAAACAGAGACTCATTTCTCACAGTCCTCAACTGAAAAGGACAGTAGTGCAGCCAAAATGCTCTTTGCTTCAGGAAGGTGACTGATGTGATACTTCAAGTCTGTGCTGAGGCCAGCAACAAAACTCTCGTCATGCAGCCTCCCACCCAAAAGTGATTCGCTTCACACCAAAGAGAGGGACTTTTTTTCTTTCTTGGCCAAACCCCTCCTTTGCCCTCTGCATGGAGAAAGCACATCCACTGCAGCAGCAGTCATCCTGGCTGGTTTGCAGGGGACAGTCTACAACAGCAGGTGCTGTTGCTCTTTCAAAAGCTGACATGCCTTTCCTTAGAAAAGTCCTGTTCTGCAAGTGTTGGAGCAGCAACTCTTCCTCTCAATGACACTGTGTTCTGCCATTACTCGCCATTCCCATGCAGAGGGAATCTTTTAGAGACTCTGTTTCCTTTCTTGTGTGATGAAATCACTAATTTTTGCCCTCCTGCTTCTGTTTTCTCTCTCAGTGCCTGCAAGGATTGGATTTTCTTCACTGGAACCACGTGATCTACCGAGATGTGAAGAGCGACAACATCCTTCTCAGAACTGACGGCTCTGTCAAGCTGGGTCAGTATATTCCTGGTCAGGTGCAGCGTTCAGGGATGTGGGGTGAGGGGCTGCTTTGAGTGGCTGCCAACTCCCCAGAAATGGTGCTGGTGGCAGTGCAGGGCCCCACCGCTGTGAGCTGAAGGCACGGTTGCAACGTGCACAGAGGTATAAGGAACCAGGAGAAGTCAAGAGTGGCGTTGGTGTGTTTGTGTCTCTTCCAGAGGGAGGGAGCTACAATCTAAAGCTTCAGGGGAATAAAGGCCACTGCTGTGAGCAGCGTTAAAAAAACTGTGATTTTTTTGGAAGTGGCCAATTCCATACTTCCTTGGCTAAAGCCCCAAGGAAACTGAGTATGGACAGTTCTTCAGGAGATTCAACAACACATAGACTGAGAGTGGGGAATTCTTTTGCTTGATTTCCTAACTTGACCTGGCTTTCATGGTATGTTTATTTGTCCACAGCTGACTTTGGCCTCTTTGCTCAGCTCACCCCTGAGCAGCGTAGACGGAGCTCAGTGGCCGGCACTTCTGGCTGGATGGCGCCTGAAGTGCTGACAGGTCAACCATATGGCCCCAAAGTGGACATATGGTCTTTTGGAATCGTGGGCATCGAAATGGTGGAACGAGAAGTTCCTCGCAGGAATGAAACTCCTGTTTCGGTAAGGTGCAAATACTCCCTGATCCCACTTGTCTTTCTCACCTGTCCCAAGTCCTGTGTGCCATTGGACAAATCCCATTGCCATCTGCTGGCACCACTTCCACCAAGGTCCCCTTCTAAACATGCCCCTGCAGCACATCAGCATCTGCTGTAAATTCGGTTGCATCAGAAGGGAAGTAGCAGTTCAGAAACCTGGCATTTTGGCCTGCAACCTGCCTGACATTTCTAATTTGCTTTTTGAACTCTGTCGGTGCTCTGTCTCTGAAGGGCAAGAATTTTTCAGTGGAGAGGTTAGACATGTGATAAATATCCTAAGAAATTGACGTTACACCTTCCCAGTTTCAATTTTATCGGAAAAGGAAAGAAAAAGAAAAAGAAAAAGAAAAAGAAAAAGAAAAAGAAAAAGAAAAAGAAAAAGAAAAAGAAAAAGAAAAAGAAAAAGAAAAAGAAAAAGAAAAAGAAAAAGAAAAAGAAAAAGAAAAAGAAAAAGAAAAAGAAAAAGAAAAAGAAAAAGATAAAAGGACACAACCACTAAAGCAATGCCCAAGTAGTTTTGTGTAGGAGTGACAGTGGATAGGACGGTCGGGATGGACGGAGACGAGAGATCTTTGAAGCCAGGTCTTGGAGCTCTCGGTTTATTGCAAAGGGCGTGGGTGCAGGGCCCTGCTTGGAGCTGCCAGCCACAGCTCAGAGCAGGCCCGAAAGAGGAGCCCAAAAGAGAGACCCGAAAGAGTGAGGAAGTTCCTGTTACAAGACAATAAATCTTCTTCTGTGCAGAATGTTCAAATTTTCACTAACCAATCTAGTCCAAGATACAAATACTAGAGTATTTACCTACAGCCTATAAGAATCATTACATTACCATACTGTGTTACATTTTAAACCCTAAAAACTACTCTTTGGACCCCTTCTGCCAAGCTAGTAGGGTCTGCTCTGACCCTTGGACCTGTCTGCCAGCAGAGGGTGTTGTTTAATCAAAAGGGGATTACCTTCAGCTGGCCATACCATTGTTTTCCAGTTGTTCAGTAACTAAGGCTAGTAACTATCTCAAAGCTTACTTTTCATTTCAATCTCGCTTACAGTTTCCATATTCTCAAAATCTTTTGCCAGGCAATCATATTCATAAGGTTTTCCTGTTTCATCTTCCCCAACAGTTTTGCTTTCTTTTTCTTTTTTTAACCACAGCACATTGATTTTCCTCCACACTGTAGCATCTTTTCCAAGTCCTGTGGGTCTTCAAAACTTTCAGGCTTTCAAATAATCTGTACATTGCTCAGTCATGTGTGTGGGTGGCCTGGATAAGTTGAGGATGTGTTTTTCTCCGACTGCAGTTACACTAAACCCTTGGCTGTTTCTGGGTCTTTTAAAAAGTTGATGAGCTTGCAGCCTGGTGCCTGGGGCTGGGATCCAAAGTGGGTGGTTGATACTGGTGCTGTGTTCCTTTACCATAGGAGCAGGGCCATCCCTGATTGCACAGTGCTAAGGGCAGTGAGGACTCCAGCTCCCTACCATGTCCAGTGGCTGAGCTCAGTTGCAGAGAGACAGGATAAAGCTCCCTTTGTGACCTCTGAGGGTGTGGGAAAAGGAAAGAAAGCTGCCATAATTATTTATACTCCAGGGGACTGTGCTTGCTGTTTTGGGCTTGGAAATTTTCCTCTGGGTTGAAGAGGATAATAACGAAGTCTTTTTGGTCACCATCTATTTCAGTGCCACCAGCACAGAGCTGTTACTATTGTGATGAGCATTTTTCTGGAGACCAGGCTGCAGCCTGGTGTCACGGAGAGCCTGTCAAAACCTCCCACTTCTTACAGACATTTTTTGCGATGGGGACGCCATTAGTGCATTGACTTGAGTATACAAATGAGCAGAGGGTGACCATCGGGATGGTGCTTCTTCCTCTGATTTGACCTTGGAAAGGTTTCCTTTTGCCACATAAAGAGGCTGAAACGTGCAGCTGAGAGACAGAGCTGCAGGTGGCTCCTGTGTGCCTAAGCCGGCATTTTCATCCCAATACATTTGTGCAGGTGTCTTAAAGGGTCTGTGTTGAATATGAGATTCCAAATGTTTGTTTCCTCACCCTGAGGAACACCTGGTGGATTTCCATTCTTGCCTCCCATGCACCTCTGTTTTCTAGAGGAGGACAAGAAGCTCAATGAGTTTTGGTTTATGACCACTGTGCTTAAGGGACCAACAAGCACTGCAGAGATGCCTTTCATGTACTAATCCTTGGAAATAGTAGTGTTAGTGTAGCAGAGTCCATCTTCTGAAAAGCCTGTCAAGGTGGTGTGAATCCTCCAAGAAGGAAAGAAGCTTTGCTGATGTAGCTCCCACTAACTGGGTCAGTCAATGAAATTGACTGCCAAGGCAAGATCAGCGGGATGTTGGAAAAGCCGTGGTTTTTTGTTGGTAAAGGAAAGTCATCTTTCCTTTACCATCTCCATCTTATCAGAAACTGCTCTGCAGAGTGGAGCTTAAACAGTGGGTTCTGGGAGAGCAGTTACAGATGGGAAAGTAGCAGGTGGAGCCTCATGTTTCCTTTTCCTGCAGGCTAAACTCCTGATATCCAGAGGAGAGAGACCACAGCTGCGGAAGCCCAACCGATTCTCGCCTCACCTGTGTGACTTTCTGAGCTGCTGCCTGCAGACAGACGAAGAGCAGCGCTGGTCTGCCAAGAGGCTCCTGCAGGTAAAATGCCAAGGGGCTGAGGTGAAACAGTGTCTGAGGGATGGGCTCCTCCTCCACCGAGGTCCAAGGCATCAGATGAGCCCCCTTCCTCCTCACCTCCACTCTTGGTGATGTTCAAATGAAAACAGTGAGGAATCCTAGACTGGGCTGGGCTGGCAGGGCTCTGGAAAGTCCTCTGGTCCAAGTGTCCTGCAATGAGCAGGGACATCTTTAAAGAGATCAGGTTGCTCAGAGTCCTGTCCCACCTGACCTGGAATGATTCCAGGGATGGGGGCACCTACAAGCTCTTGGGACAACCTGTGCCAGAGTGGCACCATGCTCCGAGAAAAGAAGGTCTTCCTTAGACCTACTCTGATTAGATCCCCATGTGTTTAAAACTATTTGCCCACACTCTCTTGTAACTGGCCCTGTTAAAAAAGGTGTCCCCCCCTTTCTTCAAAGCCACTCTGAAATCTTGGAAAGCAGGAATAAAGTCTCCCTGGGGCCTGTTCTTCACAAAAGTGAATAACTCCACCTCTCTCTGCATTTCCTGAGAGGACAGGTGCTCTGTTTTCTGGCTGTTTCTGTTGCCCTGATTTGGTGGGATGTTCAGTTTTATCTAATGGTAAAAGAACGGAAGTACAGCAATGCAGGGTAGAGAGACATGAAATAGTGGTGGAGGAACCCAAGGCTGCCAGTCCTGGCACAGCAGTCTGGAGAGATTTGGCTGTGGGCAGGAGGGGCTTTGAGGGACTCACTGTGAGCCTCTGAGGGGCCCTGGTTTATGCCCCCCACCCCACCCTTAGAGGTTTCTGGCACACAAACAGGGACAGGTGAGAGGGACTTGTCCCAGCCCCATCTGCTGCCTGGCATGCTCAGGCAGAGGGGAACTGTCCCAGGCTGACTGCCAGGTTGTGTGGCAGAGAGGGAACTGCAGGACCCATTGCCGCTGGACTGGCCCTGCTGGGAAGGAAGGTGCCATCCAGCACAGGAGGGGCAGGGCATGGAAAGGCAGACACTGCTTTGTGTGCCTGTGGAAGTTAGCATGGTGCCTGTCTTTCCAAGAGAGGGACCTATGGGAGTCATTGTAGCTTCCTGAAAGGAAGAAACCCCAGGGACAGAAAGCACCATTTCTAGAGCACTGGAAGGGCAAAAATCCCAGCAAGATGGAGAAACCAGAATAAATGGATGAGTGGGATTCTGGGCCAGGTTTGCCTGTGATGGCAAGCTCCTGCACATGATGAGTGGGGAGCAGATGGTCCCATTGTTTTACTTTCTGGGTCCTTCTAGGAGCTAGAGGAATCCTGATTGAGTCTGTGAAGCACTGAGCTTGGAATGTCATGGTTCACTGTTCTTTGTTGTTTTTTTTTCCTGTGGATTAGCATCCATTTGTAAAAGCAGCCAAGCCAGCGTCCACCCTGGCACCACTCATCAACTCAGTGAAGAAGAAGAAGACGAAGAAGACAAGAATCTAATGATGAAGATATTATTACCAAGTTAGAGTAGGATTGTAGAGTAGGACTCTAGATTAGGATTGTTAAGTAGTTTTGTAGTATAGGTTTATGGATAGGATTATAATTAAATAAAGTTTTCAAAGCATCAAGTCATTTGGAAGATTCCCCTCCTTCTGACCCCTTCAGAAAACATTTCCTTCTGATTTGCCAGTTGTCTTTTATTGGTGCTGAGACACACTTATGGCTTCTTTGGTATGGTTTGTAAATGGAGAAGGCTCTTCTTCATTCATCCTCTCCAGACTACACTGCCTTTGGCATACGGCCCACCGGCCCCGTTTGGCACATCTGTGGCACTTCCAGCTGAGGCAGAAAGGGCAATGGCATTTGCAGGAAAAACCAAAGGGCGAGTGGGGCAGCCAAAACATCCTGTGCGGATGCAGGCCTTCAGCTGTGACTCGAGAGCATTTGGGTGCCTGCCACTTGGATTTGTATCGCGAAGGGCAATGTCTTTGGCCGGAGGAGAGCCTTGCTCAGCGGAGAAAGCAGAAAGATCAGAGAGGTGCTCTGAAAGGTCTCCTGCGGTGCAGAGCTGTCAGCGAGTGTGAGGTGAGAGCGGGCCCGGCCTTGCCCGGCGTGGAGCCGCAGCAGAGCCCTGGCAGAGCCCGGAGCAGCCTGAGCCTGGGCAGGGGCAGGCTGCAAGGAGGCTCTTGTAGCTGCAGGAGGCACAGCCCGGCCCTGCGTGCCTCTTGCTGGCAGTGGGCGCATCCTCCGCTCTCAGCGCCCAAGCGCAGCCGGCTGCTCCCGAGGGGAAGCGGAGCCTGGCTCAGCATTCCCACTCTTGTGCCGGCTGCCCTGCGACTCCTGGCAAAGGTCAGCAGTGTGTGCAGCACTCTGGGCACCGGGGCAGGGAGCCGGGCTGCTCGGCAGGCTGGAGCACAGGGCAGCGTCCTTCAGGCACGGCGCTTGTGCCAGGGGACCATGGGCCAGCGGGAGGCAGGGACAGCTTGTCAGCCCACGGCTGCAGGAGCCAGTGCCTCACACAGCTCTGGGAGGCAGCGCTGCTCTTCTGCACTGAGCCACAGCAAAGATGTGACCTGCAGAGTGCTTTGCAGAAATATTCAGGGCCAGCAGGCCAGCCTGCTTCGTGCTCTCTGGCACACAGCAAGCACTGTGCCACGCTGCAGCTCGGAGCTGCTGGGAGAAAGGTGTTAGAAATAAACTCTTAGGTACAATTAAATGGAGTCAAAGTCATTAAAGCAAAAGAGAACCGTTTTTCTTAGTAAGGATTCAATTGAGCTGGGTGTACTTCCCTTTTGGTTTGGTGTTCAACCTCCCGCATTTTCCAGCACACATCAACACCCAACAAATTAACTGGAACAAATGCAAACCATAACTAACAACACCTAGCACCAACAACTTTCATTCTTTTTTTGTAATGACCTTTTGGCTGGGGCAAAATATTACCTCCTGTCTCTCAGAGGGAATCGGGGATGAGCCTGAGCCTTGTGCTTGACTAGTGATCTGATTTGGAAGGGAGCAGAAGGGTTTCAGCAGGCAATTTGTGCTTCCTTTATTCATTTCTTAAGGAAAGACGTAGTGTGGCTTCAGCCAGCAAAAGCATCTGCCAGTTGCATTGACGAAATGCTTGTGAGGAATTCCCAGAAAAAGAACATGTTGAGGAAAAGTTTAATCATAACAAATCCTGCATTCCTTTAGCTGCAGGAGGCTCTGTTGGCACAGAGTCTGTTGAGCCAGCTGAGGGATTCTCTGCTGCGCAGCAGATGCAGAGCATCCGTCTTCTCCATCCCGCGAGGGAATAGAGAGTGATTTGCTGACATTTGTGAGCCAAACTCTGGACTCACCATACAGGTGAGTGCAGAAGATTCTTGGAAAGGCTTCTGATGCTGAGGGGCTGGGCTGGGCTGCAGGATGGGCTGCAGGTGGGCTCAAGTACCAGAGTCATGGATTTCGCCTCTAGCTTTGGACAGGAACTGGAGACTTGGGAATGGGAGTCCTAGGGCATGGGAGTGTTCAAGAAACTGGCAATCCAAATGGATAATCTTGCCTCTACTTTTCTGAGAGGTTTGGAAGAGCAGTTTTCTGTCACGCCAAAAAATCTGCAGAGGGCTGCCTAAAGGAACCAAAGGGATTGATCACATCCCTGACATTCCTTTTTTGGAGTTTGTCTCACTTATTTTGGTGGTTGTTTTTGATCACTAAACACCATGAGCTCAGTAAGTATTTTGCAACTCAATGCAAATCTGATTCTTGAAACATTTTCCAGGATATGTCTAGAAAGCATTTCAAGAGTTTGTAGCAAATGCAGAGGAACAGAAACCTTTGAAAACTTGATGTTCTGGAGTTGGGAAGGTTTTGAATCTCTGTGGTTGTTAACAGTAGTGCAGAAATGCTTATGGTGTGAGCAGCAACCTGCTGGAATTGGGAACTGGTTTCATTTCAAGCCATTGAGACAGGCTTTTTCTTGGGGAGGCGGCTTGTCAGAGATCAGGGGTGCTGTCTTTTCCCTGATGTGATGTGCTCGGGTGGGAATGGCCCACAGCAGCATTTGGTGTGTATTTCAGCCTTTGCAGGAGTGTTTTCTGTATCCTTGTGTGCTGCCATTGGTGTTGCAAAACCCAAGTGCCGTGTTAATATTAGTGGCAGAGAAAATGCTAAGGTTTTGTTCCCTGTCAGCGTCAGGAAAGCGCCCTGGAGGAGCAGTTGATTCCAGACCAGCTCGGAAACGGAGCAGGCTGCTGCCCTCCAGCGCAGGTGGAACTTTGCAGACGGAGCCAACAGACCTTAAGGAAAGTGGCACACCTGCTTTTGAGCCTGGTAAGAACAGAAGCGGCTTCTGGAGGGTTGAAGACCATCTGGCCATGTGCTTTTGCCAGTTTCTAGGCCCTTTACTGGGGAGGAAGGGAAACCTTGGGATTGAGGAAGCTCCTGGCATGGCATCCCTAAACAGCAAGCCTTCTGACAATGGTTTTGGTTTGTTACTGAGATCATTATTGCTGCTGCTTGTTATTGCTGCTCTTATTGGCTGCAAGTGGGAGATGAGCTGTGTAGGAAAGGTCCTCAAGTGCTGCTCAAACACCTGAACGTGTGTTCTGATGAGCTGGCAGTCACTGCAGCTGCCACAGTGGAGGGTGGCAAGCTGAGTTTGAGATCTCCCAAGCTTGATGGAGATGAGGAAAACCTGTCATTAGCTCTGCCCATCCTTCAAGGAACCAATCTACAGCATGGTGCCATAAAATTAGTAATTGCTGTGGTTTGTTTGTTTGGTTTTTTTCCTGTGTGCTAAACACTCCCCTATATGAAATGAATCATCTGTTGATGTGAACCTCCTGTAATCTGTTGTCATCCAATAGAACCTGTGAGGAGCTCAGCTGCCCTTCAGCTTGTTTTGCACAGGGTTTGCCCTGCTCCCTGTGCACTGTTGAGGGCAAAGCTTGAGTGAAATGTTGGACACATTCCTGAACCTGAGGGCACAGTGAATCCAGCCACAGCCTGTTCTACAGTGGCAGCCCATTGCATTCCTCCGCAACCTCTGACCATGGTTCTAATGTTCTCTCTTTTCAGCTGGTGTAGAAGTCATAGATCTCACAGGTGACTCTTCTGAGCCTGAAGTCATCACTATCAGTGATGATGAGTCTCCTGTGGTAAGTAATGACTGGCACACTCCTCAGCATCTTGCATTCAAATTACTTTTCTTGCCTGTCTTCTGAAATCTTACTGAGTACCCTGGCCTCAAAGGTTGAATGATGGCTGTGATTTGCCACAGTTTAGTCAGCAGTTCCCAGTCAGCCACAAACACACTCATGAACATATCAGCATGCCTGAGAACTCCTTGCAGAGAGTGGGTGAGCAACCTTAAAGGTTATTGCTTCTGTGATTTATAGGAGAGCACAGGAAGTCTTTGACTTCCCAAGGAAGAAGCGTTTTAGCTGCAACATCAGTTTAAGGTACCTCTGTCACTGAGGTGTAAAATGCAAGTGCGGTTGACTGGGGTACACAATAATTTTGTTTCTTATTCCAAGAAGTCTTTAAAAGGGTCACATTTAGTATTTTTTCATTTCCCCCTGCTATTTGGTAAGAATATGCTTGGATCCAGCCCACAGTGCCGTGTATCTGCTCAAATTTGGGTTGTCACTGCTGCTGTGCAAAACAGAAACATGCAGAAAACATAGCACAGTAGTTATATCCTGATGGGGTTGTTCCTGAACCTTTGCAAAGAAAAGGCCTGAAATTTTACAGCAGAACTTGCATGACCCAGCTCCACGTGCACGAAATGCAAGAGCAGGTTTGGGTACAGGGTTTTTTCCTCTTCAGTAGCTGTTCATATAAGTAGTGCTCAGGCTATCACAGGTGAAATTGCCAGTTTGGGGGAGAGAGAAAGACATGGCTCCATCTCAAATCCAATTAGGGAACTGAAATAGGGATGCAGGAAGTACAGTGTTCAGGTGGTTCCTAAGTGGTGGTTGCATTTCTACCCCATTTCAGGACAGGCAGCAGAGCCAGCAGCAGCCACATCTTTCCAGAGCATCAGAGAATTCAGCTGAGCCACTGGCAAGGAATGATGAAGATGATGAAGAGGAACCAGGAGATAGTGGGTATGTGAGAGTAAGATATCTCTCTAAATTCTAATTTCTGGTATATAGTAGGAACAGGTTTTTCCAAGCTTCTGGGTTCTGCTGAAGTCTGTGCAGAAACTTCTGGCCAGGAATATAGTGGCCTGGCAGAGAAGTAAGCAAAAGAATCCAAACAAACACAAAGCAAAATCCAGCGGAAACCTTTCTTTTCTTTTCATGCTGTCATGGTTGAATATTTGTTACAGTGTGGCTTGATATATGCTGAAATGCTTGCAGTACATAGCAGCTTGGGGAACAGTTGTGGTACTGGGCTGGGATTTTGCTTCATCAGAATAGGTATTACATGTTGGTAACTCTCTGTCTGCAGTGAGATTATTGGCTTCACCTTCAAATGGCTGCATGTTCTTTCTGATTCCCTCTAGTGCATGGTCAGCAGGTCCTGCTAGTCCTCCAATGAGGGAGGGTGACAACTCACAGGTGCAGGACAAGGAGCAGAGCCAGCAGCACCCACATGGCTCCAGTGACACAGAGAATTCAGCAGAGCTATGGGTGAGTAACCATGAAAAGGAACCAAGAGATAACGATGAGTATGTGACTGATGAAGTGTCTCTCCAAAGTGTAATTTCTGAGATTCAGTAGGCACAGGTTTTTTTGCCAAACTGCTTGATTCTGTGTGATGGAATCTGATTTGAACCATAGTGGCCTGTCTGGAAGGGAACTAATGGGAAAAAAAACCCCAACAATAAAGCAAAATCCCAGAGAAACCTTTCTTCTCCATTCAGGAAGTCATTAATGAATGTTTCTTAAATGATGGATTGCAATACACTGTAATGCTTGCAGTACATGAAAGCTCTTGCACTGGTGTGTTTCTGGGCTGGAAGGTTGCTAAATCAGAATGAGGGGTTATTTCTGTTTTTGCAATTTTATGTATTGGTATCTCTCTTTGCACTGTGAAATTGACAGCTGCATATTCTTCTCGTTCTATTAACTCTGATGAATGGCCAGATCGTTTTGAGAGTCCTCCGACATGGCAGGATGACATTACAGATGTAAGCATGATGTTCTTATCACATGTTCTTGTCCTTTCTGCTTTGTGGCAGGGGAGGAGACAGAGTGGGAGCTCCGCCTCTGTCTCAGCTGCCACTCTGTCTCCTCAGTTGTCCTAGGTGGGATGCCACATGCAGCTGGCTGGAAGCACAGCCCTTGTTGGGAAGCTCCAACTTGCCAATCTCTCCAAGTCCTTTCTTGGTGGTGTCCACAGAGGGAGAAGCCCTCGCCAGGATGGCACTGGCAGCTCTGTGTGTTCCTTATAGTTTCATAGCATTGTCTGAAAGACTGCACATAGCCCAAGTCCAGTTTGCCTGGTGCCAATAGAACAGCAAAGTGGAATTCTTTACTCCCAGATTTCTGTTGTGGCTTCCTTTCTTCAGTAGCTGTTCATCTAACGTGAAGTGTTAAGGTTATCATAGCAGCATTTGCCAGTTTTGGGAGAATGAGGGAAATAAAAACAGCGCCAGGTCAAATCCAAATAGGAAACAGGAACAGGGGAGGAGGGTGTTCAGGGGGTTCCTAAGCTGCCCCTGTACCCTGTTGCAGCAATGAGAGCAGAATCAGCAGCACCCACTTCTTTGCTTTTCAGGGCAGCGGCTCTTTGTGCTACTGCTTTGGATGCTCTTAGGCAAACTTAGAGAGTGATCCCCTACCCTTGCTCTCCTCCTCTGCTGTAACTGCTTTCTGAGCTGGGGTTTGTGTGCAGCACCAGGGGGGCTCACCAAATCTAATTGTATCTTCTTTTCTCTCCCTTCCCATGTGCATCAGTGGAAGCTTCTTGAAGGTGAGTTGATGTTTTACAGTAGGTAATGGACTTTTATCTAAAATGTGATAGTTTTGTTGTACTTTCCCAAGAAAGTCGAGCAGCAGGGATTGAAACTGCTTTTAGCAAAAGGCAAGGGACAGGGCTAAAGCCTCTGGCCAATGTCTTAGAGAACGGATTCAATGTGTGGTGGTGGCCTCTGTCAGTCATAGTGGGAAATCCCTGCAATAAAAATTGTAGCTGAATACTTACGCGGAAGGAACTTTAATTTGGTAACACTTTCTGCAGTTTTAATTGATTAGTGATTGATTAGTGTTACATGGACACTGGAGTTTCAGAGGTCATCGCTGCCTGCGGTTTCTGAGAGTTAAAAAGCATTTCTTGACCCTTTTGCTGTTACAGAGCAGGCCATTAAGAATGGTTCTCCCTGTGACTCGGTCAATATGTTGTCCAGAAAAATTTGATTTGTTACTTGGGTGTGACAGGTAAATAATCCTACACTTGAGAGACACATTGGTTGTTTATTTCAGTGTTTCACCAGTCTGGGTGCACAGTGGTATTTCACAAATCAGACACACCCACTATCAAAATAACTCCTATTATTTATAGATTTTATCAAACAAATAAATTAGCATTACAAGTGACATGGTTATCTCCTTAGCTCATATTCTCTCTTCTTTTGATAAATGATTGTCTTATTTCTCACTTTAATTAGTCCACTTGGTCCATTGCTCAGTCTCCCTCTTCTTTTGGGCTGGGGAGTTCCTTGAGCTGCTGCTCCATGAGTCGGGGGTTGCAATCTCCCCCTGCAGCAATTATTTTCTACCAGTCAGAGCTGCTTTCAGGACAGTTGGGTTTCTTAGCCCCTTCCTTATCTTGGGAGTTGTGCCAGATGTCCTTTTGGCCCCTCAATTCTGCATTTTTTGTGTCCACTCTCAGTGGGCATCCTTCTCCCCAAGCTTTGTTAACCCTTCCCCAAATCTGAGCTCCTTCAAGCATGTCAAGCCCTGAACCTTTACAAGGCAATTCTACCAACAAGGAATTTGTTTTTCTTCCCCACTTAGAGCTTGTTTGTTAGTTGCTGTCTATTTAATGGAATAAATCTCCCTCCCAGGTGATTTGGTTTGAAAGTATAGAATGATCAAATATAGCAATACAAAGAGCATCCTTCCTTAAGAAACCTTTCACATAGTCTACATTTTGCATAACATATAACTCCATTTTCAAATTACCTTAATTCAGGAAGATGATGATGGCAATTTCTAAGGGGATACTGCTCCGAGTAATTTTATAGTTTCCAGGGACCTTCCTTGAGAATCTCTCGGGTCACCTTTTTGAGCTGTGTGTAGGCTGAACAGAGCAAATATTTTATGTTGTGTTGTAGCAGAGTAGTCACAATGTCTGGAAGGGTCCAGTCTTAGTATTTGGGAAAGTAGTTTGTTTGAAATTGTTTTTAACCCAGCTGAATAGTGTCCATTTAAAATAGGAACCATCGCTGACTGCTTATATAACTTGTTTCAGAGGTAGCCCCAGGAAGAGAGAGAATAATAGATCTAACTTCCGAAAATTAAATTACAGTGCATGGACAGGAAAGAAGAAATGTTACACTGAGCAGCCAGGAAGAGGTGGATGGCCCTGGTAATGGAACAGGAGCTAATGATGCCCCTGTGGCTGACTCAGCCCCTGCAGAACAGGGAGCAGAGGAGGAGGACACTCAAAGTTCAGAGTATGTATGCCTCATGCCCCACCACACACAGAATTCTGTGCCTTTCTTTCTTTTCTGTGTAGGACTTAGTAATACTGCTATGCCTGATTTATCTTTGACACCTTCCCTACTCTACATATTTCCCTCCTTCTCCCACGTTGCAGGATGATCACATGATACCATTTGAATTTTGGGAGAAAAAAGCAGCCCAAAGCAGATGTACATCTTTGCATAGAGCCTTAGAGACGAGTGTGGGAATATGGCAAGGAATGGGGATTTGTCACAGGCCATAGCTCAGTATTGCATTTGCTTTTTCTGACAAGCCATAGTAGTGATGTTAGATATGGAAATGCTTCCATTGTAATTACTGTGGCTTGGCATCACGGGGCCAACAGGAACAGCTGGGCAAATTCCAACAAAAATTCCCTGCTGGAACGGTGCCAGCTGGTTGCCTTTCTCCTGGAGCTGGAGCCCTTCTTCCCAAGGTAGACTTGTACACAGGCAGCTGTGGAGTTCATGCTTTTATGGCCAGTGCTGGATGTCACAAGCCCTGATTTGCTTGCTTCTGTGATGGAAATCTTGCAGTTCAAGTTGGCTGCCTGCGTAGTAAAATTCCCATTCTGCAGAGGAACAGGAAAGTCCTGCTGTAGGAGCACTCCATCAGGATAAGAAAGATACAGTTCATTGGACTGATTAATTTTAACCAAGTGTCTTTGTCACTAGGGATGACAAAGAACATTAGAATTATGGTATAAGGTTTTCAAAGTGTTTTTTTGGTGTGGGAGGAAAGACACAGGTTTTAATAAAGCTGGTGTGCTTTGAGCCTTTTGGAAAGGCAATGTAGGAGACAACTTGAGTATGGAACTTTTAGTTGTCAGGCCTTAAATATGCCGCCTAAAGGGCTTCTACAATTCTAAACCATAATGCATTTTTCCAATGAATTTGTAGATGCTTAAGTTTTGGTTGTTAAGTCTGTAGGTGAACAAATCCCAACCCCTGGTTAATATGAAACAGGAATACTTTGTTCCTCCAGTCTCAAGTGTCTCAGTTACTGAATGTAATGGCTCTGTTTAGTTAAGGCTGAAATAGCCCAGTGCTGCAGCATTTAAAATTGACCAAAGGCTCCTTCCCAGGGCTGGATCTTGCCAGAACTGTGTTACTCTGTAGTTGAAAGTTGGGTCCTGGAATGAATATTCTGGGGTGAATAATTCCCAGAGGACAGCTGATGCTGTAGTTACAAAGCTGTTACTGATGACCTACTGGAAGTCAAAGTTGCCATACACAAACTGGCCAGTGCTAAAGACTGCTGCTACTTCAAAGCCCAGAGCAGGGTGACTGACTGCACCTTTCTCCTAGTGAAAACCAGGACACCCTTTCCCTCAGGGCAGGGGAGACCCCAAATCCTCATTAAATGCAGCAAACAGAGACTTCAAGACAGCAGGGTTCTTCAAAGGAAATGTGTCATGGCTAGTCAGTGCAGTTGTATGAATAGGTGAGATTTTATACATCAATAACTACTGAAGTGTGGTTATATTAACAGCTGCATGTTCTTTCTAGTTCTGTTTCCTCTAGTGCGCAGCAAGGAGTTGTTATTAGGTGTCCGCTTTGCATGGAATTTTACTCAGAGGTAAGGATCCACCTGTTGTCGTCCTTTCTGCTTTGTGGGAGGAGAAAGCCAGAAGGGGGGAGCTGCACAAGTCCGTTGGATAATGTGGGATGCTGTGGGCAGCTGGCTGGAAGCACAGCCCTTGCTGTGAAGCTCCACAAGTCCCTTCTTGGTGAATGTAGAGGCAGAAGCCCTTGCCAAGATGGCACTGGTAGATCTGTGGGTCCCTCGTAATTCTAATTCTAGATGCTCTAAATAGAGCCTGGTGCAGTTGAGCAGCAAAATCAAATTCTTTCCTCCCAATAAATGTTGTGGTTTTCTTTCCTCCAGATGATGCAACATGGACGACAGCTTGTGACAACCCTATGTGGCCATGTCTTCTGCAGTAGATGCCTCCCTATTGCCCTTGGGGTTGCTCACATATGCCCAACCTGCAGGGTGAAACTCAGTGCAGCAGTATATTTTCCCATTTATTTATGAGTGCTTCTCAGGACAGACTGAGATGGATCTTGGCCAATAGGCAGAGTAGAGACTTGTTTCTTTCTGTTATATAGTTCTTCCTGTATAAACTTTCATTTTTGCTGAATTCAATTATAAATAAAGTTTTGATTGATTTAAATATAGCCTGTCCGCTCTTCTGTGCTGGACTGTACTGATTGTAGTTCTGGTGGCCAGTGTGTGTTGTACAGGGAAAAAGAAACACAGCCTGCTCGGGGTGAGAGGGATTTAATTTCTCAGGCCAGACTCTGGTGGACGCTTTGGTGAAAATGTCATGACTTCATTGCTCAGAAGATGGAAAGAGTAGCAGGTTGTGCACACAGCCAAAGAAAGCAATGTTATTTGACAATAACTGCTACATTAACAAACTGATGCATTTAGTGCTGCAAGGTTTCATTAGAATTAGAATCTGGAGGCTTTTGAAGGAATGTGTTTTTGAATGTCTGAAGTTGGTTACCATCTTTGAGCTGTTGGCAGTACAACTGTGTTGTAGCTTCCTTCAATCACAGCAGTATAATCCTATGTTACACTGAAGAGAAATGCAACTGTCCAGAGATTTAAAAATTGGACATAAGAGAGGAAAGAAAATTACTTCTGTTATACAAAAGTAATAAAGAGGCACAGGCAAATCTCAGGTAAACAGTGGGAAAGTAAATTCATTGTGCCATGAAACAGAAAACTCAGATGACCAAACTGAACTGAGGTCCTCTGTGTGTTAAAAGTTGGTCATGTGTGTGGACATTAATCCTTAAGTTTGGTTTTTCATCTTTGTCTTTATTGTATTATTTATCTGCTTCCTCAGTCATATTTCAGGATGTCCTAATATTGTCATATTTAGGTAGAGGTAGTAATAAACAAGGTTCAATGTACCCCCTAATTTTTATGAGGCTTGGTCTTAATAAAAAAATGAAATCATTAGTATTAGCCTGATAAAGTGATTTTTTTTATTTTCGTTTTTAACAAAACCTACTTGAGTTGTCAAAATTAAACTCAAAAATAATTTATCAACAGACACAAATAAAATTATTTAATTACAAGATGGCCATAAATCCTAGAGTGATGTTTTTTGGTTCTCATTTTTTGGTAGACTTTTAGCTACAGGGTGGATGCAATGACAGGAAGCAGAAATGTCTTACTAAATTATCTAAATGTCTTTTTAAAAGCTATATTCCGAGGTGACAGGCAATGCCACGTATTCTCATTAAAAGGAGCACTTAATGAAATGATTTATGGTCAAGTAAATTTAAGTAATGAAATTGCACTCAGCTGATTTTATAATAGGTTTAAACAGATGTTAGTATGGTTCGACACTATCGGCTGAGGCAATTTTCTTTTAAAATTTTGGTATAGGGTAAGGACTTAAAGCATTCCATGTGTATATATATATATAAAATTTTTAGAAAGTATTGATCTAGGAAAGCGCTGATTAGCAAAAAGTAACTGAAGAGTTTAAAGCATTGGTTTCAGTTGTGGTGCATAGTTGTCAGCAGAAGGAAAAGCACATTTTCAGCTCATTTCATCATTGATCTGTAGGCATAGGAGAAGTGGGGCTTTTTGAGCTTTGAAGGCCAGACCAGAAAGACAGCATATTTGCATTGTTCATTTCTCATAATCGGTGCTTTCAGATTAATACAAGGTGCTTAAATATTCATCAATTAAATGTATATTTGGAATTGCTTTAGTGTCTTTGCATTTTTATATAAAGTATTAAATCTCCTTTGGATTTTTCAAGAAATGGGAAAGTCATCCCTACCCATTCTTCAACACCCAGCATGTTGTCAAATACCCAAAAGGATGAATTGTAATAACAGAGAAACTTTTGTAAGAAATGAGACTCCTCATGTAGAGCAGGAGCTGAACATACCCTTGTGCTCTCCAGAGCCCTGGATCAATTTCCACCATTCTCCCCACACCCCAGAGCGCCCAACGGGACCAGGGGCGGAGAAGCAGCCCCGTACCTGGCAGGGCTGAGATGGGTTCCCTGCTGCTCTCAGGAGCCACAGCCATTCCTTCTGAACACAGGTCCTGTGGCAGAGTGGCTAGAAGGAAAAGTGAATACTAATTCTGCTTCTTCTGCTCTGTCACCTTCCTGAGCAGAGCAGGGCCTAATGAGGAAGGTGCTGTCCCTGGTGTTATGAACAAAACAATAAAATTTAAACTTTTGGGGAATGTTGTTAACAATGTATGTATAAAAAGGGATGTTGTTGATACAAGTAACAAGCTATAACTGGATATGTAGTTAACAGGGTGAGGTGCAGGGTTGGATGTTGTGGGTACAAAGTAAGGTGATCAGTTGTATTAAAACTCAATACTGTTGTGTTTACCTAAAAGGGGAGTGGATCCAGGGAGGAGATGCCAATCTTTGTGGAGGGGGGCAGAGAAGCTTCTAGAAGTATTGCACCATGGAACACAGCCACAGCTTTGATCAAGACTGGAGGAGAGACCAAGCAATAAGAAGCAAAAATCTCAAAATGATCGGCCAAGACTGCACCAACTTATGGGCCAATCAGCAACAGAAAAAAAGACCTATCACAGCATGGATCCTGAGCGGCCCAAGCAGGAGAGCAGAGAGAGACTTTAAAAGGCCTGGGGTGTGTGACACCCGGGTCCTTCATGGGAGCAAAACCCCAGTATTGCCAAGTCAAGAAAACCATTCCCAATTGGGCTACTGGTGCTGAGCAGTTTTTCTAGTTTTTGGATAGCTACAACCTTAAGAAACCCAGCAGATTTTCCTCCATGAGGGTACCAGCAGTAGCATGGTGCCAATTTTTTCCACCTCTTTTCTGTGTCTCTGGTGCTTTTAGGAGTTCCTCAGTGCCCAGCAGGAATGAAAGGACCTGTGATAATGTGATTTGAGAGCTCTCTGTTGTGCCCTGCCACATGAGTGTTCCTGACAAGCTGGACACCCCACTTGTGGGTCTGTTGAGTTAAATTCATCCTAATTCTGTGCAAACAGCAGCCCCGAGATGCTGAGAAGAGCAAGGACAGTGGGTGGGTGTGCATGCACAGACTCAGGGCTGACTGCTGTGTGGGCAGAAGCCTTTGGAAAGCAGAACATCTTCACTCTCCCAAGCTGGAGCAATATATCAAATCTTTATGAAATGAAAATACTTATCAAAATATATCCAAATGTATCACACAATGCATATGAATTTATCATATATGTCATAGATGTAATTTATCATCTATATACTACATATTTTAAATTTTAATATAGATACTATAATAAATAGAATATATAAAATATCCTCTTGATCTTTTTCTAAGCTGTTGTCTGTGGGTCATATCGACCATCTCCTAGTGTTACTGCATTTGTGTATTCTGGTACTACTTATTATAGTATTCATTTCCCTGGGAGTTCCTTCAGGGAACTTCGCACAGAGGGCTTCCATCATTTCAGTGCTTGTCAGAACTCGCTGCTTCCCAGTTCTGCACCCTCCTGGATTTTGGGGCTGTTGCTCGTTTTCCACACGGGCCCCGGGCCCCCAGGCACCGGCAGCCGCCCGTGGGTGGCCGGTGGTGAGCAGCGCACGCTGCTGCCCCTGGGTCTCTGCCGAGATTACCAGGTAGCTGTGGGCTCGCTGTGACGCGGGCAGCGCTGCTCTGAGAGCGCTACTAGGACCCGAGACAAAGAGACAAAAAGAGGACACCTGTATGCAGTTCGAAGAAAGTTGTATTGCTGGAACCCCTCAGGGACAAATGACACCGGGCAGGTGTCGGGTTACAGTTTTCATAGGGGGTGTAGGTGAAAAGATGAAGCCAATAGGGACAGTGTCCAGCCTGAATACATTACGGGTCAAATCCAATGGGAATAACTCAGGGGAGGGGTGAAGGCTCGGGGATTACAGAAAGAAAACTTTCTAACTTCAGGTTCACAAAGCCTTTCACCTTTTGCGGAGCTGCGCACTACTGCCTGGGGCGTTCAGCGCTTGTGTCCATGGCCCTTCCTTCATCCCCAGCCTGCAGCAGTCACAGTCACTGTCGCCTCCCCCTTGCTGCAGCTCATTTGCCTAAGTGCTGCCAAAGGCAGTGGAGCTGGCTCAGGATCCCTGTTGGCTTCTGGTCTCCAGGACGAGCTTCAGAGGGACACTTGGAGCGCTGCCTGAATTGCTGCTCCTGGGATGGGGGTGGATTTGTCCTCCCCAGGTGGCTCCTGCTTGGAGTTCTACTCTCAGTGGATTCCCAAAGTGTTCTCAGCAGGCCTTTGCAGCGAGTTCTGAGCCAACTCTGGCTCTGCTGCCATCCCAAATCTGCGCTTCCCTTGCCCAGCCTGAGTGCAAGTGAGGCATGTGCTGGGCATGGCTGGAGATTTTCATGGCCAAAATCCTCCCGCATTTACATCTGCTCATGGCTTTGGGTAGCACAAACCTATACTTCTTTCAGTTGAATCATTGCATTTATTGCAGATAGTTACACCCGCACTAGTAATGTACAAATATGCAAAAACCCCTTAAGTTTAAAAATGAAATTTGTTTTAAATTGCTACACTTGTGCTGCCAATGTATAAACATGCAAATATAAATTTAAGTTAAAAATCTAATCTATTCTGAGAATCATGCTTTGTAAATATACACAAATATCAGCTTCAGTTAAAAAATTAATTTATTGCAACTCCCTAAAACTCAATATACACAAATATGAATTGAAGTTTAACAATTTCATTTTTTACATATTACTACAAGTGTATGGCCCATGTACGAATACAGAAATATCAATATCCCTCTCAAAAGAATCTCAGATGCAGAACTAAATTAACAGAATTTTAGAACTATGCAACTCCATATATTTTCAACAGAAGTAAATACATAAGAATATACAGGTGTAATATGTACTATGGATTTCATTACATGTATGACATATATAATACACACATAAGAAACCTATCTATAAATATACAAATATCAATGGACCAATAAAACAATCCATACAACCCCAGCAATAGAACTACACAGCTACAGAACTGTACAAGTGTGTAAATATAACTACAGATGTAAACAGATCAATATACATACATCAATATAACAATATACATACATAGACACCCATACAAATATCAGTCTACGTATGTCAATATCCCTATACTCGTAACTAGCAAAGTCTAACTCTACACATCCATAAACAGAACTAGATCAGGAGGGACTGCAGCTGCCGATGCTCCCAGGCTCTCCCTCAGTCTCTTCCTCCCGTGCAGTGCAGCTCTCCTGGACAGGAACGGCAGAAGGCACAGCTGGCAAGCAAAGGGAACACTGAGTCAGTACGGGGACCTTTCCCTTGGCAGCAGCTGCACTTCCATGAGGGAAGAGAAGATCTCAGAGCCTCCCCAGGAGGGTGAGAAGGAAAAAGCAGCCAAACAGGCCAAGCTGTGGTGAACTGTTCACTCCTTTCAGGCATCCCAGTTGCTCTGAGGGAACTCCAGCATGTCACATTATTGAACTACGTCTGCACTACCAAGATTGTGGCTCCCAAATCAATCAGTATTTATGTCTCCACCTGCTTGCACCAATGGCATGGAACATTCTCTAACAGTGCTGGGGCACAAAGTTACCTTCCACAGGGCATCTGACAGGGCCTTTTTCTTCCTCTGCTTCTTGTCTTTCTCCTTATCTTTCACTTGGAATTTTTACAGGATTTATTTTTTTTTTTTGCTTGATCAGTGCTAAAATGAATGTTTCTCTTCCCAGTTTCAGTTTGTTTAGTGATCCTGTCAAGTGTTTTCTCTGAAGATTTTATAATGGAATTGAATGTTAATTTACGCAATTTTGATGATTTTCTGTGTGATTTACACAAATCTCCTGTTAGTTAGGGCACCACTTAGGAAGGTACAAAGAGAAAAAGGATGTCTCTGTAAGTCAGTTCAGTAGTGATTCCACTATTCATGAATAAGAGAGAGTGATTAGCTGAATTTTAGGTGTACTCCTAACCTGAAAGTGCAACAGGCAACTCGGGGAGAAATTAAAGCCAGTCTCTTCTCCTACCAGCCTGTATTCAAATGTAAAGTCAATAGAGCAGGGTGAGAATGTTAGTGCTCAGCTCCTAAAGTGCCTTATTAAGGTGTTCTTAGAGTAATGGAGATAAAATCTGGGTTCCCATTCCTAATTTCCAGACACTCATTGTCAGTTTCATTGACTCTGAAAACAGCAGAGATGTGCACATCATGCCTTATCAAGCCATCTGGGAATGTTTTAGGTTCAGGTTCTCTGAGGCTTTAGATTTTTAGATCTCTAGACAATACTTCCAGGTGTCGGAACCCAAAATGTCCCTCAGACATTTTTAGAGGTTCCAGGCCTTGGTCAGAAGCATTTTAGACCCTGGCAGCCAGCTGAAAACAACTGTGATTTTGAGTTTGAACCATGGAATGAATTACCAACTTTGAGGGTGGAACAAGCAGTCACAGAATGTTAGATGGTATAGTAAAAGTAGTCACAAATTAGAGGGTAAAATTTTTAGTGTTGTACAGGGGGGTTTTAGTACCTGTACAGGGGGGTTTTCACTTTGTACAGGGGGGTCAGGAGTTCTAAGATGGAGGAAAGTGGTCCTTATCTTATTCTTCCTCCTTCTTCTTCCTTACCTCCATGTTCTTGGTGATGTTGGCATTCACAGATTGGTTTAGAGTAGAAAAGCACATTGTAACGTAGATAGTAAGTATTGAAGAAAATCTATAAACATATAGTACATAATATATCATATAAAAGATAGTAGCAGCTTTGAGCGGGGAGAGAGACGACGAAGACACCAGACAGTGAGGGTGTCAGGAGAGTGTGTACCTCTGCCTGGGCCGCAGACCAAAGCAACCGCAGCGCAGGACAATCTTTTAGATAGCTAGCAATAAACTACCTTAAGACCGGACAACAAGAGGCTGTGGAGTTTTTCTTTGGAAGCGCGGGTTAGAAAAAAGACTTTACCACCACACGAAAGCCCCAAATCAATCCCAGAGTTCGCACACCTGGCGTCCCTGGCCGGGCATCAACAAGAAAAAACATCAAAACAGCCTCCAACCCTCAACAGCAGAAAAGAAAACAAAAAAAGGAAAACAGCAAAGTGCACAAACTCTCCACAAGTTCCAAGGAGAGAGGGAATGAGAAGCTCAAGATAAGAACCTGACCTTCACCAAGACAACTCGTCTCGGGGACTTTCCAGGGAAGAGACGACCCAGAAGCGCGCCTGGGATCTCTCACCTGTGACCTGCTGGACAGTGAACAGTGCCATCTCCGGACCGACCTCGGGCTGACTCAAATTTTGGTGAGAAAGGTCAAAATTAAGAACATGGGGGGGGAATTCTCCCAAGAAAAAGCTCAAACAGTATCTGTCCCACGAGAATTCTCCCGAGAGGAAATTCAAATAGTATCTGCTTTACAAGGCATCATCTCTGCCCATCCGGTAGAGATCACTCAAAAAGAATTAAAAATGTTGTTATTGTGGGTGAGGTGTAATTTCCCACCCTCAGATTTAAATTTGTTGTTTAAGTCAAATTTTTAGCAGGAAGTTAATAAGCAATTATATTATCAAACTATAAAGAAAGATAAGCTTGCTGCAGAACTACTACCTTCAGCGAGAACAGTTTTAGAGTCACTCGCACAATGCAGCAGCTCAGGTCAGGCAGCCACGGCTCCTGAAAAAAAACAGGGGGGGAGACAGTCCAGCCAGCAGCTCGGGACAGGTCCTTCCACCACAGATATAGTAAAGGATACCCCTTCGCGTCCCGTATCCCCAAGTTCCCACTGCTCCTCAGTGTCCCGAGAGTCCCCAAGCTCCTCCGACATAGAGACTCCCCAGATAGAAGCAAGCCAGCCAGGCGCGGCCCCCGAATCCGCGGTGGGTGAGGGCGCCGACAGCAACCCAGTGAGTGAGAGTGCGTGCGTAAGTGTTGAGCAGAGAGAGGAGAGAGAAGAAAGTGCTCTCACATCTGCGCAGGCTGGGAGTTCAAAACAGCCCGCGCAAAAAGCAAAAGCAAGAGAACGGGCGGGGGCGAGACGGACAGAGGCGAAAGCGGGGGGTGCGAGTGCGACGGTGGGACGCTCTGAGCGTCCGGTGACGCGTTCGATGTCGAGAATCCGTGAGGCCGCCGAAGCGGCCGCCCGGATGGCGCGGGAGAGTGGCTCCCTGACCGCGGCAGCCGCATTTGCCGAGGGAGCGGCAGAGAGACAGCGAGAGGCGTCCCTCGCTGCAGCTCGGGCGGCGGGCATGCGCGGGAAGGTTAAGCAGAACCCGGAAGCCACGGGGGGAGGAGATTTTTCGCATCTGAAACGCGCGGCACGGGCGCGGGCAGGGCGGAGCCGGCACACGCGAGCTGTAGGTGTTGGCACAGAGCCAGGAGAGGGGCAAAACGAGGCGGAAACATCAGGGCCAGAGTGGGAACAGGAAAGTAGTTGCGTCAGTCTCGGGGAGGACGACAGTAGCTCTGAGTCTGAGGCAGTGCGGGGTAGAGCTAAGCGAAAGCACAGCCGGAGTCGGAAGAGAGGCGTCCGCACCCCCGTAATGACGCAGGCAAAGACGGGGCGTGGCCAAGATGTAAACATTCCTCAAGGCACGGTTCCGTTGCAGTTCCCATGGCAACAGTCAGCCCAAGCCCACAGCCAACCCCTGTCAGCTTCAGACATGAGCAGAATAGAACAGTTGTTACAAGAGTCAGTTTCACAGAGTGCAGGGAGTGCAAACGTGAATCAGTTATGGAGAGAAATGCTCAAACATTTATCAAGAATTACCACGAAGTTTGCAAATGTGAATCAGTTATCAGAAAAGATGCTCAAATATTTATCGGAAGTGCAAATTAAAGAGCCAAGTGCAGTCCCGACCTCAGTTAGTCAGGCGACAGCGCCATCTAGTGGCGAAACCACAACATTGCAGCAAATTTTACAGAACCCAGTCAGACAAGGCAAAGTGTCACACAGTGGTGAGACTTTGACAATTCAAGACTTTTTTCCAACTTCTTATAAGAAAAAATCTAAGATGAAAAAAGCTGCATCTGCACGACAGCAAGAATCTCCGCTGACTCCAGAAGAGTGTAGGACTCAGGACACTTCTGCTGGGGCTCAACAACAGGATGACACGATTCGCATCACTGCCTCGGAGGGTGTCCCAGCTTAGACAATTCCAAAATCAAGGTCTGCCAAAATTTCGGGGCAGGGAGAATCAATTTCAGTATCAAAAAAGGTTGTTAAATTTCTTTTACAATATTTAAGCATAGCCTTAAAGTCGCAGCCAGAGCTGTTAGTTCATCTTCCAAAAATTTTCCAAATAATGCAGGGCAGTCATGTGTTCTCCTCCACAGCAGGTGCTCCACTTTTCTCCGGAAGCACCCAGCCTTCATCTTCACAGATGCCGCAGACGCCGTTGGTATCGGTGAGTGCTGCTGCATCAAAGCTGCAGTCACCTCAGATGACTCCACTCTACAAACAAGTACCCACAGAATTTCCAGCTTTGCCGGATGCGAAAGTAGACTGGCAGAACATTCGGGCAGAATTGGAGAAGGAGAAAAGTTTATTGCAGAGTTCGGGAAACATAATAATGCCAGTGAACTATGATGCTCAAAGCCAAAACCCGAGATGGGAACGCCTAAATCGTGGAGCAATCAAAGATTTAGCTAAGACCATTCGAGACAATGGGTTGTCATCACCATATTTCAAACAGATGTTGAAAAGTATTTTTGGCATGTATGATTTAACACCATATGACCTTAAATATCTCGCAACATCAGTTCTTACAGACACCCAAGCTCTCATTTGGCAGAAGGCGTGGCGGAAATCCCTAGAAGAGCTGAGAGCCAAATACCAAGGCGGGCCAAACGCGAACCTCACCATGGTGCAGCTTGCCAGTGATCCTCCTAAAGACGATCCAACTCAGCAGGCGGTAAGACTCCCACGACACGTGCTCAGCGACATCAAAAAAGCGGCACGGAGAGCAATTCTTCAGATTGCTCCGGCGGGGGTCCAAGACAACATCTACACCGAAATCAAGCAGAGTTCTGCAGAGCCATTTTCCTCGTTCGTGGATCGTCTTTCTCAGGCAGTGGAGCGGCAGGTAACCGAGGAGGGGGCGAAACCACATCTGACCAAAAGCCTCGCGTTCTCCAATGCCAACCCAGAGTGCAGGCGAATCATCAGCATGATGCCACACCAGGCCACCTTGGCAGACATGATTGAAGCGTGCAGCAAGGTAGAAACACCACAACATGTTGCTTCCATCATGGAAGAACACTTGGGAGATCGAATTGAAAAGCGTGTTAGAGAAGTTCTTGCAAATTATGCAAAGAGCAACACCAGTGCAGAGAGACGGTGCTTTGGGTGTAGGGCACAAGGACATTTTAAAAAAAATTGCCCACAAACTGCAAAGCCCAACAAGCCACCAGACCTCTGTCCTCAATGCAGGAGAGGGAGACATCTCGCAAGTGAGTGCCACTCACAGACAGACGTGGATAGAAAACCTCTTCCAGTTCCGGGAAACGGAAAAAAGAGCGCAAATCGACGCCAGCGCGCACCGACACAAATTCTGGCGGTGACACAGAGTCAGCAGGAGCAATCCTCGGGGAACAACAAACAGAATCCTTCAGCAAAGCAATCTCCAAAATCCCCAACGACCCAAACTTGATACCACCCAGATTCCAACGCGTCCTAGCAACCTCCAAATTGACGTGTTTTTTAGACAATAGCCATGCAGTGATACCCACAAGTGTCACAGAGACTTCTTGGAAAAGGCAGGATTTTTTAATAATGGCCAAAGACAGAAGCAACATTCTTAGACTTGTTGTTTACCCATCTTTAATTTCAGCAAACCGTAATGAGGAGCTGATAGTCACAGCAAAAGCCTTGCAACCACCTTTGACAATTCCACAAAATACACCAATTGCTCGAGCCATGGCTTTGCCATCTCACCCAAAAAGGCAAGTCATGCCAGTGTTCAACACACGGGACTCTTTTTCTGGTGATCAAGCAGAAGTGCATGCATCTTGGGTGAAACATGTGAGCCGAGACCGGCCTGTTGTTACTTGTCAGTTGACTTGTAACGAAAAGACAATTACTATCACGAAAATGCTTGACACAGGAGCAGATGCTACAGTTATTTCATACATTTTTTGGCCCCGGGAATGGGACTTGGTTGCACCTTTGGGCTCTCTCTCAGGCATAGGAAGAAGTTCCCTATGCATGCAGAGTAAAAATGCAATCGTTGTCAGGAGCCCGAGAGGAAAAACAGCAGTCATCCGTCCTTTCATCGTGCAAAAGCCCATCACAGTGTGGAGAAGAGACCTTTTGGCACAATGGGGACTGAAATTAGAATTGGATTTTTGACAGGGGTCACTGTAGCACTCACCACTCTAAAGCTGACCTAGAAAACAAATGATCCTGTTTGGGTGGATCAGTGGCCCCTTGAGCAAAAGAAATTGAGTGCCTTGAAAAAGCTGGTCCAGGAACAACTGCAGAAGGGACACATCAAACCCACAAACAGCCCATGAAATTCTCCAGTGTTCGTCATTCACAAGAAAACTTCAGGGTCTTGGAGACTGCTTCATGATCTCAAGAAAATCAACGAGGTCATCAAAGACATGAGACCACTTCAGCTTGGACTCCCATCTCTCTCAATGATCCCGAGAAACTAGTCGCTTGTGATCATCGATCTCAAGGACTGTTTTTTCAGCATTCCACTTCATCCAAATGATGCTCCACGCTTTGCATTTTCTGTCCCAAACATCAACAAAGAGGAACCTCTACAAAGGTACCATTGAACAGTTCTTCCGCAAAGTCTCAAAAATTCTCCAACCATTTGTCAGTAGTACATAACCCAAGCATTACATCCAGCACGAGAGAAGCATCCAAAAACAAAAATTATTCATTATATAGACGATTTGCTCATTGCAGCACCGACAAAAAAGGAGGTGCAAGAGGTTCGTGACTGTGTGATTGCACAGATACAAAAGGCAAGACTAGAAATCAGTGCACCAAAAATACAAGAAATTGCACCTTAGAAATATCTGGGCTGGAAAATCTCGAAGCAAACAATAAGACCACAAAAGCTAGAAATCAACACAAAAGTCACCAATCTGCAGGATTTACAGCAGCTTTTGAGAGAGATCAACTGGATGAAACCAATCCTGGAAATCACCAATGATGACATCTCGTCACTGCTCGATCTTTTGAGAGGGAACAACAACATCAAATCTCCCAAAACTCTGACACCTGAAGCAAGAAAAGATCTTGAGAAGATCACAGACATGATTCAACAAAGACAAGCACATCGCTTTGTGGAATCATTGCCTTTTCATTTAGCAGTGTTGGGGGAGACAGCACAGTTATATGAGTTAATTTTTCAGTAGGATTTGTCTCAGATAGACCCTCTTTTGTTGATAAAGTGAGTTTTTTTAGCTTACAGGCCCTCAAAAACGATTCTTACAGATTTAGAAATGATAGCACAAATTATTATTAAGGCGAGAACCAGATTGCTAGTGATGTCAGGCAGAGATTTCTCAGTCATTCATGTACCTTTAAAGAAAGTATATTTTGAGTGAGCGATGCAGAAATCACAAGATCTTGCAATTGCTTTGTTAAAATATCCAGGAGTTTGTACAGTTCATTTTCCAGCGCACAGGATGTTAAATGCAAAAGTGAATTTCAAGGAAAAGCCAAAAATAAGCCAAGAACCAGTGGAAGAGATGACAATATTCACTGATAGTTCAGAAAAAACTCACAAATCAGTAGTCACATGGCAAAATCCAAAAACAGGGGAATGAAAATCAAACATAAAAATAGTACAGAGTTCACCACAAATTGTGGAATTAGCAGCAGTGGTCAGAGTTTTTCAATTGTTTCAAGAACCTCTCAATCTGATCACAAATTCAACATATGTTGCAAATGTAGTCAAACGATTAGAAAGATCACTTTTGAAACACACTGACAATGAAATTTTATATTCATATTTGTTATGCATGAGGACAATTCTAAAAAATAAAGAGCACAAATATTTTGTTGCACACATCAGAGCACATTCATCACTCCCAGAGTTCCTAGCAAAAAAGAATGCTCACGCAGATAGACTCACAATGACCATATCACAGACATTGCCAAATATTTTTGAGCAAGCAAAATTGAGCCATGCATTTTTCCATCAAAATGCACAGGCGCTGATGGAGTCCTTCCGCCTTTCTAAAAGTCAGGCGAGAGAAATCATCAGTGCTTGCCCAGATTGTCAGCTTGTGCAACCTCCTGCATCTACAAGAGCTGTCAATCCAAGAAAATTACAGAGTCTTCAGCTGTGGCAAGCTGATGTGACAAAATACCCATCTTTTGGGAAGCTCAAAAATATCCATGTTTCAATTGACACATTTTCAAGAGCAATTTTCGCATCACTACATACAGAAGAAACTGCAGAACATGCCTGCAGACATTTTTTGCAAGCATTTGCATCACTCAGGGTGCCACAAGAAATAAAAACAGATAATAGTCCAACTTACACAGGTAAGGTGCTTAACAAATTTCTGAAAAAATGGAAAGTCAAACACATTTTTGGTATTCCTTATTCTCCCTCAAGTCAAGCAATCATTGAAAGAACACATCACACCCTAAAATCCCTCTTAGATAAACAGAAAAGAGGGGAAGCAGGCGCAACACCACACATGCGGTTGAACAAAGCTCTGTATGTATTGAATTTTTTAAATGGTTCTTTCTCAGAACCCACTCCACCAATTGTTAGGCACTTCACAAACAGCACACAAGCAAAGCTAAGGGAAAATCCTTTAGTTTTGATCAGAAATCCAGAATCGAGACAAATTGAAGGTCCATTTACATTAATAACTTGGGGCAAGGGTTTCGCTTGTGTTTCCACAGAGCGAAGACCGAAGTGGGTGTCGGCGAGGCACGTGAAACCTTATCGGGTGCAGACGCCAGTGGACGCGGACCCGAAGAGCAGAGAGAAAAGCACGCAGACGAAGGCAGACGACGACGCAGACGTCACATCAGACAACGACTGATCACCCAGAGACTTGGGGGGTTTTCTTTTCCTGGGAAATCAAGTGTTTTTCGGGTGTTGCTGCATTGCAGGGTCTCTCACAGAAGGTGAGGGCATGGACATGAGATTCAGGCAGATAGTGTTCATGTGCTTCATTCTCTTTCCTATTGCCTTGGGCAATTAGACAGACTTTCCCGTGAAACAACCAAAGGAAAATGTGTGGGAAACTTTGGCAAAGGCAGCGGGTCTAAACAGCATTTGTCTGACTCATTCAAAGCCAGGAAAACCATTTTCAACATGTTTAGTAGGTGTGCCAATGAAGGAATAGCCAATTCCAAAAAGCATCCCTCCAGAGATTCTGAAAACTTTTTCAGATCCTGTAGAAGGATGGCAAATTTGGACACAGTACCTTCCTGTGGCTCACTTGGAACCTCCAAAATTGGAAATTTTTAGATCAACAAAAATGAAATGGTGCATCAAATTTAATTCATCAGGAGTGGCAAAGACAGATAATCATACCATAGATGTCACTCCCAATCAGCCTTTTTATAAAAATGCATCATCTTAGTGCAATCACACAAAAATAACAAGCAAACCATCCCTTCAACACCCAGCCACTTTACCGAAGGGAATGTTTTTCATTTGCGGGGACAAAATTTGGCCTGCTATCCCTGCAAAAATCAAAGGCGGTCCATGCAGCATCGGAGAACTCTCATTGTTAACACCTGATTTAAAAACTTTGCAAAAGCAGACACACAGGAGAAAAAGATCCCTTAAACGATATAGTCCAAATTGTGATAATGATGTTTCTACCTAGAACAAGGCTCAGAGAATTGCAATAGCAATTTTCTCACCCCAAACAGCATCAGGGGTGGCCTTGACACAACTAGATCATATAGCGTGTTGGTTGAGTAAACATAGTCGTGCCATTTCGTTTGCACTGAGTGACATGTTAACAGACATCAGCGGTGCAAGGCAAGCAGTGCTTCAAAACAGGGCGGCAATTAATTATTTGCTGCTGACACATGGGCACAGATGTGAAGAATTTGAAGGAATGTGCTGCATGAACTTGTCCGATCATTCAAAATCTATTCATGAAAATATAAAACAAATCCAGAATAGTATTAGCAAATTGAACAGAGTTACAGGGTCCTGGTGGGATAGTTTGTTCAATCTTTTTGATATCTCACCATTGTGGAAAAAACTTTCTAAAATAGCATTTTATATTCTTATAGGGCTTGTAGTTCTTTTGCTTGTTCTACCATGCATTTTTATATGTATTCAAAAGACCTTAAACAGCATGGTAAAGCAAGTGTTTCTAGTTCAAACAGAGAGGGGAGATGTCGGAACCCAAAATGTCCCTCAGACATTTTTAGAGGTTCCAGGCCTTGGTCAGAAGCATTTTAGACCCTGGCAGCCAGCTGAAAACAACTGTGATTTTGAGTTTGAACCATGGAATGAATTACCAACTTTGAGGGTGGAACAAGCAGTCACAGAATGTTAGATGGTATAGTAAAAGTAGTCACAAATTAGAGGGTAAAATTTTTAGTGTTGTACAGGGGGGTTTTAGTACCTGTACAGGGGGGTTTTCACTTTGTACAGGGGGGTCAGGAGTTCTAAGATGGAGGAAAGTGGTCCTTATCTTATTCTTCCTCCTTCTTCTTCCTTACCTCCATGTTCTTGGTGATGTTGGCATTCACAGATTGGTTTAGAGTAGAAAAGCACATTGTAACGTAGATAGTAAGTATTGAAGAAAATCTATAAACATATAGTACATAATATATCATATAAAAGATAGTAGCAGCTTTGAGCGGGGAGAGAGACGACGAAGACACCAGACAGTGAGGGTGTCAGGAGAGTGTGTACCTCTGCCTGGGCCGCAGACCAAAGCAACCGCAGCGCAGGACAATCTTTTAGATAGCTAGCAATAAACTACCTTAAGACCGGACAACAAGAGGCTGTGGAGTTTTTCTTTGGAAGCGCGGGTTAGAAAAAAGACTTTACCACCACACGAAAGCCCCAAATCAATCCCAGAGTTCGCACATCCAGGAGTCTAGAGGACTTTCAGAAATTAAACTTTTCTCCTTTTTTCCTCAGTCTTTGCATTTGTGTGCACCAGAGATCTTCAGTGAATGTATTCCACTCTAATACAACTCCAAGCTGAATCCCTCAGCTGTATTTACAGTGGTTGCCCATGTGTCTCTTCTCCCCAGTGCAATTTAAAAATCTTCATTCCTCATTATTTCTGCTGTTCTTTTTCTGGTTTAGCTTATAAATGCATGCCCATGCATCAGAAATGTCTTTTTTTTCATACATCACTTCCTGTCTAGTAGTTTATTTTTATCCTGTCCTTATGTTTCCCTAGTTTCATATGTTTTATTCTAAGTGCACTCATGTATTTTTGAATGTGAAGTTTTATAATGCAATGCTCTCATTCACCTGCTTTCACCCTTCTGCCTTGTAGAAGATTTGGGAAACTCAAGTCATGCTGAAGATACCTTGATGAACAGATTAGTCGGATTATGGGCCCATAATACTGGCCTGCGACAGCAAGGTCCTGGACATGAAGACAGAAGTGCAGAAGATCCTGTCAGTCCTATTTCCATGTATTTCTGGAAACCAGGGAATCTCTCTTGATCCTGTGAGGCACTGAGTTTGCAAAGCAATGGTTCTGTTGCTGTTGCTTTCCCTTTGGGCTGTATCCGTATTTGAAGCCAGTCGAGCCTCGCTCCAGATGGGGATCTCTGATCATTGCAGTGAAGCAACGGAGGGAGTTCAGGAGGTGGTGATGACCATTTCAGGATGGCTCTCTCCAGTTCAAGCCCTGAGTGGGACTCAGAATAAAAACTCTTTCAAACCTCAACTCCATTGGAATGTTCCCTTCCTTGTTACCCTGTGAATAAGCTCTACATTAACTTTTGGAATTATCCATTGTTTTTAAAAGATGGAAAGTCCCATTTGTGTTGGTTTTGGTATGGTTAGGAATTGGGGAAGGGTCTCCTTCTGATGCCAAAATTCTTTTTGCTTTTATATTTTCTTCATAGATATTCATGGCTCTGTAGACTATTGTTGTATAGTTATCTAGTTCCTAGGTAACTTCAGTACTTTTCCTCCCCTGATAGGCAGAAAGGCAAAACACCTTCTATTGGCTCCTATCCTATCTTGCCTCCTTGGGGAAGCGAAGTTCAAACAGGTTCTCAAGACATTGAGAACTACACTTCACTACACTTTCCCATAAACTAACTGTAGCCAGTACAGCTAGTACAGCTAGTCACAAAGAAAGAGGGGCCCCAGAACAGGTGGAACCAAAGCGGGGAAATTGCCCCTTTACTTGGCTTCTAATTGGGAATTCTTGTCAAGTATGCTAATTTCCCAAACCTATAAAACCACATTGGCTGGCCCTATGTGGTGTGGGCATTTTTCCATATCTGTCCTTGGAGGCTTCCAGTTAAAGACCAGATTTGATCTTACCTCCTATACTTAAATTGTCTGGAAAGTGTTGTTTCATTTCTCAGTCTTTAAGGTATCACTTCCTCCACACACGTATTCCACACACTTTGGAATACGGCCACTGGCTGTTGTTTGTACAGCTGTGGTACTGCTACCTGAGGCAAAAAGTGCAACTGCATTTCCAGCCAAAATCCATGAGGAGTGGGGCAGCCAGAGCATCCTGTGCAGATACAGGCCTGCAGCTGTGACTCGAGGGGGTTTGGCTGCTGCCCAGTGCAGCGGGCACAGTGTCTCCTGTGTGACTGCCCCCTTCCCTGCTGCCCATGGATAGTAGGTGCAGGACTCTGCAAGGGGTATGGAACACGGTGGGGATGTCTGCCGGAAAGAGAGTGCAGTGTAAAATGTTGGGAAAATGTTTGACTGTAAGAAATTGTGAATTCCTTAAGCTTTAACAGACAGTTCTGGGTCCTGTATCTCCTCATACCAGTGATTGATGTGTGCAAGTGGGTATCTTAGTCTTGAGAATTAGAGTGGGCTTGCTGAGAAGATAGCTGCAATGTATTTAAGGGGAAGAAACTGGTTTTAGGGGGCTCTTGACCATCAAAGGATAATCTGAGGCATGGGATGTTCCCAAAATGATGTTCCCAAAATGACTTTGAAAGAGACCTCTATTCTAATGCAAATAATTTTGCGGGAATGATTTAAATCTGTAAAACTATTTACAGGAATGCTTAGCCTATGCCTTTGAGCAAAGTCGTGAACATGGATACAGACTAGTAGGTGCCAAAATAAAGTAATTCCCCCTTTCTGTCCTTGTTAAAAAGGGACCTGGAAACAAGAATCAGCCACTGTCTTTTCCAAACAGCAAGGTTGTATTGCACATTCATCTCCATGCTCTTATTGCCTCTTTTCAGCCACCTTGTGGGCAAGGAGTTCTGGCTGGTGATGGAGTACATGGACAGAGGCATTTGGAGAGCTGTGATTAATGAGACTCACAGATCTGAAGATGAGATTGCAGCTGCCAGTCCGGACCTTAGGGATCCCATCTGTGCTTCCAAGGACTTGGGCAGGATTGTCTGGGAAACAGGGCTTCAGAACAGGAGCGATTCCCTGTGCCAGACTTTGTTTCTGTGTTGCTGGAATGCTATGGGGAAGCAAGAGCATTTCAAGTGAATTGCCTGGCAGGGTGCCTGCACTCACTGAGCTCTGTTCTTATACTCTTACCTCCTGCTGTTGTATTCTCGCTCTGTTTCTTGCATTTGTATTTGCTGTTCCCCACCTTGCTTCTCTAAACATTTGCCTGGAGCCTGCCTGCACTCCATTCCTTGCCTGTAAAGAAATCCTGCTGGTGGCAGGATTTGAAACTAGCAGCAAAGAAATAAGAGACTCATTTCTGACAGTCCTCAACTGAAAAGGACAATAGGACAAATGCAAAAAAGTGTTTGCTCCAGAAGAGTAATGTGACACCCTCTTGTTTGTGTTTTCTCTCTCAGTGCCTGTAAGGACTGGATGTCCTTCACTCAAGCCAAGTGATCCACAGGGATGTCAAAAGCTGGCACATCCTTCTCATAACCAACACCTCTTTAAAGCTGGGTCAGTATATTCTCAATCTGGCCCGGCATTCCGGGCATGTGGTCCATGGGGCTGCTTTTGAGTAACTGCCAGTTCCCCCAAAGTGGTGCTGGTGGCAGTGCAGGGACCCCTACTTGTTGCAGTGTAGTTTGATTTAGTCAGTTGGTTTTATCAATGTTAGTTATCATTTATGCTCCCTCGTTTGTCCCCTCACGGTTGGTTTGATCCAAGTTGTTTACCTCAAAAGTTCCCGCCACTTGGCTCCCCAGTTATCTGTCAATCTTCTCACTTCTCCCTGTTTTCTCCTTTTTTTTGTTCCATCAGTCAGAGTTTGTTCATATTCTTTTGGTTGTGAATCCTGTAACCACCCCGAGTTTCTTCAAGAAAGTTCTGTATCAATCACCCCAGTTCAGTTTTTCTATGTGTCCCCTGACTTGGTGCCTAACCCTGTTATGTTATCAAAAATTGTTTTAATTGGTTTCATCCCTCTCTGGTTTATCTCCATTGGGCGAGACAGGTTTGCACCCCTGTCCGCCCAGCCCCTATTTGAGTTGCTGTAATCTTTGACTTCTTCAGCATTTGTTCCTGCACCCACTCAGAGAGCACCTTTGCTGTTGCCCCGCCTGGGGAAAATAAAGACTCTTTGGGCTCGCATACAAGTGTCCTTCTCTCATCCCTACACCTCCTCTCAGCGTGTGGAACTACCAAAGCTGCGTAACCCACGCCGCAGCACTCAGCACCACCAGGCTGGCAGATGCCGTTCCCCTGGGGTGCCTCTCTCGTGGTGGCCACCCGGCCTCACACGGGCAGTGCCAGCCGGCTCATCCCACCTGCCCGAGGTCGTGGCCGGGAGCCGCCGCACCTACTGTGAGCTGAGGGCAGAGCTGCAATGGACACAGAGCTGTCACAAGGAACAAGCAGTCCACACCGGCATTATTGTGTGTGTATCCCTTCCAGAGGGAGGGAGCTACAACCTAAAGCTTCCAGAGAATCAAATCCACTGCTGGGGACAGTGTAAAAAACTGGTTTGTTTCATTTAGAGTTAGAGAGGGGAATTCTTTTGCTTGGTTTCCTAATTGCACAGAATTTTTTTATTCTCCTCAGTTGATTCTGGCCTCTTTGCTCAGCTCAACCCTGAGCAGAGTAGATGGCCGGCACTTGTGGGTGGATGCCACCTGAAGTGGTGACAGGTCAGCCCTATGGCCCCAAAGTGGACATGGATCAGGAAGTTCCTTACTGGAATGAAATTCCTGTCTTGGTAAGGTGCAAATACTCCCTGATCCTGCTGTCTTTCTCACCTGTCCCATGTCCTGTGTGCCATTGGACAAAATCCCATTGCCATTTCCTGGCACCATTCCCACCAAGGTCCCCTTCTAAAAATGTCCCTGCAGCACATCAGCATCTGCTGTAGTTTTGGTTGCATCAGTGGGGGAACCACAAAAGAGAAGTAGCAAATAGCAAGTAGAAGGAAGTTGAGCAGCAAGTAGCACATCGAAGTAGCATGTAGAAGCAGCAAGTAGCCCGCAGTTCAGGAACCTGCCATTTTGGCCTTCAGCCATACTTGACATTTCTCCTGTGCTTTTTGAATGCTCTTGGAGCTCTGTCTCTGAATTGTCATAATTGCTTTTAATCTAGCAGAGTACATTTGCCATTTTAGGCTTGGAAATTTTCCATTGGGTTGCAGAAGAAAGTAACAAAGTCTCTGTGGCCACCATCTATTTACCTGCTACTGATGAGGAGTTGTTATTATTGTGGTGGGCATTTTTATGGAGACTCCAAGGCCTCTTGCCATTGTTATTTTTGCCTATTTTAGATGGATTCTGCAAGTTGAAGTTTGAGTAGTTCCAAGTCTGTGGCTTATGTTTCTAAAAAACATCTTGCAAAAGCAGAATGAGCTCTCTCCCTCTGGCTTCCCAGCGCGTTAGAGCTTGGTTCCACATGTACCATATTGGAAAATGTTCACCTGGTGTCTTGCCAAATTACACTGTAATTCCTTGGCCTGAGGAGTATCAGGAAGACCTGCTGAGCTCCATGGCACTGTCAGCTGCATGGAAATGAGCATCCTTGGCTTTGCTGAAGTAATTGGAGCTTAGCTTAGGTGAGATGCTCTTGAGCAGGAGGAAGACTGGAATTGTCTGGTGTTTCCAAAGGCCTGTGTGCCCAAAGGGACTGAGTCCTAGGGAGCAGCTGGGTGTTTCTGCACCCTGTTGATGTGGATTCCAAGACAGCTCAAGCCTCACCACAGGCAAACACTGCCCAGTTCTTCTCAGGCAACACTTTGCTTTGGGTTTCAAGCTGTTCCCACTTGTCTATCTGTGAAGATGCCCCTAAAACCACAATGCAAGCCTCCCAGAACTGGTGTTAAATTTCCACAAATGAAAAAAAGAAGCCCAAACCCAACAAAGTTTCTAAAAGATTGGTTTTTAGTGAGGAACTGCAACACCTGTGCAGTTTCTGCTTACTGGGAAACACGCCTGAAACCTGGACATGAGGCTGCAAAGGCCACAGAGTCTCTTCTGCTTCTTGTGCAGTGTTGCTGAAACACTTAGTGACTGTGTTTCTCTCATAGCCCAAGCCATGTTCTCCACATCACCAAGCCGGAGCGTGGTGAGAGAGAGAGCCAGCCAAAACCTCCTGTTTGTTTCCAGGCATTTTCTGGGATGGACCTACCATTCATGCATTGACTTGTGTAGCTAAATGAGCAGAGGGTGTCCATAGGGATGGCACATCTTCATCCTTGGAGCAGGAGAAGTTTTTCTTTTGCTACATAAGGGAAGCTGAAATTTTCAGACTGCTGAGAGACAGACCTGCAGGTGGCTCTTGTGTGCGCAAGCATTTTCATCCCAATACATTTGTGCATGCATCTTAACGCGTCTGTGTTGAATATGAGATTGTAAATGTTTGTTCCCTTACCTGGGGATTAACTGATGGATTTCTTTTCTTTTCTTTTCTTCCAATTACCATTGTTTTCAAGAACAGGAAAAAAAACTTGGTGAGTTTTGTTCTATGGCAACTGAAGGGACCAACAAGCACTGCAGAGATGCCTTTCATGTCCTAATCCTTGGAATTAGTACAGCAAAGTCCCACTACCAATCAGGCTGTCAAGCTGGTGTGAATCCTTGGAGAAGCAAATGTGCTTTTGCTGATGTAGTTCCCAACTAACTAGGTCATTCAGTGAAACTGGCTGCCAAGACAAAATGAGCAAGATGTTGTTAAAGCTGTGGCTGCACCAGAGTTTGGTTTTTTGTTGGTAAAAGAAAGTCATCTCTTGGTCTCTGCCAGGGCAGAAACTGCCACTGAAGAACAAAGGTTAAACAACGGGTTCTGGGAGAGCAGTTACAGATGGGAAAGAAGCAGGTGGAGCCTCGTGTTTCCTTCTTCTCCAGACTAAATTCCTGATAGCCACAGCAGGGACACCACAGCTGCGGCAGCCCAAGCTCCTCTCGGCTTGGCTGCGTGACTTCCTGAGCTGCTGCCTGCAGAGAGACGAGGAGTGGCGCTGGTCTGCCAACGAGCTCCTGCAGGTAACATGCCAAGGGGCTGAGGTGAAACAGTGTGCGAGGCCCGCGGCAGCAGATGAGCCCCCTTCCTCCTCAGCTCCACTCTTGGTGCTCTTCAGATGAAAATGCTGAGGAGTGCTAGACTGGGCTGGGCTGGCAGGGCTCTGGAAAGTCCTCTGGTCCAAGTGTCCTGCAATGAGCAGGGACATCTTTAAAGAGATCAGGTTGCTCAGAGCCCTGTCCCACCTGACCTGGAATGGTTCCAGGGATGGGGCACCTACAAGCTCTTGAAGACAACCTGTGCCAGGGTGGCACCCTGCTCTGAGTAAACAAGGTCTTCCTTAGACCTACCCTGATTAGATCCCCTTTGTGTTTAAAACTATTTGCCCACATTCTACTGTAACTGGCCCTATTAAAATGTCCCTCACTTTCTTCAAAACCCCTCTGAAGTCTTGCAAAGTGGCAATAAAGTCTCACTGAGGCCCGTTCTCCATAAAACTGAATAACTCTACCTCTCTCTGCAGAACAGAGGTGTTCTGTTTTCTGACTGTTTCTGTTGCCCTGTTTGGTAATTTGGTGGTGTGTTCTGTTTTACCTAACAGCAAAAGAATTGAAGTAGCGCATTGTAGAGAGACATGAAATGGTGGTGGAGGAACCCAAGGCTGCCAGTCCTGGCACAGCAGTCTGGAGAGATTTGGCTGTGGGCAGGAGGGGCTTTGAGGGACTCGCTGTGAGCCTCTGAGGGCCCTGGTTTGTGCCCCCCACCCCATCATTAGAGGTTTCTGGCACACAAACAGGGACAGCTGAGAGGGACTTGTCCCAGCCCCATCTGCTGCCTGGCATGCTCAGGCAGAGGGGAACTGTCCCAGGCTGACTGCCAGGTTGTGTGGCAGAGAGGGAACTGCAGGACCCATCGCCGCTGGACTGGCCCTGCTGGGAAGGAAGGTGCCATCCAGCACAGGAGGGGCAGGGCATGGAAAGGCAGACACTACTCTGTGTACCTGTGGAAATTAGCACGGTGCCTGTCTTTCCAAGACAGGGACCTATGGGAGTCATTGGAATTTCCTGAAAGGAAGAAACCCCAGGGACATACAGCACACTTTCTAGAGCACTAGCAGGGCAAAAATCCCAGCAAGATGGAGAAACCAGAATAAATGGATGAGTGGGATTCTGGGCCAGGTCTTGCACATGACACTTGAGCAGATGGTCCTCTCATTCCTCTTTCTGGATTCTTCTAGGACCCAGAGAAATCCCGATTGAGCCTGTGAAGCACTGAGCATGGAAGTCATGGATCACTATTCTTTGGATTTTGGTTGGTTGTTTTTTTCCTGTGGACAGCATCCATTTGTAACATCAGCTGAGCCTTTGTCCACCCTGGCACCACTCATCAACTCAGTGAAGAAGAAGAAGGAGAAGACAAGAATGTAACAATCAAGATGTTATCTCCATAACCAAGTTAGAGTAGGATTGTGGAGTAGGACTCTAGAGTAGGATTGTTGAGTAGTTTTCTAGTATAGGTTTATAGAGTAGGATTTTAATTCAATAAGGTTTTTCAAACATCAACTCATTTGGAAGATTCCCCTCCTTTGGACCCCTTCAGAAAACTCAACATTTCCTTCTGAATTACCAGTTGTTTTTTATGGGTGTTAAGTCACACTTACAGCTTCTTTTGTATGGTTTTTATGTGGGAGAAGGCTCTTCTTCATTCATCCTCTGCAGACCACACTGTCTTTGGAATATGGCCCACCGGCCCCGTTTGGCACATCTGTGGCACTTCCAGCTGAGGCAGAAAGGGCAATGGCATTTGCAGGAAAAACCAAAGGGCGAGTGGGGCAGCCAAAACATCCTGTGCAGATGCAGGCCTTCAGCTGTGACTCAAGAGCATTTGGGTGCCTGCCACTTGGATTTGTATCGCGAAGGGCAATGTCTTTGGCCGGAGGAGAGCCTTGCTCAGCGGAGAAAGCAGAAAGATCAGAGAGGTGCTCTGAAAGGTCTCCTGTGGTGCAGAGCTGTCAGCGAGTGTGAGGTGAGAGCGGGCCCGGCCTTGCCCGGCGTGGAGCCGCAGCAGAGCCCTGGCAGAGCCCGGAGCAGCCTGAGCCTGGGCAGGGGCAGGCTGCAAGGAGGCTCTTGTAGCTGCAGGAGGCACAGCCCGGCCCTGCGTGCCTCTTGTTGCTGTCATGAATGAGGTGCCATATGTCAAATTTAATAAACAAAAAGTATTTAAAATGTAGCAGCAATTTTGATTGAGGTATAAAAAAATATAAAATAATAATAAAATCAAATATAGTGAAGGAGTTACAAATATAAATTTGGCAGTGGTTCAGATAAAGCATAAGCAAAACCGATCGGGGTACAGGGAGAACCTCCCAGCCTGCTGCACGTACAAAAGGCAAAAAATCCAAGCTCAACTTTTATATTGTATGCTAATACATATTCATCAATAGTTTCTGTAAATCTCCTCCCAGTTTTGCTTCTTGAAATCTATCTCACTATATTACACAGCACATGTGCCCATTGTTGCTGGGGGGGTCTTCTGGACTTTTCAGGGGTCGTCTTGGGTGAAGGCCTTCCTTGCTGTCCTCTGAATAACCTGTCAGGCTGCACATGTACATTGAGATTGGTGTTATAAACGTAAGAATTATGTTCCAGTTTTGGGTTTTCTATTTGGTATTATATCAACTTACTAGTCTTCAAGGGCGTTCTTGCCTAAGAAGTTGTCAGGACTTTCATTTGTCTCAGTGATGACACTGCTTTTGGAGTTTTCCCCAGCTTTGTCCTTCCCAAGGCCGTTTGTGTTAAAATATCTCAGTATCCTATCCTGTATCTTATGAACATCTGTGAACATCTGTTTTTTTGATGTTAATTACATATCACCTCTATTACTTTTTAAGAAATATTTTCTAAAATATTGATAAAGTTACAATTATTAGCACAAATCATATTCATTTATCACAACTCTATGTGGCTTTGTTTGAAGGTACAGGTTCGAAGCAAACTCCCTTGGTTCCTCCCTGAGTCCTGGCCAAGGGGAGGATGAGACCAGATGTTCCTGCACTAGAAGTTATGGTAGCTTGTTTATTCAACAGTATAAAATCTGGGCCCTCTCACAGCAAGGTTGGTGGCCTCTCCTGAGGGTGGGCAAACCACACAGGAATTCACAGTTACTGGGAGTGCTTCTCCAACCCTTTGGTGTGACAGGGCATCCCCAGCTGACGTGTCTGTCAGGACAATGGTCAAGCATTAGGGTAACTGGTGATGTATCTTTTGTAGTAATAATCAGGTGCATTGTTTAACTTGTCCTTTTGTACTTCTTTGCTGCTTTGCCCTACAGTAAATTACACTTCTTCCTTGAGTTGCAGGGGGTGCCTTTGGTGCTGACGCTGCCAGCAAGCCATTCCCTTCAGAACTGGACTCGGTGTATCCCTTCCAACACAGAACATTCTGTGGTTCTGCAATCAGTTCTACAAAGTCTGAATGAGTCAGAATGAGTTTCAGCTAAAACACTTGAAATTATTTGCTGAACTTTAGAGTTGATAGATAGTTCTTGTTGGTGAATAATGGAGGGAGAGAACAGCTTTGTGTGTCCTTCTGGTGTGTCCCCCCAATTTTGTGGGTTCCTCCCTCCATTTTGGGATATCACACCTCCTTTTTGGGTATCTCCACTCAGCAATTTTGGCTTCCACTCCTTTCACTTTGTGCACCCCATCCTCGTGTTCCACACATGCCCAGCATCCGCAGGGTGCACTGAATGGCCAGCAAGGGACTGGGGAGCGCCGGGACCCACAGTGATGTCAGTCTTCCCTCCTGGTTACACACAGGACTCCTCGGCCCTTTCTGGGGTGCCCTGGAGGGCCAGGGCTACGGTGAGGAAGTGTCTTTGCTTCCATCCTGTGCAGGATCATGCTTGGCCCATTATGGCCTCGTGCCCCCCATCTTTCATTGTCCTCTGACATTCCCTGTGTTCCTGCACCCCTCTCAAGAGCAGGACTTTGGTGCCAACCCCAGCGTTCCAAATCCATGCATTGCCTCTGTCCCTGTGGTATCCCCGCACGTACTTTATGGACAAGAATACCCCTTAGTTAATCTAAGCATTGATACCCTGGTAACAAGATAATGACCAATCACTCTCAGTGGTTTGCCCCCTCCTCCCTACCTTCTTTTAGGTGCTGAGGCAATGAGATAATGCTTGAGCTATGCTAAAAGCTGTGCAGAAAGAAGTAGTTACTTTGTACCCGGGGATGGGAATGAAGCACTTTCTAGAAATCAGCAAATTTAGCAGAAGAAGCTAACTGCAAAAGGCTAACCAGTGGTCTATTTGAGCAGACAATCTTGTAGAGCATGTGCAGAAACAGAGGTAAAAAATCTGAAGCCCAAGGAAGCCTTCTGAGCCTTCATCCAAAACAACCACCAGAGACTGACCTGTAAAAACTGTACATGTGCTACAAGGGCTCACTTACATAATCATGTAATTAGAAAATATGTTGCAGTATGAAGTTTAGGAATGTATCATGTTCACATCAAGTTCAAAAAGTTTAAAAGCTTGTACTGTGCAAAGAAAGGACAAGTGAGTTTGTGGTGGACTATTGCCCTCACTTCTGTGGCGTCTGTGGGAATCCTTAAAATCAGAGAGTTTTTGGGAACGCTGCAAAAGGCAGGCCTCAGAGGCAGCAGAACTGTGGTTCGAGCTAAGCGGGAGCCATAAGATTTGTCAGCAGAAAAGTTATATAAGACGTAGAAATGTAAGGACAAATAGAACAATGGTCTGTGTATTAACCCTTGGATAGAATGACTCCCTAAGCTACAGAGAAGTGTATCTAGCAAGATATTAGGAAGTTCTAAGATTAATAATGGAGCTCTGTGCATTGTATCCTAAGGCTTACAAGCAGGTATTGTATTCAAAATAAGCAAGCATTGTTTTAACAAAAGGTACGTGTGTTTATAGTAGTTGGAAGGAACTACTGTCAATATGCTTCTGCTTTGTGTGATTGGTCAAAAACTTTTCAAGTAAGTTGTAACATTAAGTTCTTTTTCTTCTGCCAGGGATGTGAGCTGCTGGCATCTTCCCATTGTCATAAGCATGTAATGAGACTGATGCTGGAAAATAAACAGCTCGAGATGTGTTCCTCAGCAGTCCCATCCTGTTTGTGATTTGTACATAGACCTCTGGCTGGCAAAAGCATATAGATTTCAATTACATAGATGATAAATTAGTAAGTATTATTTCATACATTTTGATTTATTTTGATTTCATATGGATTTCTATATTTTCATTTCATATAGATTTGATATATTCCTCCAACTTGGGAGATGTTCTGCTTTCCAAAGGCTTCTGCCCACACAGCAGTCAGCCCTGAGTCTGTGCATGCACACCCACCCACTGTCCTTGCTCTTCTCAGCATCTCGGGGCTGCTGTTTGCACAGAATTGGGATGAATTTAACTCGACAGACCCACAAGTGGGGTGTCCAGCTTGTCAGGAACACTCATGTGGCAGGGCACAACAGAGAGCTCTCAAATCACATTATCACAGGTCCTTTCATTCCTGCTGGGCACTGAGGAACTCCTAAAAGCAGCAGAGACACAGAAAAGAGGTGGAAAAAATTGGCATCAGGCTACTGCTGGTATCCTCATGGAGGAAAATCTGTTGGGTTTCTTAAGGTTGTAGCTATCCAAAAACTAGAAAAACTGCTCAGCACCAATTTGGAATGGTTTTCTTGACTTGGCAATACTGGGGTGTTAACAGTGGACTCTGTCCTTGGTTCAAATCACCTGTCCTCACCTGCAGACAAAAGCACCACCACCAGCAGAAGCTACATCAGTCAATTTTCTCAAAAAGCTGTTTTGAATTTGTGAAAGGAAAGGAAAACATGATGGACCCCGTGGATTAATGACAAGACTCTGAGCAACAGTTCCAAAGCAAAGGGCAGCAGGTTCTCTCTGGGACACTCCTTGTGCCCCAAGGTAGCCGGGCTGCCCTGGCTGCCCAGGGCCCTGCGCTCCGTGGGCTCTGCAGAGCTGCACAGCGGGGAGGCAGCTTCGGGCACCTCAGCCCCTGGGCAGGAGTGGCTTCTTGGTCTGGACAGCTCCCTGTGGGCAAATGCAGGGTGCTGGCCTTCTGCTCTTGGCCCTAGCCCGGCCTTGCAGGGCTAATCCTCTTCCCTGTCTCAAATGTCCCAAAGACAGACTTGTTTGTTTCCAGCCCTGCACAGCACTGATTGCACCACAAAATACTGAAGGACTGAGGCCTGAGCAACAGGCCCTGGCTGAAGCCTCAACAACAGGACCTGAGCCAAAGCTGCCCTCTAGGTGATCTTTCCAGCCAAGCGTTCTATGTATCTGCTCCTTAACCAAAAAGGAGCAATCAAAAGGATTGATGCATTCATTCATTGGTGAAACACGGCTTCACCTTCTGGCATTAGGAAACTGGATAAGGCCAATCTGGCCTTGGTTCCTCCTTGAGCCCTGAGCAGGCTTGTGGAGAAAACCAAGAGGAGAATGAAATCAGATGACCCCTCAGCAGGAGCTCTGTCACTTTGCTCATCCAGCACTATCAAAGCTGGGCTACTCTCACAATGCGGTCGGAAGCCTTGTGGCCGGCAAAGGTGGAGGCACCATGGGATTTCCCAGTTCCCAGCCGTGGCTTTCCAGGGCTTGGCTGGAACAGCTTCCCCCAGCTGATGTGCTGCTCTGGATGAAGGAAAAAGGATTGGGGTATCTGGTGATGTATCTCTCAATCACTAGAGGCAACCCTTTGTAATAATGCTGAGGTGCATTGTTTAGCTTATCCTTTTATTCCTTTTTTGCACTTTTGCATTACAGTAAATGACACTATTCCTTCAGCTGGTGTGTCTGCATCTCTGACCCTACCAACCATCAAAACACACAGCCACTTTAGCACAAGACTGGCCTACCTGCCAGCCCATCTCTTGGAAAACACCTGGATGGCCCCTGATGGCCACTGTTACGGTGAGCTCCTGGACACCCTTTTTCCCCCCTTTCCTAGGGCCTCTGTGGCTCTGATCAAGATAAGCCCTGGATCCTCCTCCCTGCCCCAATGTGGTTGGCGGGGAGCCAGGAGAGCCCACCCTGTCCAAAACCTATATAGACCCCTGAAACTTCCTGCTCTTTCTCTTTTGCCTTGCTCTCCATGGACACCACAGAATAAAGAGAGCTGTTCCAACACCCTGGGTAAGAGCCTCTTTTGAATACTTTTCCCTCTCCTGCTATTTCCTCCCCTCACAGCCCCATATCTCTGAGCTAGTCGGATTTATTTGGGGGGCTGCGTGGAGGGGGGGAAAACCATAGAAATAACAGGCCACCTCAACAAATGAAATTCCCACTGTGCTTCCTTTTCTGCAGGCAGGTGAGAAAAGGAGCCACCCCCAGCTCTGGACACCTCCAGAAACCAACTGCTTTCAGCAGTCACAACCCTAAAACATCAACCTCCTTCTTTAACCTGCCACTGGGAGCTCCCACCAAGAGGTCTTTGTCCAAGGATAGCCACAGAAGTGCTTGAGGATGGAGCAGTTTGAAACACAGCTCCTTCAGAGTTTAAACCTCCCTTTATCACATGAACACACACTAACCTGTCCCAAAGGGAAAGCAGGCAGGAAAGAGAAGCTCCTCTCCCATAACAGCAAACTCTGTGCTTCCTTCTGCTCCAGCTGGAGAGTGGAGGCCATGGGCTGTTCCTCAGTTTGGGAAGGAACCCTGGGAATTGGCCTGATCTGGGAGGGCAGCAAAGGGAAGTTCCCCAAAAAGTAGGAAAAGATTCTCTGGAAGCAACAGATTATGACAACACTTCTGCAGAAAAATGAAAAAAAAATTGTAAGTGAAGCATTTCAAAAAGTGCCCAGACTGAAATTTGTGCCCCAACACAACAACCCAAGTCTCTGTGGTGTGTCAGGAAGCTCAGGAATGAACCTGCAAGGCTTAGATAAGCATCCTTGATGTCCGTCCCCCAGAGCACAAGCAGCTCCCCAACAAGACTTGAAGACTAAAATACAACACTTCCCTCTCCAGCTCTCCACAAGCAGCCCTAGGGAGTCTCTTCCCATTGCAAGACCTCCTTTGTCAGTCTACAGTGACAAGAGTTGGCTGCAGGAGGCATTTGCATTGGAACTTACCCTAGATGGGGGGAAGAAAAAGAAGAGGTGATTCCTCAGGAAAGAAAAATACAGTGTGGTTTGGGAAGACACAAGCACGACTTTGCTACAACTCTAGGCCAGAAATCCCTTGCATAAAGCAACATCCATCTGTGGGGCAGCACTACAGCTTTGAAGACAATGCTGATAGTATTGCTGGCCCTTCTTGCTGCTGTTGCTGACTCCGCCAGTGATATGCCAATTCTGCCAAAGACAGGCAGACACGGTGAGATAAAACCAGCTAGTCTGCTGAAAAGGAGGCCAAAGGGATGTTTTCTAATCCCCCCTTTTCATCCTTTCCCCAGCCAAGACAGAGCAATGTCCTCTCCCTCTGTAGCCGATGGTGACCCAGGCGCGGGACGCAGCGTGGAGACAGAGCCCGCCGCCGCTCCCAGCGCCCTTGCCAGGGGCTTCCCCTGCCTGCCCAGCCGTGCTGTGCCGTGTTGTGCCGTGCCGAGCCCGGCCAGCCCCGGGAGCCGCCCCGCCCGCGCTGTGCCCGCGGCCCCGGCTCTGCCGCGCTCGTCCCGCCGAGTCCGGCCCGCGCCGGGGCCCGAGCGCAGCGCCCCCCTCAGGCCGCGCGCTGCCTGTGCAGCCGCGGCCGTTGCGCTGTGGCCGTTGTGGCGGCACTCGGCGATCGGCACCATGGCGGAGCTGCCGCTGCCCGCCGGGCTCTGCGCCAGCACCTTCCCCGCCAAGCTGTGGCGCCTGGTGAACAGCCCCCGCGTCCGCTCCGTGCGCTGGGACAGCCGGGCCCAGGGGCTGCTCATCGACCGCTCCCTCTTCGAGCGGGAGCTGCTCAGCCCGGGCGACGCCCAGGGGCCGGCCCCGCGCCCCTTCAGGGCCACGCGGTTCCGCAGCTTCGTGCGCCAGCTCCACCGCTACGGCTTCCGCAGGGTGCCGGGCCGGGCTGGCTCAGCTGCGCCGGGCGATGCCGGGGCCTGGCTCCACTACAGCAACCCCTGCTTTCGCCGCGACCGCCCCGACCTCCTGCTCCGCGTCAGGCGCTGGAGCACGCAAATTGATAAGCACTGGCCTCACTTCACATATGGCAGAGCAATTTGCCGGACGGGCAGGGCGGGCACGCTCGCTTCCAGCCGCTGCCCACGGAGCGGCCGCCGCTGCCGCCCGGCGCCCGCCCTGCGGCTTCCTCCTGCTGCACAGGGAGCGGACGCTGCCGGACGGGCGGGAGCTGCGCAGCCCCCGGCCCGGCCGCTTCCAGCAGCCGCCCGGAGAGCGGCCGCTGCTCGCCTGGCGCCCGCCCAGCGGCTTCCACCTGCTGCACCGGGACCGGCCCTTGCCGGCCCGGTGGGAGGGGCCGAGCCGCTTCCAGGAGCTCTATGGGCAGTGGCCACCGCCCGCCGAGCAGGAGGTGCTTCAGATCCCGCCCTGTGACTTGCTCGGTTTCTGCGGGGAGCCGCTGCTGCCGCTCGCGGGGGCGCAGCCCCGCAGCCGCTTCCAGGACCTCTACGGAGAGCAGCTGCCTCCGGTCGACCGGGAGCTGCTCAGGATGCAGCCCTGCAGCTTCCAGCCTCTCCACAGGGAGCAGCAGCCCCAAGCCTCTGTCCCACAAGGTAGGAAAAGAGCTGTAGCTCCTTGCTTTTCCAAAAGGTCATGAAAAGTTACTGAACTATTTTTCCACAAGGATCTGTCAGCTCTGTCATTCTCGGCCCAAAATTGTCAAGCCTATTAAGCTTATTAGAAAGCCAGAAAGTTCTCTGTCTGGTTTTCCTGTGTGCTTCCTGTGATGTTTGATCCAGGGTAGCAACGGAGATCTGTGTCCCAGAGCCACATTGTGGAGCCTGACCAATGTGTTTGGATTCTTGCAGCTGCCTCGGGCACTTCAGCCCCCAGTGCTCCACCTGGCAGTGCTGCAGCATCAACAGCCTCCAGCTCAGCACAGAAGGCCCCTGGGGAAGAGCAATTGCCACCAGTGGATCTGGGCTTTGCCATAGAGCAAATGATTCAGGAGATCAGGAGGTCCCTGTCTGAAAGGTCTCCCTCTGCTCAGGTAATCCCATTGGAGAGGAAGGGAAGAGGCTGGGCTGAGAGCTTTTCAATGTTGTTACATGGAGAAGGAGAGTAACTTATCCTTGATGTGATCCCAGCAAAATACTGAATGATCTCTAATTTTCTTATTTTCTATTGTTCTTTCAAGGGGAATATTAATGTTGTCCCTGAGTCTTCAGAAGGGGAGCCTGTGGACCGAGCTGCAGCCGAGGAAACTCCATCTGGCACCGAGAGCTGCGGGAACAGTTCTCCAGAGCCTGAGGAGCCTGGTAAGGACAGAGCCCCCATTGGTTTAGAGAGGTGTGAGACGGCTGCTCTGAGGCTGCCTCTGGCAGGAGGGGAGATGAGAAGAGTTGAGTTCTTGTCTGCAGGGTTGGTGCTTCCCGGTGCCTTCAGTTCAAATCCTGCACTGGCACAACCTCCCCGAGCCCTGCCCTCCATGCTTCTGCAGAGGCTCTGACACCAAGTCCTCTGCTGTGGCAAGAGAGCAGGGAATAAGCCTGACCTTGTGGGAGTTGTGTCACCAAGCTGGCTGTCCCAATTTGGTTCATAACTCAGCCATCAGCAGCCTTCAGCCATTTCAGTGAGGACAGTGGTCACTCCTTTACTGGCACTGTCTCTGTTTCAAGCTCTCGTGGGTGCCATTTGCACTGTGAGTGCTGAGACTCTGTCAGGATACTTAAATACTTTATACTGTTCAGTTTTGAACACTTGGAAGGATCCCTGTTCTTTAAAGAGCAGGCTTCAAATTGCCAAGTGAGAGTCTGCCTTTCAGGCCATCTTTTAAAGTCCCTCATGGACGGACAATTGGTGCTCAACAAGGGACACTTGGGCAAAGGCCAGTATTGACTCAGTGTTTCCTTTGCTTCCCAGATCCAGTGTGATTGACTTCCCCAGGAGGGCTGCCCTGTGTGGCTGGAAGAGACAGAGGAAGAGCCTGTGACCATTGGGCAGGTAGAATTCCTCTGTCTCTCGTAATATTAATAGATGCGTATAGTTACATTTATGTATGTAGTTGTATGTCTCGGTTTATATAGTTACATTTATCTATCTAGAGGGTTAGAGATCTGAATAGTTAATTTATTTTTAGTTTTAAGTGTATATATTTATATATTTAGCTGTGCAGTTTTAGTTATAGATGCCCATAGTTGCATTTATACATGTGTATAGTTACATTTACGTGTATGTAGTTACAGTTATAGATAGGCATCTTTATTTTGATGTATGGGAGTTTAGTTACATAGATTGATGCCTGTATAGGTATAGGCCTCTTTTTAACTTCTTCCTCTGCTCTGCTTCCTCCCTCACATCTTGCTTTTCCTCCTGTGCCCCCTGTGTCGCCTCTCCCTGTGCTGGGTCCGAGCTGGAGCCGGGCCGGGCGGAGCAGCAGCTCCAGCCCGGGTGTCCCTGGAGCGGTGGGAGCTGCCACTGGCCCCAGGCCCTGTCCCCTGAGGAGCTGCTGAAGGACGGTGAGAGCGAGGGGGCCGAGGGGGCGGTGACGCTGAAGGGACGGTGACCCTGAGGTGCTGCTGGGGCTGAGGGGTGTGGGGCAGCCGAGGGCGATGGTGGCACTGAGGTGACAGGGAAGTGGCACAGGCGGAGGGCGTGGCGGGTCTAGGGGGACAGGAAGGGTCAGAAGGGACTGAGGGGGTGAGAGGACTGTGAGGGGCTGAAGAAACTGAAGGGGGCTGGGGCTTTGCCGAGAGCATGGCGGGGCTGAGGGGATGGAGGGGCCGGCAGGGAGCACAGAGGGCTCCAGGACTGCAGCTCTGCCAGGCCTTGGAAGCAATTCCAGAGCCTCCACTTTTGCCACAGCTGCAGTAAATCATTGAGGACAGCCGGAGACTGATGGATCCATCAGGGAGAAGCCGCTGGCCAGCAGCAAGAGCAGGGATGGGGGACCTGCTGCTGCCACCCTGGAGAGAGCCCGGGTGAGGCACAGGGCCGGGGAGGCAGGGTGGGGCTGAGGGTGGCGGGGCTGAGGCCGCGGGCACTGCCCGGCGGGGCAGGAGCGGGCCCTGCCCGTGCTGGGGCTGCTCAGCACAGCTGCCCCGGCTGGCACAGGGGCTGTCCTTGGGCAAGGCAGCTGTGCCGGCAGGGCCCGGGAGCTGTGCCGGCTGTGCCGGGCTGCCGGGGCTGGGGGACAGTCCCGCCGCGGCTGCGCTCACCACGGCCTGGCCCGCTCGGCTGCTTTTTCCTTCTCACCCTCCTGGGGAGGCTCTGAGATCTTCTCTTCCCTCATGGAAGTGCAGCTGCTGCCAAGGGAAAGGTCGCCGTACTGACTCAGTGTTCCCTTTGCTTGCCAGCTGTGCCTTCTGCCATCCCTGTCCAGGAGAGCTGCTCTGCACGGGAGGAAGAGGCTTTGGAGATGGGGCAGCTGGGGAGTTCTGTTTAGAGCTATACAGACTTGCACATAGACAGGAATTATTATATAGCTATGTACATATATGTGTTGCTATTTGTATAGGAATATTTCTATATGTCCTTATATTTATGGATGTATGCTAGGTATATATGCACATATATGTTTGTATTTACATATGTGTTTGTATATGTACCTAAGTATACATGTATGTTGTATCTGTTTTTAGTTCTCTAGGTTTAGAGCTGTATAGGTATCTATTTGTATTGATGCAGTTATAGATATATGGCTTTTTAAAATAGGTATATTGGTATTTGTATTGGGGATATATATATTTTTATATGTATATTGATCTATTTCCATCTATTTATTGAGATTTACATATGTATCCAAGTGTATAGCTCTATGTTTGTATTGATGCAGTTGGATAGATATTTAGCTTGGCACAATGATATTTGTATATTTATAGATAGGTTTGGTTTATATATCTATTGATAAATACGTATGTATGTAGTATGTGATGTCTGATCTATATTTACATCTGTAGATTGTTATACATGTATATGTATTTATATATATGTGTGCATATATGTATGTATTTAATTATATTTAAATATGTATGGGGGTATTGTATAACTCTATTGATTGAATTCTTAGTGCAGGGCTTTTTAGAGAAGGAATGAATATTCTTGTATTTCTGTATGGGCTGTACATTTGTAGTAATATGTAATAAATTTAAGTTGTTAGTGAAACACTTAATTGATTTTTGTGTATAGTGAGTTGTTGTAGAAGTTGGCAATAAATGCAAATTTTGTTATCTAAAGTTGGTATTTGTATAGTTTTACCTGGACTGGTTGTAATAATCTAATAAATTCCTGGTTTTAACCTTAATTGAGGTTTGTATAGTTCTGTATTGTCAGTGTGGATGTAGTAATTTTTAATAAATGACGTTTTCCAACTGAAATTGATTCTCATGTATTTGTTGCTCAGCAGTGCAGCTGTAGCAATCTGCAGGAAATGCCATTTGTCAGCTGCACTGGGTGTTTTGTGATTTGTGCTACCCAAAGCAATGAGCAGATGTAAATGCTGGAGGATTTTGGCCATGAAAATCTCTGGCCAAGCCCAGGACTGGCACTCAGGCTGGGCAAGGGAAGCACAGATTTGGGATGGCAGCAGAGCCACATGTTGGCTCAGAACTCACTGCAAAGGCCTGCTGGGAAAACTCCAGGACTCCACTGAGAGTATAACTCCAAGCAGGAGCCACCCTGGCGGCAGAAATAATTCACAATGAAAAAAGAGAGCAAATGTGGCAAAGCAGACGTGGGGATAATCTGTGAGTCTGATAAAATGCTCTCAATCACCGCTGCCTAGGCACATCTGCAAAAATACTTTGTTAAAAACTGAACACCTCCCATGAAATACAGATTTCACTTTCCCCTTTAATTACCTTGCTCTGTGAGTGGAGACACTCTCTCCTTTTCCCTGAGAATGTTTGCCCTTCAGCACCAGACATTAAATCAAAGATTATGTACTACCACTTGGCACCATAAATGAAAACTGCCCTGCCCTCATGACAGTGTTTGCAAAGTCTTCCCTCCTCCTGTCCCCACATCTCAAAAACGGAACCATCCCCTTCCTGTCCAAAGTGTGCCTGAGGTGAGTGAGGGCTCCAGGAGCTCAGGAGGGTGCAAGAGCTCTGCAGGTGGAAGGTTTTGCAAAGCTTCCTGAGCATCAGTAAACTGACTTTGCCAGTCTTCCCCTGGAATATTGTCCTACTCAAGGATGATCTTGGAGGACACTGTGCCTCCAGCTCACTCAAGTAAACTTTGTTTCCTTCAAGACTTGAATAGAGGAAAATTAAAATTGTAATTTTTAGAGAGAAATTTGGGTTTTGATGCAGCTGGGTTTGCTCCATTATTTGCTGTGGGAAGTAGGGTAAAAGCTTTAAATTCCCAGCAGAATTTGATTACCAGCCCACACAGACCTGAATGAGACCCAGGTGTGTTTGCTGCACGCTGGTCCAAGGGAAAATCTGGAACAAGTCCCCTTTTATTGCAGCTGGAGCCTGTCTGTACTGTTGTCTCCAGGGCTGTCTGTGGTAAGACACGGCAATCCAGCCAGAAACGGTGGATATGAGAGTTCCAACAGCAGCCTGCTTCTCCAGAGTGAGGGACGAGGCCAGCCCGAAAGCCTGAAAGGTGTTGTGGGTACTGGAGAAGGCCAGGCTGTCCTTGTGCAGGGATGGCCTTCAAAGGGGACCTCACACCTTGTGCTGCTGACAAAGGACAGCTGGTGGCCTTCCACAAAAAGCTTCTTTTGTCCAGCTCTTTGACATGTTCCAGCCAGCAACAATTCCTGCTGCTCACACCAGCCCCTTTACAAGCAGGAGGAATTTGTGGAAGCAGCCTGACAGCTTGGTGGCAGTGTCCTAGGGTGACATTATGGTGTTTGTATCTCCAATCATGTGTTCTGTTTATGTTTGATAATATGTTCTGTGCTTTCAGAACTGACTCTGAAAGTGAAGGTTTGTTTTGCCTGTTATCAGCTGGTTCACCTCCCCCCATGGTCTGCTGTCTAAAAAAGGCTAGTGCTGGCTGGCTGGCTTTTGCTTGCTTGCTTGCTTGCTTTGCTTGCTTCTGCTTTTGCCTTTGCTTCCTAGTTAGTTTAGCTAAGCAGTCCAATTCTTTCCCTGGACTGTTGCTTTTCCTTTCTTCTTCCTGAATACCATCCAACCTGCTCTGGACTGGGATCTGGGAAACACCAAGGAACACCGGAGCCTGCATTTTGTGATCTGCAGCAACCATCCCCAGTGCTGGAGAGCAATCCCCAGCGTCCAGACCCGGGCGACCACTCCCAGGAAAGACTCTCTGGATTTGTTCATCTCTTAAGAGTGGTGAAAGAGTTTTGTTATCATCTGGTGTTGTTAATTTTTTTGGTGCTGGGGAGTGATTTGTTCGTTAAATAAACAGGTTCTCTTCCATTTCTCTCAGAGAAAATTTTTTCCCAAACCAGGTGGGTGGGGAGGGGCGGTGGGGGCTTGTTTTCTGGGGGCTCCTTCCAGAGGGTTTTCCCCAAATTTGCCCTAAACTAGGACAGGCAGGAGAATAAAATACTCAGCTGAGTGTTATCAACTCTCTGCCAGAGCCTGCATCCTCAGCCCCTTATCTCTTCCAGTTGTCTCAGACATGGAAGAAGCAGCAGGAAATCACTGATCCTGGAAAAGCAGAAGGAGGAGAGGCAGTGGCTGGTCCCTGGAGGCCATGGGAGCAGTGAGAGCCATCCAAAATAGGATCTCTGCTGGGTTGTGGAGATAAGTGACCAGCCACCAATGCTCTGTGTGAGGCTGGGGCCATCTGTGAATGTGAGCATGGAAATCTGACCTTGCAAAACAGAGAAAAAGGGGTCCTTGAGTATTTGCCACAGCTTGGAGGGGCTCTGAGTCACCTGCTTCAGTGGAAGGTGTCCCTGCCCATGGCAGAGGGGTTGGATCTAGAGGGTCTTTAAGGTCCCTTCCAACTCAAGCCCCTCTGTGAGTCTGAATTACAAACCCACGATGACAAAGAGAACACAGCAAACCTGGGTCCCGCTACATTATTGGAGGCTGCCTTAGTCACTTGTGTCACCCGGAGACTGGTTTGTCTCCAAAATGTATCTGGAGAAGTTTTCATGGTCCCACAGTATTTAGGTGTGACTTTCCTGGTTCAGGGCCCCAGAAGATGCCAGAAGAGATTATTTGCAAGCACAGAATTGGTTAAGCTGCCTGTGAACCTGATGGAAGAAGTGTACTCATGTTATTGCAGTGTTTACTGTGTACAGGTGATATTTTTTCCATTTTGAATATGCAATATTCTTCCACAATGTTTGTATATGAATAAATACTGGCTTTAAATCCTAATTCCATCTTCACACAAGGATGTGTAATCCATCAGAAATATTTAACATGGAGCCGTAGTAGCTTTGGGCTTGATGGTATGGGCTGTTTAAAGTGTTTGATGGGGAATGGTAGCTCTAACAAATATCCCTCCTGTTAATTTGGGTCTGTCCTTTATCAACCCTCTTGCATAGAAATCACTTCTTTACAAGCAGAGACAAAATGAAATTCCTTAATACAGATGAGAATTGTACAATTCAGCCTGATTAAAGGGGAAGTTTTTTGTTATTGTGAAAAGACAATCTAGATAACGTGTTTGCTGTGCATCCTGGAGGAGACTTCGCAGTTAAGAATGGAAAGGAAAAAGACATTTCTGTTAAGAAGTGTCTTGAAAGAGCATTCTGTTTTACCAGAAGCAGCTACACTGATACTGACCTCCACAATTATAAATGCACAACAACCACTTCTATTACTTAATCTGGCCATGATTTTTAGCTGCAATTCCAAAATCTCATTAAATATGTTGCTGTGCTTTAAACAAGGAAAGAGAGCAGAAACACCAACATTTCTCATCAGCTTTCTGGGCTGGAAAGACCATTTAATTTATGTTCCCTTAGATGTCAGCTTAAACTCTGATGTGCAAACCTTAGGTCATTGTTGGACCTTATAAACTTCTTTAGCACTGACATAGACGCAAACCTGATATAAAACCCTTTAGGCATCGCAGTGATTTAGAGGGACAGGACTTCACTGTTCCATCACAGAATTTACTTGCCCCTGCAAGTCATTTTGACAGTGGAAGTGAAATCAATGCCTTGCTATCTGGATGCGCTAGGATTTTACTCCTGTCCTGATAGACAACAGGGGAAAATATTTGTTTCTATTATACCCCGACATCTAAATCTTTGGTTTGAGAGCAAAAGGAAAATGTTACTTTAAGAAGTAATTTCTGCCTGGACTATTTGATATAAGGCAAGCTGTGGTCTGCTGGCAAAAGCAGCATTGTCCCTGTGGGTACAAACCCTCCTGAAGGATGGACAGACTGCTGTCACAGGGGCCACATCTGCAGGATGAAAACCCACCGTGCCGTTAACTCGATGCAAACTAAACACAAGTGACACAGCTCTTCATCCTCAGCAAGGACTTGCCTCTGCAGAGATGTTACTGACAGTCTCAGCTCTCGTTTACAAGTGTTGTTAAATTGTCACACAAATCGACCGCCCGTCCCTCTCTTGCCCTTCTTGGCGTCCGCCTGCCGAGCTGCTGCTGAGAAAGGAAGAGGTAGAGTTCTTCAGAGCAAACAGAGACTTTCCAATGGGCAGGAACTTCCTCCTTTCTTTTGTCTTCAGTGACAATAGAAGGGTTTGTCTGCAATCTCTGTGTCAGCAGGGAAATTCTGCTTACCCATCATGTCAAGGATCTGAATAACCTGGATTTTTATTGGTGTAAAACCCAGAGTGACCTCACCTTCTGCAGGAATATGGAGAGAAGAGTCAAAAGGGATTCCTGGAATGTTGCAATAAGCAGATAGTGCTATTAAACATATATAGATAAAAAGGGCATCAGAGATGCTGAATGTGGGCAAAACATCAATGTTATGTCCTGGCCATGGTATGGCAGCAGGGCCAGGGCAGTCATTGTCCCCCTGCATTCGGCACTGGAGCGGCCACACCTCAAGTGCTGTGTCCAGTTCTGGGCCCCTCAATTCAGGAAGGACACTGAGGGGCTGGAGTGTGTCCAAAACATGTCTTCAAGTCTCTTAATCATTTCACCTTCTCCCATTTGACCTGTCTGCTTGGAAGTGAGGAACTCTGTTTGCAACCCCTACCAAATAGGGAAACTATTTAGACTAAGACCTTTTTCCTGACTTTGGCTATGCAGAAATGGGAATGATTTTGTTTTCACTGGAAAAGAGCTAGAGTTTCTGATGGGATTTCTCAGTTTGGACCTTTCTGAAAGCTCCTGCACTTGCCTTGGTGGTTTGGGGCTGTATTGCAAAGCAAAGACAGAAGAATGACTGCAGCCAGGGAAAGAGAGGGTTTGCACCTGGCCCTGCCGTGCGGAGCCCAGCCAGCCCCGGGAGCCGCCCTGCCCATGCTGTGTATGGCTGCTTGAGCCATAATATCCTGCTGCTCAGCTTCCTTGAGAAAAGCTGCCATTTCTTTGGGAAAGGGCTCTTCACTAACAGTTTGACTCACAAGTGGCTCATTGATGTCTCTCTAATTCCCAAGTCCTTTCAGATCTACAGTTGCCTTTTAGGGATGTACCACTGTTGCTCCTTTGATTTCTGTGGCATCCTCTTTGCCTACCATTTTCAGGAATGAGCAAGGTTCAACGGAAGGACTTGTCTTTCTTACTTCATCCTGGGTCATTTAATTTGAAAAGTTTTACACTTGGATTTTCAACAGTGAATTGTCATTGGCCAAGACTTCAAAATCTCTCCGCATACTCGTGTTTCAACGTGAAAGTTTTTACTCCAAAATAGTATCTTTCACTGAATTTTAGTAAAAAATTAAATGGGAGAAAAGTCTTCCACTTAGTGTTTTTGCTTCATCAAAATTCCATGAAAATACCATATTGATCCAGAACACAGTGCTTTATTTGGATACTCCTGAAAACTCCATGCCTTCCTTCTCCCCTTCCTTTGCTCAATGCAAGGAATACCAACATTTCTTATGCCATATTTGTTGCCAGTGTGTTTGTTTGAAGATCATGCATTTACTAATGTTATGTTAAAATCATCTGATTTGGAATCCCTTCCCAACTTCAAAATTCACACACTTCATTTGTTACTCCAGCTGCACCAGACCTAGACGTCTCTTTGATCTACTTTCTCTGTTGTAATTGACCAGTCCTTACTCTCTTTGATCACTGATTTGGTCAAATAAGACTAAAATGCAATGATCCCTTGAAACATGGTGATCTAGTCAGTATATTTCATATTTTCCCATTTATTAGGTATCAAGACTTAATTCTGTCATTTAATAAATATCTTCAATGATATGAAATGAATAGAGACCTTCAGCTTTAGGAGGCAGAAGACATGAATTCCATTCAAATTGGCCCAGTAATATTTATTTTATCTTCAGAGTGACTCATGAACTGTTTCAAGTTTAGATAAGCAATTAATGCATCCATGACTCTTAAGAGACAGCAAAAAGATGATTTTGAGCAAGCAAATAATGGCTTTCTTTGGCACGCAGCAGACTCTGTAGTTTTAAAAGAGAATTTCGCTACATTTTGTGAGTTTTAAAGAAGTAAATGGAGAAAAAAAATCTTTAATGTTTGGAAGTATCATATATAAATATGCAATTGTTAATGTGAGAATCTACAGAGTATCCTGCTTAATGATACATGTAGTTGTGCTGGTTTTTTATTTGCTCATAGGTATGTTTGTGTAAATAACCCCATGTGAAGGATTTTTTCTAACACTTTGCAGGAATATTTAAATCTGATTTATATTCATGCTCTAAACCCTGTGTGTTGTGGAAAGAACACTAGTGCCTATATAACATGGTTTCCTTTTACAAAAACTCTTTTTTCCTAATAATTTCCAACTTGTTCCCTGTTCTGCTTGGGTCAACAGAGCAGTGCCACTCTGTCTCCATCTGGAATGTGTCTGTCCCTTTCTTCTTCCTGTTCCAAAATCACTTTCAATCCCTGTCTCCCACAGCTCTGCTGGATGACAAATAATTGCAGCAGCAGTTCATGATCTCAATACCTGTGCATTATTTGCTGCCATTCTGCAGAACCCAGTAGAGATGTGTAGGCTGCGCAACAATTGGTGGATTTCTCTATTTTCACACCTATATAATGTTATGGATTTACTGCTGCTTCTGCTCCCAAAGTCTCTCTAGGTCCATTTATCTACTGCTATTGCTCAGGGCACAGCATACCCAGTGCTTTTCAGCTGGAACAGAATTGTTTTAGCAAACATCTGTGTGGATGCTTATGCAGATACAGTATAAGATAGGTTTAGGAGAGCTGCATCATACAAAACAAGAAGAGTGTGCATTTTTAGGAGAATCTGAAGAAGAAGAGAGGTAGTTCTTACACACTGGACAAGAGCTCAAAGTGCCTATTGTTACAGAGCACCCTGCAGATCATCCTGTGCTGCCTTTGCGCTCAGCCTGAGGTGCCACGTGCTGGTCTCTGGGCTTGTGCATTGCCAAGGAGATCCCTGTGGAGGGCACTCCACAGCCCCATGAACGCACAAGAACTTTATGACACATTTAAGCCTCACACACATGCAATAACCCTAAACCAAAGTAAAACACCACAACAAACAAAAAACCCCCAAGCAAACAAAAAACCCATGGAAATTTATTTACAAGTTATAATCAGTTGTCTCGTGTCACCTCCATTCTGTTATCCAAACCACTGTCAATGTTAAGACAGAAGGACAAAGAGAGGGTTTAGCAGGACTGACAAAGTTTTGGTATGGGTGGAGCCTGTTGGCGCTGCCTTTCGGTAGGGATGGATGGCACAGCCCCGGGCCATGGCAGAGCAGCCTCCTGTGCACCTGCAGTGGGGTTCAGCAGCAGTTTAAGCCACTCTCACCCTGCATTGCCCAAGGGCTGCTCTGGCAGCGTCCTCAGCTCTCTCTTGCCCCCTTTCCTTCCGTGCTACCCCGGCAGCTGAAAGCCAAGCTGGCCAAGGGGGTGTCTGTGCTCTCAGCACAGTTTGGTTCTACTGTTCGAAGACTTGTGCTGCCACACGCTGGGGAATCTGCGGCTGAAAGCTTCACTGGAGTACAACAAACAGAGGGCCTGACAAGAGGGGAAAGGACCCTGAGGTCAGGCAAGAGATGAAGGGAAAAGGGGAATGGAAAAGGAGAGAAGAGAAAATTCACAGGGCTTGATACTTAAATCTTCCTGCAAATTTTGCATACAACTATTGTGAGAAACTACAGATTGAGATATTGTTTATTAAGATATATGTAAAGGTTAGACAATTGTGAGAAACTACAGATTGGGATAGTGTTTATTAAGATATATGTAAAGGTTAGACAATTGTGAGAAACTACAGATTGGGATAGTGTTTATTAAGATATATGTAAAGGTTAGACAATTGTGAGAAACTACAGAGTGGGACATTGTTTATTAAGATATATGTAAAAGTTAGACAACTGTGAGAAAAAAATACAGACTGAGGTATTCAGATAAAGTTAGACCACGGAGGTATGCAAACACCAAACGGACACAGCTGATACTAGATAAGATAACAAGCACTTCAACCGGAGACTGAAGATAAAGACCACAACAACCATTCACACTAGGGGACTGCTTAAACAAACACAAGATAACGACAGGAATTGACTTGCAAATTCCAGGGAGACAAAAGAAGAAATAGGAATAAAAGGAGACAGTTGGAGTGAAATCGGCGGAGCAGCCAAAGCTTCGGATTTTTGGAAATTTTTGGATTTGCTTCCCCAGCGCTGTTACCTTTGTTCATATCCTACTTGCTGTAAATTAATAAAATTCTTAATTGGATTATGTTCCGTTGTGGCGCAAATTTATAACAATTTCTGGTGCCGTGACTCGGATAAGGAAGGGTGGGCTTTTGATCCTCCGGGGAAAGGCGCCCCGCGATATTTTCGCGGCCCCGTGATCAACAGCTTTCCTCAAAACCTTACCGACGAACCTAAAATCTAGGATAAGGAACAAAGGAAAAAAACCGGTAAAATCCCATAAAAATTCTGTGCACGGGAGTCCAGACGAAGACGCAGGACGCGTAAGTATATTGCGAAATTATTCGCAGAGCGAAACTGTTCGCGGCGAAATTGTTCGCGGGTTTGCCGTTCGGGCGGGATTGGGTTTCCTGGAATATAACGGCTGAGAGGTTCGATATACTGAACCAAGCAAGTGTGGACTCTTAAGTACTGCGTTTTCCATCTCCCGCGAGGGACTGGGCCAGGAACAAGAGGAGCGAGTGAGTGTGTGTTTGTGGATATTCCAGAAGATGGGGGCGAAGGGCAGCAAGCCTTCGGCTCCCATGGGGGGGGTACCCTCTGTACCTAAGAATACCCCTCTGGCATATATCTTAGATAATTGGAAGTATTTCCCTGGAACCCTAGGGAAAGATAAGCAAAAAATGATAGAATATTGTACTAAGATATGGGGAGGGAAGAAGATTTCTAAGAATGTTATTTGGCCAGTCTATGGGTCAGAAGAAGATTGGGTAAGACAGCAATTAAACCTCTGGGTTAATAATAAAAAATCTTTTAACCCAGAGGAGAGTCTGTATGCGGAAGTGTGGCTAGAAAAGCCGGGGGCTAGACTTTATTCATTAAAAGAAACAAAAACTAAGCCCCAGAAAAAGAAGGAAGAGTTAGACGATATCCTTCTAACCCTCCCTCCTTACATTCCTCCTCCTGTTCCCGCAGCCCCTCCAGAGATCCCCAGAGCGCCCACTCCCCCACCAGAATCAGAAGGGTCCCCACCCCCTCCTAGACGTGTAACTAGAAGTCAAAGAGGGGCAGCTCAGATGTACCCCCTAAGGGAAGTACCTATGGGTGGACCTCAACCTGTGGTTGGATATATTTCTGTACCCTTAAATTCTGCCGACCTACGAGATTTTAAAAGAACCGAGATGGGAAACTTAATTGAGGACCCATTCGGAGTAGCAGAAAGATTAGATCAATTTTTGGGACCAAACCTTTATACTTGGGATGAGTTGCAATCTATCCTTGGTCAATTATTTACTACCGAGGAAAGAGATATGATTAGACGAGCAGGAATGAGACTGTGGGATGCTCAGCATGCCCAGGGACCTCGAGCAGATATTAAATGGCCACTCCAAAGACCTAATTGGAATAATCAGGATCCGGCTCATAGAACTCATATGCAGGACCTGAGAACTATAATAATTCAGGGAATTAGGGAAGCAGTACCCCGTGGGCAGAATATCAATAAAGCATTTAATGAAATGCAAAAGAAAGATGAGAGCCCTACTGAATGGCTGGAACGGCTGAGGAAAGCCCTTCAGCTGTACTCTGGAGTAAACCCAAACGATTCTGTAGGACAAGCGCTCCTCAAAACTCAGTTTGTGGCAAAATCATGGGAAGATATCAGAAAGAAGATTGAAAAGTTAGAAAACTGGCAGAATAGAGGGTTGGATGAATTAGTGAGGGAAGCTCAGAAAGTCTACGTAAGGCGGGAAGAAGAGAGCAGCAAGCGACAAGTAAGAATGATGGTAGCAGCGGTCAGAGAGGACCGCAAAGGGCGAACTGGTGAACATAGATCTGCTAGGATGAAACAAGGAAAAGTAGTAATAGAAAAGGAACAGAGATCTTGTTTTTACTGTGGAAAGAAGGGACATATAAAGAAGAATTGCAGAGAAAGGATCAGGGATGAGGAAAATTTGAAAACGGAATAGGAAAGTCAGGGGCTCTATATTTTAGGGGACCGGAGCCACCGTGAGCCCTTGATAAAATTAAAAATAGGTCCCCAGAGACAAGAGTTCACCTTTTTGGTAGACACTGGGGCTGAGAAATCAACTATTAAGCAAATACCTGAGGGATATGAAGTTTCCCCTGAAAAGGTACAAGTTATTGGGGCAAAAGGGGAACCCTTTAAGGTGAGAAAAATTAAAAATGTGATATTCGAAACTGAAAATAAATTTGGAGTGGGTGAACTCTTGCTCGTCCCTGAAGCAGAATTTAATCTGTTAGGACGAGATTTAATTGTTGAACTGCAATTAGAAATTAAAGTAAAAAATCAAGAATTGGCAGTATCCGCTTATCCTTTGACTGTGGATGATCAAAAACAAATTAACCCCAATGTTTGGTACTCTCCGGACACAATTGGTAGACTGGAAATGCCGCCAATTAAAATCCAAATTTCCGAACCCCACGTACCTGTGAGGGTAAGGCAATATCCCATATCCTTAGAAGGACGGAGAGGATTGAAGCCAGAAATTGATCGATTGTTAGCACAAGGAATCTTAGAGCCTTGTATGTCACCCTTTAACACCCCCATTTTGCCTGTAAAAAAACCTAATGGGAAATATCGGCTCGTACATGATCTAAGGGAAATAAACAAAAGAACTGTCACCCGGTTCCCTGTAGTAGCAAATCCATATACATTGCTAAGCAAACTAGGACCACATAATTCCTGGTATAGTGTGATTGATTTAAAGGATGCCTTTTGGGCCTGTCCGCTGGCAGAAGAATGCCGTAATTACTTTGCTTTTGAATGGGAAGACATAGAGACGGGCCGGAGACAGCAATTAAGATGGACCGTGCTCCCCCAAGGGTTCACTGAATCCCCTAATCTGTTTGGACAGGCCCTAGAAGAACTCTTAACAGAATATCAGGTACAAACGGGGAATGTGCTGTTACAATATGTAGATGATCTGCTCATAGCGGGGAATAATAAGGAGAATGTAAAGAAAGAAACCATTCGACTTCTAAACTTTCTTGCACAAAAGGGACTACGGGTATCACAAGAAAAGTTACAATTTGTGGAGGAAAAAGTGAAATATCTGGGACATTATCTGTTTAACGGCCAGAAAATATTAGACCCAGAGCGCATTAAAGGAATTCTGGAATTACCTATGCCTGTCACTAAGAGACAAATTAGGCAGGTATTAGGACTATTTGGGTATTGTAGGCAATGGATAGAGAACTACAGCTCTAAAGTTAAATTCTTATATGAACAATTGCCTAAAGGAAAAATACCCAAGTGGACTCCTCAGGATCAAGAGCAGTTTGCCAGCCTCAAAAGGGAGCTAAGTCAAGCACCAGTTTTAAGCCTCCCAGATTTAAAAAGGCCCTTCCATTTATTTGTTAACATACACGAAGGAACGGCATTCGGAGTGTTAACTCAGGAATGGGCCGGACAAAGGAAACCGGTGGCATACCTATCAAAGCTGTTAGACCCTGTAAGCAGCCAAGCTGTTTACAAATCATTGTTGCCGCTGCTCTGTTACTTGAAGAAACAAATCGCATTACTTTTAATGGAGAAGTTATCTTATATGCGCCTCATAACATCAGGGGAGTGCTGCAACAAAAGGCAGAGAAATGGCTTACAGATAGCCGATTACTAAAGTATGAGGGAATACTTATAGAATCCCCTAAACTATCTTTAAAAACTATTGGAGCAGTTAACCCCGCTGAATTTTTGTACCCAGGAGAAGGTAATGAACTATTGCACAATTGTTTTCAAACAATTGAACAACAAACACGCATTAGGTCAGACTTAGAAGAAGAAGAACTACAAAGTGGAGAAGTATTATTTATAGATGGGTCATCACGAATAGTGGAAGGTAAACGATTGTCTGGATATGCCATCGTTAAGTGGGAAAAAGGAGAATTTAAGATAAGGGAATCAGGCCCCCTGAGTGCCAGCTGGTCAGCACAAGCTTGTGAGCTATATGCATTGTGGAAAGCATTAGTGTCGCTGAAGGGAAAGGATGGAACTATATATACAGACTCACGTTATGCGTTTGGAGTAGTACACACTTTTGGGAAAATATGGGAGGAAAGAGGATTCATTAACTCACAGGGAAAAGAGCTGGTACACCAGGAATTAATTCGTCGAGTTCTGGGGGCATTGAAAATGCCAAATAAAATAGCAGTTGTACATATAAAGGGACACCAGCGAGGTACAAGTTATCAGGTTAGGGGAAATAATGCAGCTGATACAGAAGCAAAACGAGTGGCAGGCAATTATAATATAATTCTGACTATGCAACAAGCACCAGTTAGTAAAAATTTGAGTTTTGAGTCTGCAGAAAAAGAAAAACTAGAACAAATGGGAGCTAAAGAACAGGATGGGAAATACATATTGCCAGATGGGAGAGAAGTCTTGCCGAAGGGCATAGCAATTGAAATATTTTCAAAAATACACAGCAAAACACACTGGGGAACTCAGGCATTAGTTGATCATTTCAATCGACAGTATGCCTGTATAGGTGTATATAATATAGCAAAGACAGTCACGGCAGCCTGCGAGACCTGTCAAAAGGTTAATCGAAAAAACATAAAACAGAGACCTCTTGGGGGACGTTCCCCAGCATACAGACCTTTCTCACATATACAAGTAGATTTTACTGAACTACCTAGGGTAGGGCGTTACAAATATTTATTAGTAATGGTGGATCACTTAACACATTATGTCGAGGCTTTTCCTACCTCCAGGGCAACCGCTAACCAAGTCACTAAAGTGTTACTTGAACATGTTATACCTCGATATGGAGTACCTGAAGTAATTGACTCGGACAGAGGAACGCATTTTGTGTCAAAAATTGTTAAAGATCTAACAGAAAGCTTGGGTATCAAGTGGGAATACCATACACCATGGCATCCACAAAGTTCAGGAAAAGTTGAAAGGATGAATGGAGAAATTAAAACTATTTTGACTAAACTAATGATAGAAACCAAATTATCATGGATTAAATGCCTACCTATGGCACTATTAATTCTCAGAACCAGACCCCGAGCAGATGTAGGAATATCAGCGTTTGAAATGGTGTATGGAATGTCCTACAGAATTGAAAGCCCACAAACAAATGTTTTAATTAGAGACCGTGTGATTAATGAATATGTTTCACAATTAGCAGAACATCGTAACCAGCTTTGGGAACATGGACTGATTGTGCAACGACCCCCGTTGGACTTAAAAATACACAAAGTTAAACCTGGGGATTGGATATTGATTAAAGTGTGGAAGGAAGAAACCCTAAAACCCAATTGGGAGGGACCTTATCTCGTTTTGTTGACAACAGAAACAGCTGTCCGGACTGCTGAGCGTGGATGGACTCATGCCAGCCGCATTAAAGGCCCAGTGACGAGACCCCACTGGAAAGTAATCAGTACTCCAGGTGACACCAAGATAACTCTAAAAAGATAACGAAATGATAAAGACTTTATTTGATTTTTTTGCTGCATTACCTTTTGGTATAAAGTGTGTATTGCTGTTTATATTTGCTATAGTTATTTCCTTTTTTATCTATTATATATGGAAGCGTACAACGTGTGCTGAAGGAAATTGTTAAGCATATGTAGTCACACAATAGTGAATATGAAAGATATGCTGATGTAAATAATGTATGTACTCTAGTTATACGAATTAGTTGTAATGATTTAAACTACAATTGTTTTCCATTTGCTTGTTTTAGGCATAAGGTATGCCGGGATAAATGGTGGACACGCTGTGAATGTGGATACCCTCAATATTATTATTACCATTCCAATGAACCTGTCCTCTTTGTGGCTGAAATCTTGGTTATAAAGTGTAGAAGGGAAGTACTAACTGTGTCTTGCTTTGCCCCATTAGTTCAAGCTGCAAAGTGGGAAGCCTATGTAAACAGGCAGAAATCCCGAAACAGCTGTTCTCCTGAAGAATTCCCTTGCTGCCGAGAAGATGATGCACCCCGTGACTCGGAGCAGCCGAGTCGACGGGCGAGGCAGAAGAGGAACAGACTGTGGAGAAAAAAATCAGAACAATGGGACGCAAAAGCAGGAACAACAGAGCTTCCCCGGGATTGGTAAAAATTTACATAAATTGGTAAAATTGACAGACACCCTTTTTCCTGGTATACCGTTAGTCTTCATATTGATAATAACCCTGGCAGAAGGGGGAAACCCACATGAACCATTCAAGTGGGAACTAATATCTTGGGAAGGAACGAGAACAATAGCCACTTTTAGCGACATAGGTCCACCAGAGTTCATAGTAAAACTTTGTGATTTAGTACCAATACATTGTGGAAAGGGACCTCCATTTTATATATGCCCGGCTTCTGGACCGTCTTACTGTAATTATCCCGGACATTATTATTGTGGCTATTGGGGATGTGAAACAATAGCCTCGGGCTGGTCAGTAAAGGCCCCTGATAAATATATAAAAGCAACCTGGACTCCTAATGGATGTGTACCTGAACAAACAGGTGTAGATCTTACAGGTCTGCGGGACATGGGTTATGTGGCTTCACGAGACAGGGAAGTCTGTACCCGCATCAAATTTCAAGTAATACAGCCCTTAGGAGACAAGTGGTTAGTAGGACTAACATGGGGAATACGTGTCTATGGAGGAATTCCTAAAGACGGGGGAGGGCATTTTCTCATAAGAAAAGTTAAAATACCACATGATCCACTCCCTGTTGGGCCGAATAAAGTATTGAATTCACCCATTTCCCCGACGAAAAAGATAGTCCCCGCAAGTGTTACAACCACTTGTCCAAACCCCTTATCGATAACAAATAGAACAGCTAATGACGTGGTGACTGGTAGGGATTCAGGTGTGCTGAAACCCAAAGACCCTTTATGGGATTTAATGCAAGCCTCTTATCGTGCCCTTAATGAAAGCAAACCAAATTTAACTAAGGAATGCTGGTTATGTTATAATGTTAGACCACCATATTTTGAGGCGATTGGAAAATCAGATAAGATTCAATGGTCTAGAGGTTCAAACCCACGAGAATGCCCATGGAATGACCAAAAAAACCATACGCAGGGAATTACTATTCAATTAGTAACAGGTCAAGGAAAATGTATTGGTACAGTGCCCAAAAATTATCAGCCTTTGTGCAACCAAACGACAATAATCACTACAAAAACCATAAATAAACACAAGAATAGAAAAGACAAATGGGCTATCCCGACACCAGGAGCTAAATGGGTTTGTTCAGACATCGGAGTAACGCCTTGCCTATCCCTAAATCTGTTTGATCAATCTCAGTTCTGCGTACAGGTGATAATTGTTCCTCGTCTAATCTATCACACTTCTGAGGAAGTGTTACGCCACTTTGAAGGAGACCTGAATATACAAAAACGAGAACCAATTACAGTGGTAACCTTAGCTACACTGCTAATAGCGGGGGGAGTCGGAGCAGGTACAGGCATAGCCTCCCTAGTAAAAAGTCAGGAATTACAAAGTTTACAGACGGCTGTAGATGAAGATTTAGCAAAAATAGAACAATCTATCCAAAATTTAGCCACTTCAGTAAAGTCTTTATCGGAAGTAGTGCTGCAAAATAGAAGAGGGTTAGATTTATTATTCCTAAAAGAAGGGGGGTTATGCGTAGCGATAAATGAAGAATGCTGCTCTTTTGCTGACCATACGGGAGTAGTTCAGGACACTATGTCTGAACTTCGAAAAAGGTTAAATCAACGTAGAAAGGATCGGGAGGCGGGTAGGACATGGTATGAAAATTGGTTTAATGTTTCACCTTGGCTAACCACCTTGCTGTCTGCCTTAGCAGGACCGCTTATTATATTGATTCTGGGACTTATATTCGGGCCTTGTATATTACGCTGTATAGTACACGATATTAAAAAACGATTTGACATAGCTAAACTGCTAATTTTAACTACGAGGTCGGGGGAAAAATATAAAAATGTATCTATTAATGAGAAGGAAGATTGTTGCGAATGTGTTATACCACGAGGGGGCTACGCCTATTGTAATTGTGAAGTATTACCATGTGAGTGTAATGATAAATGTTGGGATTGTGGAAAAAGGTTTATTTACAGTGCCGAGAATGAAAGCAACGTCTAATAAACAATAATAGTATAAAGAGAAGAAGGGGGGAAATTGTGAGAAACTACAGATTGAGATATTGTTTATTAAGATATACGTAAAGGTTAGACAATTGTGAGAAACTACAGATTGGGATAGTGTTTATTAAGATATATGTAAAGGTTAGACAATTGTGAGAAACTACAGATTGGGATAGTGTTTATTAAGATATATGTAAAGGTTAGACAATTGTGAGAAACTACAGAGTGGGACATTGTTTATTAAGATATATGTAAAAGTTAGACAACTGTGAGAAAAAAATACAGACTGAGGTATTCAGATAAAGTTAGACCACGGAGGTATGCAAACACCAAACGGACACAGCTGATACTAGATAAGATAACAAGCACTTCAACCGGAGACTGAAGATAAAGACCACAACAACCATTCACACTAGGGGACTGCTTAAACAAACACAAGATAACGACAGGAATTGACTTGCAAATTCCAGGGAGACAAAAGAAGAAATAGGAATAAAAGGAGACAGTTGGAGTGAAATCGGCGGAGCAGCCAAAGCTTCGGATTTTTGGAAGTTTTTGGATTTGCTTCCCCAGCGCTGTTACCTTTGTTCATATCCTACTTGCTGTAAATTAATAAAAATCTTAATTGGATTATGTTCCGTTGTGGCGCAAATTTATAACAACTATTGTTCTGGATTCCCAAAAGATCAACGGTGTCTGAGTTTATTAGTAAATAAAAGAGATGAAAAAGAATATTTAGTTGTTCATTGGCTATTCTGAGCACTGATGATTTTGGGATCTGAAGGGAGATGCAGTATGTGACCATGTTACTGAAAAAATATATAAATATGCATATAAAAATGTGGAAATCAGAACCACAGCATAAAAAACAAAAGGTCAAATCAATTCTGACATTTCCTAATTTTGAAAGTAAAGAATCTGAGCTACAGGTTTGCTAAAATTCTTGTAGGTACTTTTATATGTACTACAAGCATGCAAAACTTCAGAATGAGATTTTCAAAAGCAGTATGTCTTCACCGTGTTCTAACAGTTTTCCAAACAGTTAGAGACAACAAAAATATTAAAATTCTGGAAGCTCTCAAACCCTTTCATCTCAGTCTAATCCTGAAAATAAATGTATGTTATGTGTCTTCTGAAAAATAGGCATAATTATATTCTGTTAAGGAGAATTTTTTTTTGTTGCTTGTTTGGGGTTTTTTGGGGTTTTTTTGTTTAATCAGCTGTCTAGTACTGGAAACAAAGCAAGATCTTTATTGTGGCATAGAATAGCAGCAGAAAGAAGAATTTAATAGACTGTATTTAGAGCTTCATATTTCTTACCGGTTATTTTTGCTGGAATTGCTGGACAGCCAAACTGATAGGATATGGATGGAGCAATGGATGATGGCTACCCCAGCTTTACCAAGCCTTTGAGAGTGTTTCCTACAGAATGCTTAAACACAAATTGCCAAAATGCCCAGCAAGGAAGACTGAAAAACGGATGAGGAGTGTCATCAGTAGCACAAAATAGAGCTGGAGGTAAGGCAGGAGTGCTCTGACCCCCAGAGGCTGATCCTGGGGCAGATACTCTTTAATGTCTTCATTCGTGGCCAAGCTGGAGGAGCAGTTTACCCTCAGCAAGTCTGCAGACAATATGAAACTGGCAAGGGCTATAAATGCTTTTGCCATTTAAAGGGACCTCAGCATGCTAAAGAATTGGCCTGAGGGGAATCTGATGGCGTTCAACAAAGGGAAATGAGAAGTCTTGGACTTGGACAGGAATAACCCCAGGCAACAAGAGCTGCAGGAGGCTAACTGCCTGGGAAGCAGCTTTTTTATTTTCCTTCCTTGCTGGCTTGGGATTGGGCTGCAAAGCAAAGGCAGAAGGATGGCTGCAGCCAGGGAAAGAGAGGGTTTGCACCTGGCCCTGCCGTGCCGAGCCCGGCCAGCCCCGGGAGCCGCCCCGCCCGCGCTGTGCCCGCGGCCCCGGCTCTGCCGCGCTCGTCCCGCCGAGTCCGGCCCGCGCCGGGGCCCGAGCGCAGCGCCCCCCTCAGGCTGCGCGCCGCCGGCGCAGCCGCGGCCGTTGCGCTGTGGCCGTTGTGGCGGCACTCGGCGATCGGCACCATGGCGGAGCTGCCGCTGCCCGCCGGGCTCTGCGCCAGCACCTTCCCCGCCAAGCTGTGGCGCCTGGTGAACAGCCCCCGCGTCCGCTCCGTGCGCTGGGACAGCCGGGCCCAGGGGCTGCTCATCGACCGCTCCCTCTTCGAGCGGGAGCTGCTCAGCCCGGGCGACGCCGACGGGGCGGGCGGTGAGAGGGCGGGGCTGGCCCCGGACTCCTTCGAAGCGTCGCGCTTTGGCAGCTTTGTGCGGCAGCTCAACCTCTACGGCTTCCACAAGGTGCTGGGCGGGATTGGCTCAGCTGAGCTGGGCGAATCCGGACGCTGGCTCCATTACAGCAACCCCAACTTTCGCCGCGACCGCCCCGACCTCCTGCTCCGCATCAAGCGCCTGACCAGGGCCAACAGGCAGCGGCTGGCGGCGGGGCTGGAGGTGCGCAGCCGCCGGCCCAGCCGCTTCCAGGAGCTGCACGCGGAGCGCGCGGTGCCATCCTTCCCCGCCGGGCAGCCGCCCGGAGCCGGTGAGACGGGGCGGGAGCTGCGGGCGCGGAGGGTGGCGGGGCTGAGGCCGCGGGCACTGCCCGGCGGGGCAGGAGCGGGCCCTGCCCGTGCTGGAGCTGCTCAGCACAGCTGCCCCGGCTGGCACAGGGGCTGTCCTTGGGCAAGGCAGCTGTGCCGGCAGGGCCCGGGAGCTGTGCCGGCTGTGCCGGGCTGCCGGGGCTGGGGGACAGTCCCGCCGCGGCTGCGCTCACCACGGCCTGGCCCGCTCGGCTGCAGCTGGCCCTGCATTGCGCCCTGGCTGGCGCTGCTCCTTGCCAGTTCTGGGGTTCTTGGGGAGCTCTCCGTGAGTGCGTGTGAGCTGAGGGCTCGGTCCTGGTCAGGTCCAGTGGGAGGGACCCCCCTGTCCCTCTGGGGCAGTGGGGAAGAGAGCTTCAGTTGGGTTTCTGGCAGTTGGCCCCTGCCAGGGAAGGGCAGTGGGACAGTTTTCCCAGACAGTTGAGCGAATAGGGGAGAGCGAAGTAGACAAGGAACTGCTAGTTAAATAGCCCCAGAGCATGTTTGATTCTTTATTTTCTTTCTCACCCTGCTTGGGAGGGTGGGAGCTTTTGTCTTCCCTGACATAAGTACAGTTGCTGCCAAGGGAAGCACACCCAATCCCAATAATGATCCAGCCTTTCCTTTGCTTCCTTTCTTCTTTCCTCACTCCTACACAGTGCTCTCCTACCAGGACCTCAGTGCTGCCTCACCTGAGGGTTTAGAGCTGCCTCCAGGCCCTTCCAGGCAAAGTGCAGGTGCTCAGGAGTCTGAGCTTTTCCTAGCATCTCCCAAGAAAATCTTTACCTCATCTGGACTTCTTGGGGTTTCGTCAGAGGAACCAGGCACCGGCAAATTTAGTCTCAACTGTGAGCTCATCATCCCACTGGGTCCCATGGAGCATAAATGCCACCCTGAGCTCACCATTCCTCTGGTTCCTGTAGACCATCACAGCCCTCCCATGGCCTCTCCACAGAGAAGCTGCTGCACATCTTCCAAGCAGCATTTGCCAGCCTGCAGCCCATCAGGTATGGAAAGAGCTTCTACCTTTCCTCTTCAAACAGGTCCTGGTTAATGACCATTTGAAGTGTTTTCCTGCAGTGCTTCCTGTCCTTGCTGCAGACTGGGAGGGTGTTCTGGGCATTTTCCAGACAGCCTCTCTGTAGGGGTACAAGGGAAGGCAAAAGATATTGCCTGAGAAGTGGTCGGTGTTAGGTGCACTCCCCTGTTTCTTTGAATGAAGACAAACTAGGACGGTGATAGGATATTGCAGAATGTTTAACACTGTCTGCCCTGCAAATCAAGCCGTGCCATTGAAATGAGCTCTGTGTGCTCCAGAACAGCTGCACCAGCAGCATAGGGCCTCAGCCTCAAGGTTGTTTTTAGAATAAACTCACTAATTTCAGTGTGTGTGTCTGAGGATCTGGGCTCTTCCTGGGTGCATCTACATTCTGTGGTCTTTTGTGATGAGAAACTCCAGCAGCCAAATCCCAAAGCTGCTGAGAAGATACAAAAGGCTGTGATTATAAGGTGTCTTTGTGTGTGTGTGTCTATACCAGATTTACAATCCATGCTAAAATCTGTGTACATGTCAATTAGAATAACTGTTTAAGAGGAAGAACTCACTTTTCCAGTTCCCTGGGAAGTCTGAATACATTTTTTGAACTGAGGTTGCTGTGTGCTTTTTGTGATGTTTCATCCAAGGCAGCAATAGAGCTTTGCATCCCAAAGCGACATTCAGGAGCCTGACCAATGTGTTTGGATTCTTGTAGCCACCAAGGACACTTCAGCCCCCTGTGCTGCAGCTGGCAGTGCTGGTTTTGGAGCATGGACAGCTCCCAGCTGGCTGTGGAGTACTCCTGGGGAAGAGGAATTGCCCCCAGTGGATCTGGACATGGTGCTTGAGACACTGGAGGAGATGTTTTCTCCGTCTGCTCAGGTAACTGCATTGGACAGGGATGAAAGGGGCTGGTCTGAGAGCTTTTGAATGTTGGTGCAGGGCTGAGAAGCAAAGGCTTCTTGAGTTCAGCTGTGAACAGACAGGGAAGGATGTGCTTGCTAAAGCAAGATTTCCTAAAGAGGGAATGAAAAATTCTCCCCCCTGAGTAAGGATGAAAAGGTGTGAGCCTTTTGTGTTGGCCAGGTTTGGGTGCTCGTTTTCCTGGGAAGAATCCTCCTGCAGGGGCATTTGTGGTGAGGAAGTGGAAGCTCGGTAGGTTCTAAGAGGCTTTGTTTGATGGGAAAGAAGAGAATTGCCACTGAAGGCAAAGTGTCCCGTGCAGGGAGGGGCATGCGAGAGGTGCCTCTGTTCCAGCAGCAGATGTGGAGATGTGGGCTCTGCCTCTTTTGGGTGGGTAGGCCAAGGCAAAGCAGGGCTGGGCTGCAGCTGCTGCTGCTGTGAGAGCCCTGCTGTGCCTGTAGGCGCTCCCACAGCCATGGGTGGGGCTGGGCTGGAGCTGCAGCTTTCCTGTCCTCTCAGTAACCTGGTGCCTGCAGTCCAGTTTCCATCCTCAGCTGGGCAGACTGGCCAGTCTTGCTGTCCATGTTGCAGAGCTCAGTCACCTTGCTCTTGGGCATCTCTGTGGGAAGAGTTGTGTGTTCCCATGCAGTCTTGCCAAGCTGCAGCCTGGATGAGACTGCTGTGCTCAGGGCTGTGGAGGGAGGAGCACATCCCTGTGCCAGGAGCTGGCAAGATTTGTTCCTTAGCAGCCATTCCACGTGTTTAGTGTCACACCCATGTCCAACACTGTCAGCTTTGACAGCCTTTGGACTGTGTTTGAGGAGTCAAATCTTTTTGACAGTTGAAGGGCTTTGGGGCCCAGACTTCTTGTTAGGAGCAAGGGATTAAGAGCGTGAGCCACAGAGTTGTTGGACCAGGTATTCTGTGTAACTGCTGAGAAGGGTTTCTTTCTGTTTCTCTTTCAAGGGCAATATTAATGTTGTGCCTGAGGCTTCAGGAGGGAAGCCTGTGGACAGAGCTGCAGCAGAGGGAGCTTCCTCTGGCACCGAGAGCTGCACGAACAGTTCCCAGGAGCCCGAGGAGCCTGGTAAGGACAGAGCCCCCATTGGTTTAGAGAGGTGTGAGACGGCTGCTCTGAGGCTGCCTCTGGCAGGAAGGGAGATGAGAAGAGTTGAGTTCTTGTCTGCAGGGTTGGTGCTTCCCGGTGCCTTTAGTTCAAATCCTGCACTGGCACAACCTCCCTGAGCCCTGCCCTCCACGCTTCTGCAGAGGTTCTGACACCAAGTCCTCTGCTTGTGGGAGTTGTGGCACCAAGTCAGGTGTCCCAGTTTTGTACTGATGCCCATGGATAAGTTTGCTGCAGGGTGTCAGTGCTCTGCAGGCAACACTGAGTGACTCTTGAAGCAAGAGTGGAAAACCCCAGCAAAAAGTCAGTGTAGAAGTCTGAGCTTTTTGTCTCCAGGCATTAAATCAATGTAGTACCAGTCTGCTGGTAGCTGTTGTGAGATACATTAAAAATACAAGCAGCAGAAGCTCTGAGACTAAACAAATCATTAGTCATAAATCCAGTAGCTCAAGGAAAAACTAAAATTACCCCAAATTAGCAAGATCTAAATGAGAGAGGGAGCACTTTGGATTGGCATTCTTGTGCAAAGCTGGTGCAGCCTGCAGGCCTGGTAGGGAGCTCTTTTCTTCCCAGCTTTTAATCCCAGAGCTGGTGGTTGTTTGGAGGAGCTGTTGCTCACGGCAGAGGGCAGTTTGTAGATGGCAGGGAACAATGCTAGTTCATAACTCAGCCCCCAGCAGCCCTCAGCTTCAGCCATTTCAGTGAGGACTGAGGTCTATCTGTCCTCAGAGAGGACAGAGGGAGCACAGAGAAAGGACAATCCTGGGCTTCTCTGTGGCAGCTGGGACTGTCTGTGTTTCAAGCTCTCATGGGTGCCATTTGCACTGCAAGTGCTGAGACTTTACTGAGGTACATCAATGCTTTACACAGTTTGGAAAAGTTGGAAGGATCTCTGTTCTTTAAAGAGCAGGTCTGAAATTGCCAACTAAGAGTCTGCCTCTCAGGCCATCTTTGACAGTCCCTGGTAGTAGGACAATTACTTCCAAAGGGAAGGATGCACAGAGGCCAAAATTGGCCCAGCGTTCCTTTTGCTTCCCAGATATCCACCTGATCTACCTTGCCAGGAGGGCTGCCCTGCATGGGAAGAAGGATCAGAGGGAGAGCCTGTGACCATCGGGCAGGTGGAATACCTCTGTTTATACATAGATTCATAGATTTCTGTAGTTCTATTTATCTATCTATATAGTTACACTTATAGATTTATAGAGGTGTGTTTATATAGTTAAATATATATATATTTATAGATGTGATAAATTTATATTTTTATATATGGAGTAATGTTTATACATTTTTAGATTTACATTTATGTATGTATAGAGTAACATTTATATATATGTATAAATATGCATAGTTATGTAGTTAAGAGTTATATGAATATTTAGATGCACAGATTGAGCTGTGTAGGCCTAGGCTGCGTTTTTACCTCTTTCTCCCCTCGGCTGCCTTTTTCACCTCTTGCTTTTCCTCCTGTGCCCCCTGTGTCGCCTCTCCCTGTGCTGGGTCCGAGCTGGAGCCGGGCCGGGCGGAGCAGCAGCTCCAGCCCGGGTGTCCCTGGAGCGGTGGGAGCTGCCGCTGGCCCCAGGCCCTGTCCCCTGAGGAGCTGCTGAAGGACGGTGAGAGCGAGGGGGCCGAGGGGGCGGTGACGCTGAAGGGACGGTGACCCTGAGGTGCTGCTGGGGCTGAGGGGTGTGGGGCAGCCGAGGGCGATGGTGGCACTGAGGTGACAGGGAAGTGGCACAGGCGGAGGGCGTGGCGGGTCTAGGGGGACAGGAAGGGTCAGAAGGGACTGAGGGGGTGAGAGGACTGTGAGGGGCTGAAGAAACTGAAGGGGGCTGGGGCTTTGCCGAGAGCATGGCGGGGCTGAGGGGATGGAGGGGCCGGCAGGGAGCACAGAGGGCTCCAGGACTGCAGCTCTGCCAGGCCTTGGAAGCAATTCCAGAGCCTCCGCTTTTGCCACAGCTGCAGTGAATCATTGAGGACAGCCGGAGACTGACGGGATCCATCAGGGAGAAGCCGCTGGCCAGCAGCAAGAGCAGGGATGGGAGACCTGCTGCTGCCACCCTGGAGAGAGCCCGGGTGAGGCACAGGGCCGGGGAGGCAGGGTGGGGCTGAGGGTGGCGGGGCTGAGGCCGCGGGCACTGCCCGGCGGGGCAGGAGCGGGCCCTGCCCGTGCTGGGGCTGCTCAGCACAGCTGCCCCGGCTGGCACAGGGGCTGTCCTTGGGCAAGGCAGCTGTGCCGGCAGGGCCCGGGAGCTGTGCCGGCTGTGCCGGGCTGCCGGGGCTGGGGGACAGTCCCGCCGCGGCTGCGCTCACCACGGCCTGGCCCGCTCGGCTGCTTTTTCCTTCTCACCCTCCTGGGGAGGCTCTGAGATCTTCTCTTCCCTCATGGAAGTGCAGCTGTTGCCAAGGGAAAGGTCCCCGTACTGACTCAGTGTTCCCTTTGCTTGCCAGCTGTGCCTTCTGCCATCCCTGTCCAGGAGAGCTGCTCTGCACGGGAGGAAGAGACTGAGGGAGAGGCTTTGGACATGGGGTAGCTGGGATCCCTCTGTTTGGAGATCTGTTTAGAGATACACGGACTTGCACATAGACAGTGATAACTCCGTGTATATTTCCATATGTGTCTTGCTATTTGTATGGGTTTATTTCCATTAGTATATGTTGTTATATTTATGTATACTAATGTTGTTCTGTTGATATACTATATATATATATGTGTATATATATTTGCTATTAAATATATGTGTATATATGTATACACATATACACACATATATCTGTATTAAATTCTTTTTCCTGGGTATACAGTTGTGAAGTATCTCTTTTGATGTAGTTGTAGTTGGCTTTTAAAATATATATATTGCTATTTGTATAAATATATTTGTCTATTTTTCTATATATATTTATCAATTGCTGGATGTATATCTGTTTACATATCTAGACTTGTATAGCTGTATATGTCTATTGATGCAGTTGGATGGATATTGAGATTGGTGTAGTTGTCTATTTACAGATTGGTTTTTTCATGTATCTTTTTATATATATTGTATGTAATATGCAATATTTAATCTATATTTACATCTGTATGTTGTTGTGGTTATATATGTATTACTTTCTATTTAACTATGGATGCAGTTGTATAGTTGTATAATTCTATCCATTGAGTTTTAGTACAGGGCTATTTTGGGAGAGTTATTGATATTTTTGTATTCCTAGATGGGCTTTACTTTTGTAGAAATATGTAATAAATTAAGTTGTGAGACAACTAATTAATCTTTGCATATAGTGAATTGTTGTAGAGGTTGGAAATAAATTAAGGTAACTGAAATTGTTCTTTTTATATTTTTGCCTAGATTGTTTGTAATAATCTAATAAATTCCTGACTTTAGCCTTAACTGAGATTTGTATAGTTCTGTATTGTCAGTGTGGATGTAGTAATTTGTAATAAATGACGTTTTCAAACTGAAATTGTTTCTCATGCTATTGTCAATCAGCAGAGTGGCTGTAGCAATCTGCAGGAAATGCCATTTGTCAGCTGCACTGCGTGTTTTGTGATTTGTGCTACCCAAAGCCATCAGCAGATGTAAATGCTCGAGGATTTTGGCCATGAAAATCTCCAGCGATGCCCAGCACATGCCTCACTTGCACTCAGGCTGGGCAAGGGAAGCACAGATTTGGGATGGCAGCAGAGCCACATGTTGGCTCAGAACTCGCTGCAAAGGCCTGCTGAGAAAACTCCAGGACTCCACTGAGAGTAGAACTCCAAGCAGGAGCCACCCTGGCGACAGAAATCATTCACAATGAAAATAAGAGAGAGCAAATGTGGCAAAGCAGATGTGGGGAGACTCTGTGAGTCTGATAAAATGCTCTCAATCACCGCTGCCTAGGCACATCTGCAAAAATACTTTGTTAAAAACTGAACGCCTCCCATGAAATACAGATTTCACTTTCCCCTTTATTTACCTTGCTCTGTGAGTGGAGACACTCTCTCCTTTTCCCTGAGAATGTTTGCCCTTCAGCACCTGACATTAAATCAAAGGTTACATACTACCACTTGGCACCATAAATGAAAACAGCTCTGCCCTCGTGACAGTGTTTGCAAAGTCTTCCCTCCTCCTGTCCCCACATCTCACAAACGGAACCATCCCCTTCCTGTCCAAAGTGTGCCTGAGGTGAGTGAGGGCTCCAGGAGCTCAGGAGGGTGCAAGAGCTCTGCAGGTGGAAGGTTTTGCAAAGCTTCCTGAGCATCAGTAAACTCTGCCTTTGCCAGTCCTCCCCTGGAATATTGTCCTACTCAAGGATGATCTTGGAGAAAAATCTGCCTCTAGCCCAAGTAACGTTTGTTTTCTTCAAGGCTTGAATAGAGGAAAATGAAAATTCTAATTGTAAGTGTGAAATTTGGGTTTTGGTTCAGCTAGGTTTGCTCCATTATTTGCGGTGGAAAGTAGGGTAAAAGCTTTAAATTCCCAGCAGAATTTGATTACCAGCCCACACAGACCTGAATGAGACCCAGGTGTGTTTGCTGCATGCTGGTCCAAGGGAAAAGCTGGAACCAAGTCCCCTTTTATTGCAGCTGGAGCCTGTCTGTACTGTTGTCTCCAGGGCTGTCTGTGGTAAGACACGGCAATCCAGCCAGAAACGGTGGATATGAGAGTTCCAACAGCAGCCTGCTTCTCCAGAGTGAGGGACGAGGCCAGCCCGAAAGCCTGAAAGGTGTTGTGGGTACTGGAGAAGGCCAGGCTGTCCTTGTGCAGGGATGGCCTTCAAAGGGGACCTCGCACCTTGTGCTGCTGACAAAGGACAGCTGGTGGCTTTCCACAAAAAGCTTCTTTTGTCCAGCTCTTTGACATGTTCCAGCCAGCAACAATTCCTGCTGCTCACACCAGCCCCTTTACAAGCAGGAGGAATTTGTGGAAGCAGCCTGACAGCTTGGTGGCAGTGTCCTAGGGTGACATTATGGTGTTTGTATCTCCAATCATGTGTTCTGTTTATGTTTGATATTATGTTCTGTGCTTTCAGAACTGACTCTGAAAGTGAAGGTTTGTTTTGCCTGTTATCAGCTGGTTCACCTCCCCCCATGGTCTGTTGTCTAAAAAAGGCTAGTGCTGGCTGGCTGGCTTTTGCTTGCTTGCTTGCTTGCTTGCTTTGCTTGCTTCTGCTTTTGCCTTTGCTTCCTAGTTAGTTTAGCTAAGCAGTCCAATTCTTTCCCTGGACTGTTGCTTTTTCCTTTCCTCTTCCTGAATACCATCCAACCTGCTCTGGACTGGGATCTGGGAAACACCAAGGAACACCGGAGCCTGTATTTTGTGATCTGCAGCAACCATCCCCAGTGCTGGAGAGCAATCCCCAGCGTCCAGACCCGGGCGACCACTCCCAGGAAAGACTCTCTGGATTTGTTCATCTCTTAAGAGTGGTGAAAGAGTTTTGTTATCATCTGGTGTTGTTAATTTTTTTGGTGCTGGGGAGTGATTTGTTCGTTAAATAAACAGGTTCTTTTCTATTTCTCTCTGAGAAAATTTTTTCCCGAAGCAGGTGGGTGGGGAGGGGCGGTGGGGGCTTGTTTTCTGGGGGCTCCTTCCAGAGGGTTTTCCCCAAATTTGCCCTAAACTAGGACAGGTAGGAGAATAAAATACTCAGCTGAGTGTTATCAACTCTCTGCCAGAGCCTGCATCCTCAGCCCCTTATCTCTTCCAGTTGTCTCAGACATGGAAGAAGCAGCAGGAAATCACTGATCCTGGAAAAGCAGAAGGAGGAGAGGCAGTGGCTGGTCCCTGGAGGCCATGGGAGCAGTGAGAGCCATCCAAAATAGGATCTCTGCTGGGTTGTGGAGATAAGTGACCAGCCACCAATGCTCTGTGTGAGGCTGGGGCCATCTGTGAATGTGAGCATGGAAATCTGACCTTGCAAAACAGAGAAAAAGGGGTCCTTGAGTATTTGCCACAGCTTGGAGGGGCTCTGAGTCACCTGCTTCAGTGGAAGGTGTCCCTGCCCATGGCAGAGGGGTTGGATCTAGAGGGTCTTTAAGGTCCCTTCCAACTCAAGCCCCTCTGTGAGTCTAAATTACAAACCCACGATGACAAAGAGAACACAGCAAACCTGGGTCCCGCTACATTATTGGAGGCTGCCTTAGTCACTTGTGTCACCCGGAGACTGGTTTGTCTCCAAAATGTATCTGGAGAAGTTTTCATGGTCCCACAGTATTTAGGTGTGACTTTCCTGGTTCAGGGCCCCAGAAGATGCCAGAAGAGATTATTTGCAAGCACAGAATTGGTTAAGCTGCCTGTGAACCTGATGGAAGAAGTGTACTCATGTTATTGTAGTGTTTACTGTGTACAGGTGATATTTTTTCCATTTTGAATATGCAATATTCTTCCACACTGTTTGTATATGCATAAATACTGGCTTTAAATCCTAATTCCATCTTCACACAAGGATGTGTAATCCATCAGAAATATTTAACATGGAGCCGTATTAGCTTTGGGCTTGATGGTATGGGCTGTTTAAAGTGTTTGATGGGGAATGGTAGCTCTAACAAATATCCCTCCTGTTAATTTGGGTCTGTCCTTTATCAACCCTCTTGCATAGAAATCACTTCTTTACAAGCAGAGACAAAATGAAATTCCTTAATACAGATGAGAATTGTACAATTCAGCCTGATTAAAGGGGAAGTTTTTTGTTATTGTGAAAAGACAATCTAGATAACATGTTTGCTGTGCATCCTGGAGGAGACTTCGCAGTTAAGAATGGAAAGGAAAAAGACATTTCTGTTAAGAAGTGTCTTGAAAGAGCATTCTGTTTTACCAGAAGCAGCTACACTGATACTGACCTCCACAATTATAAATGCACAACAACCACTTCTATTACTTAATCTGGCCATGATTTTTAGCTGCAATTCCAAAATCTCATTAAATATGTTGCTGTGCTTTAAACAAGGAAAGAGAGCAGAAACACCAACATTTCTCATCAGCTTTCTGGGCTGGAAAGACCATTTAATTTATGTTCCCTTAGATGTCAGCTTAAACTCTGATGTGCAAACCTTAGGTCATTGTTGGACCTTATAAACTTCTTTAGCACTGACATAGACGCAAACCTGATATAAAACCCTTTAGGCATCGCAGTGATTTAGAGGGACAGGACTTCACTGTTCCATCACAGAATTTACTTGCCCCTGCAAGTCATTTTGACAGTGGAAGTGAAATCAATGCCTTGCTATCTGGATGCGCTAGGATTTTACTCCTGTCCTGATAGACAACAGGGGAAAATATTTGTTTCTATTATACCCCGACATCTAAATCTTTGGTTTGAGAGCAAAAGGAAAATGTTACTTTAAGAAGTAATTTCTGCCTGGACTATTTGATATAAGGCAAGCTGTGGTCTGCTGGCAAAAGCAGCATTGTCCCTGTGGGTACAAACCCTCCTGAAGGATGGACAGACTGCTGTCACAGGGGCCACATCTGCAGGATGAAAACCCACCGTGCCGTTAACTCGATGCAAACTAAACACAAGTGACACAGCTCTTCATCCTCAGCAAGGACTTGCCTCTGCAGAGATGTTACTGACAGTCTCAGCTCTCGTTTACAAGTGTTGTTAAATTGTCACACAAATCGACCGCCCGTCCCTCTCTTGCCCTTCTTGGCGTCCGCCTGCCGAGCTGCTGCTGAGAAAGGAAGAGGTAGAGTTCTTCAGAGCAAACAGAGACTTTCCAATGAGCAGGAACTTCCTCCTTTCTTTTGTCTTCAGTGACAATAGAAGGGTTTGTCTGCAATCTCTGTGTCAGCAGGGAAATTCTGCTTACCCATCATGTCAAGGATCTGAATAACCTGGATTTTTATTGGTGTAAAACCCAGAGTGACCTCACCTTCTGCAGGAATATGGAGAGAAGAGTCAAAAGGGATTCCTGGAATGTTGCAATAAGCAGATAGTGCTATTAAACATATATAGATAAAAAGGCATAAAAGCTCATAAAAGCATATGGAACTGATATAAACCTAATCAAAAAAGAAGCATTTTATTGTAATAAACAGTGAGGATTGCAGAGCACAGGAAAAGAAGTTTCTGGTAGGAGGAACGCTGGTTTTAAAGGTAAGACCAGCTCTTGAGGTTTGATTTGTTCCTTCTTTCAGACCACAAGGAAGTCATGGTGTTCTAGAGTACAATCTGGTGCCAAAAGTTTGAGAAGAGGGTGTGGTAAGATCACCAGGGTATTTTACCTGTATCTAGGAAGAAGCCTGCAGAGCTTCTCTTTGGCTTTGCTTGAAAGTAGAAGTCCCGTTTTTACCAAGAATTGTGATCTCTTGGTGTGTTGGAGGAAGAAAAAGAAAACAACAACCACCTCAAATCTGCACTGAGGTGAGGTGTATCACAGTGGGCTATGAGCTCACCAGGCCAAGAGACCCTCCTGTTATTTAAACTGTACTTTCAATAATAACAGTAATTTCTCAGTACATGTTGATTTCAGCAGGAACCAGCAGAGTAAGTCAGTCTCTTTTTTTGTTCTGGCTTTTCACCTATCACTAAGGAAAGGTGTTATTCTCAGCTGGATTTTAAATTCTTCAGAAGTCAAAACTGAATTCAAGTCAGGTTCATTAACACTGTAACTGTCATACTTCAAAATTCTTGTATCCTTTTATATTTGCCTGGAGATTTGAGCTCATTCCATGACATGAAGAAAAGACTACAGTTGGGACTAATTCTTTTTTTGCTATGAAACAGTTTTCAACAGAAAACGGAGGAATAAAGCCTCTGAACACATCTTTACTTGGAAGAAAGGTGGCTGCTGCAGCAAATCAAAATCCTTATCAGGACAAAAAGGATGAGCTGTCATTCTTTATGTTATTATGAGTGCATGAAATACTGTTACTAAGCCTTTGTTTTCAAGATTATAAAACACACAGTGCAATGTGAATCTCTATTTAATCTCCTTACCAGTACAACTTAGGCTGGATTCTGAGAGCCCTGTTTAATTACTTTAATGCTTCAATAATTCCTGTGAATGTTCAAAAGCTATTAACCATAGCACTCAATCTCTGGCAGATACTTGGCCTTGAAGGAAAACTTTTTTTACTGATTTTTTTCCTATCTCTTTAAAACTCACAGAGTTCAGTTAATGTCAAGAGCTAGAAAGCCAAAGCATGTGGGAAAGGCCTATTTATTGTAGCAAACATCTCTGTTGTCAGAAAATGTCCTTTAGATAAAATCAGAATTTCCAAGGACTCCATCCTCTCCCTTTCCCTTTCTCTTTCCTTTGCCTCTATTTTTTACCTTTTTCCTTCCCCTTTCCCATTTCCCATTTCCCATTCCCCCTTCACTCCTATTGTCTCTTATTTTCACAGACAGAGGTTTTTATAACCCATCATCTTCAAAGGGATTTACCACCCCTTCATTAACTCTGCCAGATGCTGTTTGAAGGTGCTCTCTCTATTCTCTGAGAGGCATCTCTACACCATCCTGTCCCTGCAGATGCTCTTGCCTGGTGGCAGAGGCTGTCACAGCACTGCCAACAACAAGTGTGAGGTCAGAGCTGCAGAATTTGTCATTGCTGGCCTGAAAGTGCCACCCCTGGAGGAGAAATATCAGTAGGAGCTCATGCTCTGCCTCCCTGAGCTGACAAATCCCTGGAGTCCCTCCTGCTGTGCTCTGTGGCAGCAGTACAGAAGAGGCAGAGGATGTGACAAATTCTCAGGGACACCTTGGGCTGGGCTCCTGGCAGCAGGACCTTCCCTTGGCCCATGGTCAGTCCTGCAGACAGGTATGGCCACGCTCCTCAAAACACTTCTTCCTTTTTGGGGGAAATCCCTTCAGCTTTAGTCACTTGAGGCTCTGAAAGAGGCCAAAGACTCAACCCTCTTTTTCTAATAAAGCAGATCATGGGCGGTTCTTCAGCCCATGGAATTAAAAATCAATTCTTTTGACCTAAGTAGCCTCCAAGAACATATTTTATGAGGGAATTACTTTTCCACACATGGTGCACTTTCCCTCTTTTACTGCTAACAAAATCCCAGTGTTTGATTCAAACAGCCCCAGGATATTTTAAGGAATAGCTTAGAAAATAGCTCACAATCAGGCTCTTGAGAAAAACAAAGTGTGTTTTCTAATATAACCAATAAGTTTGAGGTTTGAACGTTTTGCATTTGCAACTGAGGCCCTGTAAGCAATTGTTGTCTAATTAGTAGGTGAGGTACTTCTGATCGAAGAACTAAGTTTTGCACGGCATTTCCTAATGGAGAATAGTCACAAAAAAGAAATGGATGTTTGGAGAGTGTGTTATGATAATGTCGTATGTTCAAGGTTTCACACACACACACACACACACACACATCTCTCCTTTATACTTTTCTTTTATAAATACATAGTTCTAAGAATTTATAATTTTTATTTGGCAAAAAGGTCAAAGACTCAGTAGTGAACACATATCAAGCCTCCTGGACCTCCGTTCTGACCATCCAGGGCCATAGGGTGCTACTTCAAAAGATGTTTTTCAGTCAATAGTAGCAGACATAGGCCCCAAGGCACCAACCTGCCCTCTTTGTGTACCATCAGCAGAAGAAATTTGTTCCTTCCAGTTCCCAAATGTCAAAAATCATGTATTTTTGCATGCAAACTATGATGACTTTTGCTGATGTCCATAACATTTCACAGGGCTAAAGATGATTAAGATTTCTGAACTTTTACAAAATAGAGGTGCAAAGGTCACAGAAAGCATAGCAAGGATGAAGGTTTAATCACCCTGACAAAGCCCTCTCTTGCTGAAGTATCCATAGAATCACAGCTTGATCCAGAGTGCACTGATACCATCTTACCCTGTCCATGAGCCATCCTGGAAATGCAGAGCATGCCAGCCCCAGTCTGCTTCTACTGCCCAGCTCTCTCCAAAATCTGCAGCAGCGCAAGCAAAGGTCATTATGAGGATGGCTTGGAGACCCTCCCATTGTTAATCCCCAGCTCAATGGTGGCTGAAGGATCTAGTGTGCAGAGTTTGAAGGACCAATTTATAAACTGACATGACTTACTAATTTCTGCATTTTTGGCTTATGATTAAAACTGCTATGTGGGGAATTTTTTTCCTGCATAAAAACATTCTTGTGCTTGTTGTCTCTAATGAAGTTTATGTCATCTTGTTCATAAAAATACTTTCATGTCAAAAACTTGCTGCCATTAGTCAATTTTGCTTCCATTAAAATTGCTTCCAAACCCCATTAGTGTGATGTGTGTTTTGCACATCAACAGCAAATTATTTTAATAATTCAGTAAAGATTTGGTATTTTCTATTTAAATTCTTCAATACTTCCTCAATATTAAAGAAAGAAGATTCAATGTGTCACTCAAATGCTTTGTCAACCCAGAGACAGATTGACTGAGTTCAGCTAAACTGGAGACTATTAAATCCTCAAACATTAATCCTCTTTATTCAACAAGGGACTTTGAATGAAACATATACTCTGGTTGAAAAAATTGTGTATGGAGTCCAAGTATGACAGAGCACATCACAGACCATTAGAGTAGTTACTTAAGAGATAAAAATCAAAGTTAAATGCTGAAGCTTTATCTGCCTGGGCCCCTGCACAGCACAGAAGCGCAGAATGGTTCAGGTTAAGAGAGATGTACAGTGGTTTCTAAAGTAAGATCCAGCTAGAGCAGACTACCAGGGATTCTGCCCAGTGGGTATTCTGCAAAGATGGGTATTCAACACCTCTCTGGGGAGCTTGTTCAAGTGTTGATCATCTCTGAGGTGAAAAGAAAGAACTTTCACTGTATTCTGGTGGGATTTCCTATTTTTTTTGATGAATGGAAGTTTCCTGTAAGATCCTGGCTCAGTTTTCTCTCTATCATCCCATGGTTGCCTTCCTTAGTCTCCAACCTCCAGACATTCCAAAGACCATCCAAGAACATGATCCACCTCTCAGCACTCTCAGAGGCTGTAACGCAGCCTCACTATCCCTGCATCTCTTGGTAAACCCTCTTGGCTCTCCTCTGGGCAGCAGGTGCAGCTGCATTGCCAAAGAGTCTGTGTGCATCAGCAGAAGAACTGTGAGCAAGCCGGAGCTCCACATTTTTGTAATCAGAGCTTTGCAACTCTCCACAGGTTCCCAGCTCCCTTTATTTGCTCCTTGCATTGCATCCATTTCTGTGCAGGCATTGGAGATGTCCTCCTGTCACCACTGCTTCCTCAAGGGAAGCTCCACAAGCTCCCCTCTCAGGCTCTCTCCCAGCTGTGTCCCTTCTCCTGTCATGCCAGTGGCACGGCTGCCTTTATTCTGGTCTGTAAATCAGGAAGTCTGTTTCCCTTCACTTTCCAAGATGTATAAGACATCTAAATTATTGAGTTGTATGAGGTACTGTGGAGGAGAGTGAATTCAGAGTACACTGATAGTCTGCTGCAGTTCCATATGGAATTAGGAGCTTCTATATACCTAATTCAGTCCAAAGGATGCCCTTTTATTCCAGCTTTGTTCAAGACACTTTCTCACTTTGCTTCTTCCTAATTATCATATGACTCTGAAGTTTAGATCTCTTCCCAGTTTCTCCTCTTTCTTGCAAGAGGGACAGCTGAGAGAGACAGGATTTTTCTGACAAAGATGAGCTACTTGTCTTGGTTTGAAAAAGACAGGTGCCTGCTAAGGAAGGCAGGAGCCTCCCCTGAAATGGAAAATGTAGGTCCCCTCCCTCCAAATTGTTCTAATTTTGAAATTAAGGGGCTTGCAGGCAAAGATATGGGAGTAGGAATAACAGTTCTTTATTAGGGAAGAAAATAAAAAATAAAGAATGCAGTAATACAAAACAACACTTGTGGAGACCCTGGGGGACATTTCCCTGGTTTAGGGAGACACAGGATGCTTCCCTCAAAGCTGTTAAAACTCCATTGTCTCCTTTCCCTGTTCCTATGTCTGTTCCTGTGTCCCTGAGCCACTCCCTCCCTATTCCTTGACTGGCCCTCATCTTTGTACTGTCCCGAGAGCCGGCTCACCCCCAGACCCCCCCGGACAGGGCAGTGAGCGCTGAGACATGTGTGTGCTGGGGGAACTCTGAACATCTCACCATGCAGCTGAATTAAACATCTGTGGATTTTATGCAAAGGCCCTTTCTGCTTCTTTACCCTGGACTTTACTTGTAGCACTTCAGGCTGCTACAAACACTGACAGAGTCTATTACAGCCTGGGATTCTCAGGGTCTATCTGACCACGGCTGCCGTAGGTGTCCCGAATAGCAAAATCCCGCTAAGCACAACATGCCCAGGTCCTTCAGACAGGCTCTGAGCCGCGGGCAATCTTAGCAAGCAGCTCAGCTCTTAAGTGAGGTCAGCTCTTTGGTGAATTCAGCCCTTTAGTAATTTCAGCTCTTTGCTTGCTAGGTGCCTAGGTAGACTTGGGGAGAGAAAGGAGAAGGCTGTATGAGGTTCCACAGATGTGTCTTTACTGGCAGCTTCTGCGAAGGGTTTCAGTGACACCTCTTCTGCCAAACTGGGCAGAAATGGGGTTTTATATAGGGTACAGGGGTGTTAGAAATTGTCCAATAGTAAGGGTCCAGGCAAATATGACCTTTGGTCTTACAGAGAGATAAAGAGGGTTCCAAAGGCAGAGTAGGGGCTTCTTTGGTCCTGTCATCATGACTAGGCATTTCTTTATCTTAAGTAAGTGACCACCAGGGAGGCCTTGCAGGGCCTCTGTGGTCTGATTAAATGTTGGCTGCAGTCCTCCTGGAGTGGCAGGTGTGGTTCTGTTGAAGCAGTGATCCTGTAGAAAGAAAAGTGTAGTCTTCCTCTGAAGGTCCAGTGGTGGTGTAGATGGGCCTGGTCTTCCTCTGGGAACCCAGAGTGGAACGGGCTGTCCTGGTGAGCCAAAAGCTCAGGTTATATCCAGGTAGGAATGCTTGGCTCCTCCCTCTGGGCAGAGCATCTCACAACGGGATGATGTAATTTTATCAGTCCTGCAGTGAGGCTCAATGGCCCATGAACAGCAGATGTTTCCCCAGAGGGAGGACTGGTTTGTGGAAGAGATAAAGAAAACTGCCCAATTAACAGAAGATAACTGCCCCACCTCTAACAGATGGCAAATAGAATGCACACATCACCTTGCAATCTAGGACACTACTTCAATTCATCTCAGTTGTCTGCTATCCTAATTTCTCAATTTCCTTAAATCAGCCACTCCAAGTGAAGAGATTGCTATGGTAAAAAAAAAAAAAAAAAAAAAAAAAAGTTTCAACTCAGCCTATAGAGCCAGGCAGATATCAGCAAGACGTAAGCAAAATGTATTTCAGAACCTAAATGACAACACGGCAGAGCAAGATGTGGTTTTACTTAAATAAAAGGAAAGTACTTATTTGTACTTTGGTATCACCACTGTGTCCAGATAAACTGATCTTGGTCTTCATGTGCAGCATCACATTAATCTAATTTATTTGCTAATTTCTGTGTAGTACCTAACACATGATGCAGTTTAAGATGTCATTGAAACAGAAAACTCAACTGCCACACAGTTTTTAATTTAAGTTACCAATGTGGCAGTGCATCCTGTTCCTTTCCTGGGAGTCAAACACAGAGGTGCACATTTTTCTTTGCTGTTGATCAATTAAAATCACCAGCACTGTTGGCAACCTTGGAAGTGTCATTTCTCTTCCTAAGCTTCATGAACTTGATTCACCCATTTGTTTAAAGGTACAACAAGCTAACAATGGGGATATTTTCAATGTAAGTTCATAAAAACACTCAAGAAACAGTCCCTGCTCTTGCAAAACTACTGCAAAGAATGATACCTGCTAGAGAGCTACTGCATCAAGCTCTGCAAGTAGAAGGGAGCATAAATCCATGTGAAAGTCTTTAATTGCTAGAACAATCTAAACCTTTCAACTTGCTAATTAGTTCAACTCATACTGTCTAAGGCATAACACCTGGGGCTTGTTATAGGCAAATTTTAAAGGTCTATCAAGTCTGTACAGGGGTGCAAACAAGCCATAAAGTTGTGCAGCTTTCCCCCACACCTAGGAAGCAGATTTTTTAGTACATTTTGTTGCTATCCACATTTGATCCTTAACTTTAAATGGTTGCCCTTAAACTTAACTTCAACTTTCCAGTGATGATGAGGTCATTGTCAGGTGTACAAAGCACTCTAATTCTTAGGTTAGAAAACCATCATTAACCCAGTCTTCTAAATAATACTGGCAGAACTTGGAGAAGTGCAGTGCGATGGAGGTCAGACATCTATGCAGGCTGGTGAACCCATACGCAACCTGCACATTCTCATTTTTGATATTTATGACAAGAACACATTGGCAATTTAGAATCCTCACCCTTCTTTCACAGGTGAAGCTCTGATTCTGAATGAATTTTCCATGATTGCGCTCCTTTATCTTTTCCTAACCTTGCAATAGAAATATAGAAACACACTTTTAAGGGTATCTTTCAGAAAGTTACAGAAGAATGACTATCCCATTTCATTATGCCCTGAGAGCCTCACTATTATTCAGAATATTCCAGGCAATCATTAAAAAAATTGTTTAAAAACTCCTAAAAGTTGCTGTAATTGCCAGTCATGGTCTAACACAGCCAAGCAATACTATCAATTCATTCATACCATACACACGCTCATATGCAACATCCTGTGGCACAGGCATCACAGTTGCTACTTCCCCATTACTCTGGGGAATATTTCTCTGATTTTTGAAATGCATAGCAACTCTGTTTTCCAAAATCCTCCACTGTGTTCCATCATCTTTTGATAACAGTCCTTTGTCAAGTCATATATATTGAAACCTTTTAACGGAGCATATGCTGGCTGCACATTTCCTGTTTTCTGCCAGGTGCTATCTGGAAGCCAGTTCTGCTCCATTCCAAACAGAAAAGCAGGCTCAGCCTAACATCCCCCCCTGCCATGCACAGCTCTCACTAGAAGCAGCTGTTCAGGCACAGTCAGATCAAACCCGACAGCCTGGCCAGATAAACCTGAACAGCCGTGGCCTACACACCGAGCTGCAAATTCTCCTCCTCATGGGGCTGTGTCACAGCCATGCTGCCTGTAAGAGACCTCCAGTGAGGCACTATAGAGCTGCCAGGATCCCTGTCTCACAGTTTCATGGATGCAGCAGGGAGGACGCGTATGCACCCAGAGTCGAGCACATGTACCTGTTTTTCTCAAAGCTGATTATCCTGATGTGGTCTGACAGGAGCTCCAGCCAAGCCGTATCCTTTTCAAAGGCTCCCTTGCTGCGTGAAAGTCAACAGATGTGGCAGTGGAACTGCATTTGGAAGGACTGAGAAGCCAGGCAGAGGGCTTTGAACAGTTTAGACAACATTAGTTCAACATTGCTGGCTTTGTAACACAACTAACGAGTGTGTATGGGCTCTGCAAACACTGGATCTTGAGTCTCTAGCAAAAAGTTTGCAGTCAAAATTTTTTCAAGACTTTGAACATTGAATTTGAAACTTTTCAGGAAGAAGTATTCATAATACCTTGAATATTTATTTGTATTTACTTTAAAATTAATAGACATAGCCTCCTCTAGAGCATCTGTAGCTTCCAGAGGTCATTCTGAGTTACACTATAGAGACTATCTGTCTCCAGATGTATACAGCAATTGTGAATCACACTCTTCATTCAGGCACTGAATTTATGTGTCTACATTAGGCAGTTGTTATAGATAAAAATTGATCCAGCCAAATTAGAAATGAAAAAAAAAAAATTTATTATAGCGATTGAATTCTCTCTGAGCCAGCCACAAGGAAAAGGACAGTGCCGGGCCCGGGATCAGCACTGGGTGTGTCACAGAGCGGACAGCCTCAGCAGAGGTTCTCCATATGCCCACACACCACCCTCTTGGTACAAGCAGTTTTTATAGGAAATATTCTGCCCGAGGCTGGGATTTCTGCAATCCATCTTTTCTTCCCATTCAAAGTCCCACATATTCATAAAGTCTCTTTTCTCTATGTTGGGGTGGAACAATTCGGTGTCCGATGGTGATGAATCTTCTTGATGGAGTTACTGGAACACGGCATTCACCACGTGGCATTCAGATGTATCAGCCCAGAGGATTTCAGGGATCCCAATCTAGAGTTGTTGCTGGGATGATTAACGCCTGGGCATCGCTGTGTCACCTCGAGAAATGGCCCATTTCCAGGTGAGCCACACGTATTAGTTGGCAAATGAGCTTTTGTCAGAGTCCGGTTTTGAATATGTGGGGGCAACTCCCAGTGCCAGCGTGTGTGCTTCCAACAAAATCAAATATTACATATATCATAATATACTGGTGCGAATTACATTCATTACACATAACACAGGGTTAACGTTGCCTCCATCCCTTCCTCCTTCTCGCTCCCAGGATGGTGCTGAGCCATGCTGAGTCCGCCTTTTGTAAAGCTGGGCTGAAGCTCTTGCCCGTGTGTTCAGACAATGGAGCAATCCAGTCCACTGATGGCTACAGAACATTTGCAAGGATGTGCCATTGCTGTCCAAGATTGTCTCTGCAATTGGCTCGTTCTCTTTTCTCAACCCCAGAGGCTTGAGAAAAATCAATTCAGGAAAAAAAAGGCATTCTTCATTTCAGCAAGTCATTAAAGCACAGGCTGCGTGTGATGCAAAACCATTAGGCCTACACTTAATCCTATTTACTTGCTTAAATCTGTCTCCTGTCCTGTTTATTTGCATGTGTGGGATCAAGTACCTCCCCAAATACTTGGCTGAATCAGAAAGGATCATTCCTGCATGGTACTTCCGCACGGAACAGGGGGGATATGATGCTAAAGTTCTGCTCAATTACTGCAAATACCTCCTTGCAATCCTATGAGTGTGTGAGTCATGCCTGGATTTCCATACACTGTGCCACCAAGTCTCATGAGCTGCTTACATTGCAGTGTACTGGGTTTCAACCTGGCATGGTGAATCGCCTTCCCTCTCGGAAATGCGTGCAAAACCTTCTTTATTAGGGAAACAACATTTGCAGATCCCCTGACAAGCATCTTACATTTGGACACCTTACTGCCACAGAGGATAACATAATGTCCTTAAGAAAGTTGTCAGATGTTCAGGGATTTCACACCTGTGTGACCTTACTCTTCTTTGGGATCTCAGGGAATACTCTTCCTTTATAAGAAGCTAGACCATGTATAGTGTATTATAACAATTCATTTCTTTTCATATTATGGGGCTGTCCATATGAATCAAGATTGAAGAACAGCCAGAAGATAGATTGCTTGTTATTAATTTTGAGTAATTCTGCAATGCTTACTCTGAATGCACTCACATACCCAAAAAATGAAAACAGATGACAATTAATCGACTTGGGTGTTATTCCACAGCAGTTGAAAAGAAAGAGATGGCAGTTTGGAAACAGAGCCAGGCAAGAAGGAGCACATTTTGTGCATTTTGTGCTTTTCCATTCTCTTTATTCAAACAGCTCTGTTACAGTACCCTGGCTTCAAAGGACAAGTTTTAGAGATCTTTCTGCTGCTCATGCTGATGAGCCAGATATGTTTTTTTTTGTGACAGAATTAATTGCTTTCTTGATCTCTCATGTCTCTCTTTCCTATCAGAAGTCTAATTATAAAATTCAAAGGCCAGCATTTCCAGCTATTCAAGGTTCATCCGCTCTGCAGTTTGTGTTAATGAGCTTGGTCCTTTGAATACACCCTGTAATTGTATACTAGCTGAGAGCCTTAGCCATTATCCATTTTTGTGAGCAGTCATCAACATGTACTTACCTTTAGAGATGGTGAGAGTTTACCTTTCTCAGAAAAGCTAATGGCAATTTCCTCAGCTCAGCTTGTTGCAGTGTTCAAAAACACTACAGACACCTATCAGAAGCATGACCACCACACACCATTCTTGCTGATGGAAAGGTCTGCCTTTACAGAAAATTTTAAAGGAAGCAGAGGGAACAGGGGCCCAACTTTCCTTGTCGTTCAGTGGCATCTGAGAAGCTAAACCCCTTCAGATGTATTTTAAAACCCAGCCAACATTGCACCTCCCTGGAACAAAATATCCATGCATGGACTTCCAGCTGTGATTATGCACTGAACTAAGTTGAATGTTCTGTTAGTTCAAAGTCAAGGCTCACCTTCCAATTATCTTGTGTTTGCAGCTGCAGTGTGTGGAGTCATACAATTAGTTTCCCTGTATGTGGGAGTAAGAGTGGAAGAGGAAGAGATTTGATTTACTGCATTGCACATAGCATTGCACCTGATGCCTAGATCACCCTGCCCCATCATCTCCTCCTTTCCTGAGTCACAAGTGGAGCTCTTCAACTCAGGCACTTGGTTTTCATCAGCACAATGCTGTCCCTCAGTAATAACCAAAGGATGAAAAAGATTAACAGCCTTTTGGGATTTAGACATTTAAAAACAATAAGGATTTTGCTTCATAGAGGCTGCCCTCAACCCTCTTAGCCTTCATCCTCTGTGAAGGGCATTTTTGGTGGACTGAAATTAATGACAAAACAGTATCTCATACATTTAATTATTTTCTAACAAAAAACTTTTACCATTTGCTTACACCTTAGGAAAACTGCATCTTGAATTTTAGCAGTGGTCAGTGATGTTTAAGCTGCTTTTTTGCAGCTGAAAATCTGACTGATGAGATCAAGCCCAAAGGTATCTTCTCCCATACCAGCACCTGTGACAGTGATGACAGCATGTAGGGCATGCTTTTTAGCAAGGAAAGCAGCTCCTTTTCCCACATGCACCAGGGAAATTAAAGTCGGGGTTAAATGTCTCTAAAATCCTTGGCTTCAACAGAGGTTTCATCCCCAAAAGCAACAGAGAATAATAGGGTTATTAAGTAAGAGTTTTGCTCTCGGCAGCAGGATTTAAGGCCAAAACCTCTCTAGCTTTTTCTGCTTGGTGTAACAACCCTTAAATCTCCAACCTCTCTGTCCCAATTCTCCTCCTGTCTCTCATTTTGCACTGCCCATGCTTCAGGAGCTGATGAATGGAGAGTAAACTGCTGAATGTTTCAAACCCAGCTTCCTAGGATCAGTCCTAATTTGTCCAATTTATAACTACCATGCTTTCACGAGGACTCCTCTTCCCACCAGCTAAATGTCTCAGAACAAAACAAAACAAACCATCATTATTCCTGCAGAATTCAGAGCGGCCTCTGGAAGAAAATGTTTTTTTTTCTGACGTGTTTTCTTTCTGAAGGATATCCATGGTAGTCAGGGCACGTGATTGCTGAGCTCCAGACCAATGGTGAGCTGCCACAAACAGATCTGCTGACTTCCAAATCCTCAGTAGCTGGGTCTTGCTGTGGAAACAAAATCTCACATATTTTGTGTGCAACAGTGGCTGTGCAGTTGCTCTTTGTTCTTCCTTATTTGTATCTTTGCTTAATGGTGGCATTTTTTATTTATCTCCATGTCTAGAAAACTTCCATAAGCTTCTAATTCTTCTTACTTGCGAACCTGGGGCAATCTCCAGGACATTAGCAGGCAAATTAAAAAAGGATTGAGAAAATGCAACAGCTAGGAGTGGGCAAAAAGGAGCATGGTATGGCTGTGTCCTCTCTATGGCCAGCTGAGTGCTTCTGTCTTCCCAAAGAGAATCTCTCCAAGACCAGGTCAACATCCACAAATTAGTGAAACAGAAAATCAGGAGCCTAATA